>NC_064856.1:90757495-91089161 GCF_024139225.1 Suncus etruscus | reverse complement strand
GCACAGAATTTGGCAAGGCCCCAATATTTCCCTTGAAGTTCACTGCCACTAACTTCAATGTGTAACAACCCATAAGGTGTATGTAAACTGTGTTGAAAGGCTTCTTGGGCGTTTTAATGGTTTCTAAATTTAGCCTTGTTATAGGTTACAATATTGTGATTACCCTGGAAACAGTAGAGTCTTTTTTTCTAGAAAATAGAGGTGATCTTAAAGGACTTTGCTGGTTCCTTATTCATTCACAAAATAGACACATATTACCATCATACCCGGGCACACAAGATACCACACACATCATACTGCCATTTTTTTTCTTAAGACAGTATACACATTTATTTTTCAGTGACACTCACCTTTCGATATATTCTGAAAAGACACTTCAAAAGGCTCATTTACAGCAATCTAGTGCATATGCTTTCATTCCTAATCTCAAGGTAAGAGGGTAATTCTGGTTTTTTGTTTGTTTGTTTGTTTGTTTGTTTTTGGTTTTGGGGCCACACCCAGTGGTGCTCAGGGGTTACTCCTGGCTATCTGCTCAGAAATAACTCCTGGCAGGCACGGGGGACCATATGGGACACCGGGATTCGAACCAACCACCTTTGGTCCTGGATCGGCTGCTTGCAAGGCAAACACCGCTGTGCTATCTCTTCGGGCCCGGTAATTCTGTTTTTATTACTATCTTGAGTGTGCTCAACAGTCATGAAGCAATGCTTTGGTAATTTTTTTCCTCCCTTCACATGGATGATTCCTATAAAGGAATAACAATGTGAGCGATACTGAATTTTACATGCATGATTAGATAGCAGAAAATTATATCTGGGAAACATTTGGAAGATTTTATAATTTACTTTAGAGTTTTTAAAGTTAGGTTGCTTATGTTTACTTAGGTGTCTCAACTGTCACTATTACTAGTCTCATTGCCTCTCCTTTATTTAAAATCATGCCAGACATCTACCACAAAAATGCAATAAGCACTCTGGTAATGTAGGTGCAGGACAATAATGACCTCTGCCTGAAGATATCTCTCATAAAATACTGTTTCACTCTGGCAGGACTACCATAATAAATCATTACAAAATGGTAGGCTAAAAAGAATAGGTATTTATCTTTGAATAGTTTTGAAGGCTAAAATCAAAGTTCTGGTAGTTTCTGGCTCTCTGAAGATGCATAGGAAGAATGATTTCTTCCTTCTCCTTTGCCTCTAGGAACACCAAACAGTCCTCAGCATTTCCTGGCTGGCAACTTCAACATTTCTTTCTCTGTATCCATCATGATATAGCTGTTTTCTCCTCATATCTTCACAGATATGAAGACACTAGTCACTGAATCCTAATCCTATCCCATCATCCTTACTAATTACTCTGCCAAGACCTTTATTTCCAAAAATGGCAATATTTTGAGATTTGAGGGAAGCATATATTTGATGGAATATTCTTTTCCTTTTCTTTGTTTGGTTTGGTGGTCACACCTAAAGGCACTCAGGTTTTATCCTAGCTTTGCACTCAGGGATCACTCCTAGTGAGGACCATGTGCTGCTAGGATTGAGCCAGCGTCAATCATAAGCAAGGCTGGCACTATATCCACTGTACTATCGCCTCTGCCTTTAAGAAATGTTCTTTAGCCATGTACACTTCCTCAGTGCTATAAAACTCAAACAAGTCATACACTCTGTTTTACTGCTGTTCTTTTAGCAGTTCCCTGCAAAAGAGAGCTGCTAAAGAATTAAATTATTGTGTCCACTGGAAATCTGGTCTTATTGAAATCTGTAGAAATATTCATTTTTGAGGCACATATACTAAAATTATAATGATACAGAGAATATTAACATCATCGCTGCACATGTTTGACACAAGTTAATAAACATTCCACATTTTAAAATAATATGGTAAAAATGAAAAAAAAAAGCCTGTTACAATAATACTAGGTTGATTATTTGAAGAAAGCGGAGTAAAGTGGTGCCATGGTGATAGTACAGTTGGTAGGGTATTTACCTTATACAGACCAATCTTGGCTTTAGACTTAAAAGGGAAAATCATCTTCACAGAAAAATTTCATATGGCATATATAGATATACAATCTAGGTATGTTCTTACATTATTTTTCAGATCATGGATGAAGCCCTCTAATTATGACTTTTCTAAGTGTTATGTTGTCTTCAAACCTTGTTTCTAAATTATTTTCTTTCAAATAATTTCAGCTGATTTTGTGTTTATTTTTCTATTATTCATTGCTTATTGGCAGTTTCAGCCTCATGTTAGAGTTTATAAACATCAACATCACCCCACTTTTTTTTTTTTTTTTTTTTTTTTTACAATTATGGGACACATTCAGCAGTCTTCAAACCTTACTCCTGCCTCTGCACCCAGGGATCAATCCTGGTAATATCAGGGACAATATGTTGACTAGTGGATTGAACCTGGGTCAGTTATATGTAAGACAAATGTCCTCTCTGATATATTATGTACATTTTATGCCTTCAATTTTCTCCTTTTATTCTACTAACCTTGAACATGTGCCTTACTAATAGTAATCTTCTTGGTTCTTCACCTGATTCTTTTTTTTTTTTTTTTTTGGTTTTTGGGCCACACCCGTTTGATGCTCAGGGGTTACTCCTGGCTATGAGCTCAGAAATCGCCCCTGGCTTGGGGGGACCATATGGGACACCGGGGGATTGAACCGAGGTCCGTCCTACGCTAGCACTTGCAAGGCAGACACCTTACCTCTAGCGCCACCTTCCCGGCTTTTCACCTGATTCTTATGTTATTTTAGATAAATAATAAATAAATAATTACCTCAGTGCTTAAAGGCCTGTGAAAACTAAAATATTAGACTGACAATTTCAGAGACGTGACTAACCTGCTTATATAAAAACACATTTTAGAGTTTGAGCAGATACTTAACAATACATGATATTTTAGGTAGCCAATTGATTTGGTAAATAAGCATTCATCTTTTTTTTTGAGTGTTATGAGTAAAGAGATAAAGAGAATGCCTGTGTCATCAGTGTAACTCATTGCAGTCATCAATAAATACCTACTATATGAATAAATAACTAGAGTTAGGGGATTGGATATGAATGGAAAGTCACTGAGTCATTACGAAAGGCTCTAAAAAGATCACCTTCTGTCTCTCTTATTGTATGTCATGGCTGGAACATAGCCAGTATTCAGCATATATGTGTGGCTTTAGTAACTTATACAAACTGTTAAGAGCTTGTTTATTGCTGATGCTCTGCATCCACCTCAAACTCACTGAATTGAAAACTCTGGAGGAAGCTACAAAACAAAGGGAAGAGTTGTGTTAAATAGCTTTTATATATTATATTTATGAGCTCCAGACCAAGGGGTCTCACTTAAGGCATTTTTAAGTCCCTTGGAAATTGTAATTCAACATTGATAATTTCTAACCTCACTACATTTTTTAAGAAGTGGATGTTATTTTTTAATTATCCCAAAGAACCATTATGGTTTTTTTTTTTTGTATTTAAGGCAAATTTTACTCTTGACCCTATATTACTAAAATATCAAAATGTTTTTCCTTTAAAAATATGTTCATCCATTTATTCACTTAATAATTTATTCAGTAACTACAGTAAATAGAGTTCTTTGTTCATCATACAAGGATAATGAAGAAAAGCTGGTGTCAGCAACGTGGACTTATGATGTAGTTGGCATGTGGGATGTGGACATAGATGCAGTAGGGTGTTTGTCTTACATACAGCTGATCCTGAACAGACCACGATTCAACCCTCAGCATCCTATATGGTCCTCCAAACCTGCCAGGAGTGATTTCTTAGCGCAGATCCAGGAATAACCCCTGAGTGGCACTGAGTGTGGCCAAAAAAACCAAAAAGAAATAAAAAGAAAGGAAATTAAAAGGAAAGAAAATAAAAGAAAAAAAAAGAAAAAGAAGAAAATATAAGAAATAGAAGCAAATCTAGAAATTGAGCTTCCATATATCCCAGCAATACCAATCCTATGGATATACCCCAGGAACACAGAAATACAATAGAAAAATGTCCTTTGCACTCATATTTTCATAGCAACACTATTTAAAATAACCAGAAAATGGAAACAACCCATGTACCCAAGAACAGAAAAATAGCTAAATAAACTGTTTGGACATCTACACAACGAAATACTTTGTAGTTGTTAGGAAAAATGAAGTCATGGAATTATCTTATAAATAGATGGACATGGAAATTATTATGCTGAGAAAAATGCTCCAGAGGGAAATGGGTATACATAGAATATTTCACTCATTTGTGGAATATAAGAATAATAAGAGATAGTATGTTAATAATATCCAGAGTAATTAAGTGTCAGTGATTTCAGTCCAGGGTAGAGAGCTCACCACAAAGATTGCTGAGTTTAGTTAAAATACAGCATAGTCTACTAGGATAATGATATAATGATCCTAGTCTACTAGGTTAATGATAACTGGAACTGACTACAAGAATATGGTGCTGAAGGGGGGAAAAGTGACATGCGTTAAGTATATAGAGGCTTTCATAATATTTCTCTTCGATATTTGTTTCCCTGACTACTTTCCCAAAAGTATCAAAAAGGTGTGAGAGAGAAAAAATAGAGAGAGGCAAAGACAGAGACAGAGAAATAGAGAAAATGAGAGAAAGAAGTAAATTGCCTTCCCTAGAAACAGGTGGGAATGAGGACTTGGGGTGGGAGGAAAACTGTAGACATCATTGGTGGGAAGGGTACATTGGTGAAAGATATTGTACATTGTATGACTGAAAACCAACAATAAACAGTTTTGTAGTCACATAATTTAAATAAAGCAATTAATAAAAGCTATACCTTGAATAATAAAAAAGAAAAAAGTACAGCAACAAGAAAATTTGTGAAAACTATTATATCTTGCAATGAGCTTTTATAAGTCCTTTTGCTCATTGCTCATTGTTTTTTCTTTATATCTGAATGAACATTAGGGAGCTTCAAGTACACATTGGTGTCTAAATTGGTGTGTTTCTATGATGAAGACAGTATCAAAAATAAACATTAAGTTGTCACCTGGTCCCTTTCATCCAGGAATTCCAAAATCTATTGCTAAAAATACCACTTTTGTGGGATGTGGTTTCACCTTCCTGCACTATGAAAAAGCAGTGTGTGGGTACTTGCAGTCAGCCCAATAAAGGCCTGGTGATGTCAGTCCAAATACTAACATAACTGATGTTTTGATCAGATTAGCTATGGCAAACTGTAGATGACTGGTGAATCTGGGCCATTGTCAAAGCAATAGTAGTGGGTGGTTGGTGTTGCTAGTGTAGTTTTGGCAGGACATAGACTTGGCTCACCCTCTCCTTCTGAGATTGCCATTTTTTTAGCTACATGGCCTGTGTATCCATGATTTTTCACAGCTTGGTTTACATATATCTCTTTCAAAAATAGAATGAATTTACGGAGCTGCCTAAAAGCATACATGGCAAATGCTTTGGTATCAAATGCATTTTTACTTATATTCCTATACATTTTACAGAATATATAGAAAAATTATGCAAGCAGTGAGGTTCATGCAAGTCACTTATTTCACTTAAAGGCGATACTATTATGAAAAGCCTTTCAAAGAATAGGATGATAATTTTAATACTTAAAGAATTAATAGGAGTGAGCTGTTGGAAGAAAGGGAGATGTAAGTCTTAGACAGAATGTTAGCACATATAAGCAAAAAGAAATAATAAGTGTGTATGAAAACTTAAGAAAATGAAAAGAGGGGCCGGAGAGGTGGCACTAGAGGTAAGGTGTCTGCCTTGCAAGTGCTAGCCAAGGAAGGACTGCGGTTCGATCCCCCAGCGTCCCATATGTCCCCCCAAGCCAGGGGTGATTTCTGAGTGCTTAGCCAGGAGTAACCCCTGAGCATCAAACGGGTGTGGCCAAAAAACAAAAAACAAACAAACAAAAAAAAGTAAATGAAAAGAAGAAAATGATCCAGAAAAAGAATGATGGGAGTTGTGACTAGGGAATATTAGGTAGTTACCAGTTATTGTAGAAATCACAGATAATCTAATATTAAAAATTTTGAATAACCCTCTTGTCTTTCATTCTCAGAATCCCAGTGTGGAGATTAGAGTCAATATTTCTCTCTGATATGTTTTATTTTTATATTTTTCCCATGTCATTCTCATGTTTATAGAGGACACACTGTGTATAAATGAGAAAAAAACAAAGAAGGCTATTTTGAACCAATGTGACAAACTGTATTTTAGTTCCACAAATCTTTTGTAATGAGATAATTAACCTGAATGATGCTCTCATGCTTTACATTTTGTATATTTATACACTATATGTCAATTGCATTAGCTTAAGTGCAAGTTTTGAATAGAATAGGATGAAAATAGGACAGAAAAATGCTTTAATTTTCTTGATAAATTACATGTCCAATGCATTCATAATATAATTTATTCATTGGAGAATCTGCTTTCATTAATAAAATACAGCAGATTATATTTTAAGTATGTCAGTTTGGGTGATTGTGTAAATGAACAAAATATTTGTGGTCAGGATTAATATAATCAAAGCTATTTCCAACCATGTTCAGTGTTAATTGTAGAAGCATGGTTGTAATTAACAGACCAAGGATTTTGTGTTTGTTATTGTGTCTATCAAAAGTTATATCTGAGCAGGTAATTATAGACAAGGTAGGGCCATCACATTTTTAGAATTCATGTTATAATTTATGGCTCTTTGTGATGAGACAGTAATCTAGTTGCAGTTAAATTTAAACTGAGTGTAATCTGTATTTGGAATATTTTGTATAATTGTTTAGAGATTATTCTATGTCCATGGTCTTGCTTGACAACCTTTGACAAAACTGTGTAATTTATGTCCTATATCTTATAAGAACTTAGTTGTTTACTTCTTGAGTTCATTTTTTTCCTTACCAATAAGATATACATAATGGAATGGATAGAGTCTTAAATAAGACACCAAACTTTAGGTCTTAGTATTTTAATATTTATTAATTCATTTATTTTGGAAGGGATTGTAATCAACAATGCTTAGGGTTAACTACTGATTCTGTGCTCAGGTATTTCTTTTGACATGGCTCTGGAAATCTAAATCAAAATATGGAGTCTAAATCTAAATATTTCTTATAATTAAGATTCAAAGTATATTAACATCAAAGCATTTTGTAAGGCTTACATTCATATGCATTAATAAAATGAAAAATTTTGTGTAGATACATTATTGCCTCAAAAACTAAAACAATTATTTTGAGACTGAGCTAGTTTCACTTAAATAATTTGTTATTTATGTCAGTATATCTTAGAGTTTAACAATTTTTATTCATAAGCTTATGATTTTATTTTTTCATCACATATGTTAAAACGTATATTTAATGTCCTAAAAGAGTAGCCAAATATATTACTACTTTAGAGACATTTAGGAGTAGATACAAATTCCCAGTTTTAGAAAGCATAAAATTTCAGGTCTTGATAAACTGATATATTTTTTAAATTGAATATTTCATACATGTTTATTCTCACAGATCCAATACTATTCACCACACAGTTAATTTATTTACCCTATTTACACTCTCACATTTTTTTGTCTTTTTTTTTTTGTTTGTTTCTTTGTTTTGTTTTTAGACACACTCAGGTAAGCTTAGGGTTGTTCCTAGCTCTTCACTCAGTAATTACTCCTGATAGATTTTGGGAGTAGTATGTGTTGATGAGGATAAAAACATGGGCTGGTTTCATGTATACCAATCATCCTACTAGATGTAAAATATTACATTTTGTTTTTGTTGTTTTTAAGTTTATTGTTGTTGAGTCACATTGACTTTGTGCTCACGGATCATGCCTAGTAGTAATCTGGTGACCGTATGTTTGACCATATGCATATGACCATATGTAGTTGTACTACCATTCTAGACCCACTTTTAGCCTAAAAACCTTTTCTTTCAATTTAATTTATCTGTTTATTTATTTATTTATTCATTCCTATGTTTATGTACCCAACATTTAAAAGAAAAAAGGCAGAAAAATCGTGTTTATTTTACATTATGTAATTCAATTTGTTAACTGTTGGTTCAAATGCCAGGTTATTTATCATTTTCCTAACCTAGTAATGTTCCACATCTTTATTCAATTATTATTTTTAGTTAGATTCAACATTGGTGATTGAAAAGAATGATAACTAAATATAGAGTAATATGGCTTTGAATTGGTTTGTTTAATTTTCTAGATATGTACTTAGAAATGTGATAACTGGATTATATGGAATTTCTACTTGTAATATTTTGAAGAATAGGCAATAAAACTTTATTTATGGATACAAACCTAATTTTTCACCAATAATATGGACAGGCCCTTTAACATACTTTACCAAATTTATCTTTTGGACAATTGCAATTCTGAATGCTGAGTAAGTCCGAGATGATCTATTTGTCATTTTGCTTCGCATTTTTTTAATGAAAGATGATTAATCATTCATCACTTTTTTTTCCAGAAACCTGTTGATTTCTTCTATGTTCTCTAATTTAACTGAACACAGTTGTTCATAATAAGCCCTCATGATGTCATGGATTTCTTGAGGTTCTGTTGTAATCTCTCCCCTTTTATTTGTGATTTGATTTATTTGAGTGTTTTTTCTTTTATTTTGCTGAGTCTTGCTAGTGGTTTGTCTATCTTGTTTATTTTTTCCAAGAATCAGCTCCTAATCTCATTGATTTTTTATATTGTTTTCTTTGTTTTTATGTTGTTTATATCTGCTCTGTTTTTTTTTTTTATTATTTCTTGTCTTCTGCCTGTGTTTGGGTTTCTCTGCTGCTGTTTTTCTAGATTCTTGAGGTGTCCCTTTGAGTTGTTAACTTTGTTGTTTTCCTCTATTCTAATGTAGGTGTGTATTGCTATGAGTTTCCCCCTAATTACTGCTTTGGCTGTGTTCCACGGATTTTTGACAATTTGTTTCTCACCCAATCATCACCTTTTAAGAAACTAATTATATCCTATATGATTGATTGGTAACTACGGTCTTTGGATTTATTTTTCAATCACCAAATTCCACTCTTGACTGGTACTGGTAGGTTAATATGGTCACTATCCCTCTGCAGTTTCTCCAATGGGGAAATTTTACTATCAAACTCTAGGTTCTGTCCTAGTTCTGTGATGTGATTTTGTGTAATGTGCTGAATGATACTTAAATTGTGACTAAAGTAGGTGCTATGAGTGTTCTTCCCTGAAGATGCTCTTCTTGAAAAAGCAGAGTAATGTCTATGTTTTTATTTAAAAAGCTATTAATCTATTTTTTAATTTTTCAGATTCAGGGGTATATTAGAGGACTACTCAATGACTTACATTGAGGGCTAGAGGGGATTTTTTTTTATGAACAGTCGGATTATAAAATGATGGTTTAATCCTATTTTAATTATTAACACATGGCTTCAAGCTTATGATTCAAGATAGTGTTTGAGGCCAACCTTAAGATTTGTTTTGTTTTATTTGTTTGTTTGTCTGGGAGCCACATCTGGTTCTGCTTTGGGGTTACTTCTGGCTCTGTACTCAGTACTCTCTCCTGTAAGGCTCAGGTTACCATATGGAATACCAGGGATAGAATCTTGTTGGCTATGTGCAAGGCAATCACCCTACCTGCTATGCTATCACCTCATTCCCAGCCTTAAATTTTTATTTTAACCTGCAAAAAAGTAGTGCAATGTGTACCAATAGCTTCTGCTGAAATGGCAATCCTCATCACCCTTGATATCTCATTGCCCTCACATATTGCCTTGAATATTCTAGATGAAAGGAGGACAGAAAAGTAAACTTTATTACAAGCAGCTATGTATCCAGCTAAGTAACAAGAGAAATGGATTTTGAAGGCCAACCAGCAATTACTGTTCTACTCTCTGTTATCACAAAGAATATATGACAAATAGAAACTTTACTCTTAAAAAGTAGTTTTCAACAACACTGAAGTGGATATGTATGCTTAAGAACATTACTGTCTCTATACATAATATAAAATATCACTGCTTCTTTTTCCTTCAAAATATAGATTGTATCACTTAGATTTTATTAAAATTTCATCAGCTCTTGCCAGGTATGGGGTTTGGGGAAGCCCCAAGCCGGAGGCTTTCTCCGTAGCCTGGGGAGTGCTGGGAGGCTTGGCAGGCCCCCAGCTGGCCCCTTCTTTCTCCCCTGGACTCCAGGCCCTCCCTGGGTGCCAGCCCAGATGGCCAGAAGTGGGTTCAGGTGGACTCTTAGCGGTCCCCAGGCTTCCCCTCTCCCTCCGTACTCCAGTGGGGAGGTGCATGGGGAGGTGGGTGGGCAGATATCTGGCTTCCGGTTTTCACTTTGATTCTGGAGGCCAGCTCTTGCTAGGTATGGAGTTTGGGGAGACCCCATGTTGGATGGCTTCTCCCTAGCCTGGGAAGTGCTGTGAGGCTTGACAGGCCCCCAGCCGTCCGCCTTTTCTCCCCTGGATTCCAGGCCCTCCCTTGGTGCTGGCCCAGATGGCCAGAAGTGGATTCAGGTGGACTCTTAGCAGTCCTCAGGCTTCCCCCCTCCCTCCATACTCCAGGGGGAGGTACATGGGGAGGAGGGCGGGCAGATATCTGGCTTCTGATTTCCACTTTGATTCTGGAGGCCAGCTCTTGCCAGGCATGGGGTTTGGGGAAGCCCCATGTTGTAGGTCTTCTCCCTAGCCTGGGAAGTGCTGGGAGGCTTGGCAGGCCCCCAGCCATCCCCCTCTTTCTACCCTGGATTCCATGCCTTTCCTGGGCGCCAGTCCAGGTGGACTCTATAGGGATCATCAGGCTTTCCCAATACCTCTTCCTACACTAAAGGGAAAGCGCTTTAGGAGGAGGGCAGGCTGATGCAGCACTGGTTTATGTTGGAACAGTCACTGGAATTTATTTTCCCTTGGTCTCCATTTCCAAAACCACGCAGAGGCTAGTGCCCCCATGCATACAATATATATTGATAGTATTATATGCATATAGTTTATATATGCATAATATTCACCTTGTATTGTGATCTTGATACTACACTACAAAGCTCATTTCTAATCATTTATTGCCTCAGTCTCAACAATTATTTCCCCCCATTTACCCATGTAAGTGCAAGTTCATGACATGAAACTCACCATATAGAGTGATGAGTGCAGTTAGAGCAACAACTACACTGAAAACTATCATACCAATGTGAATGAATAAGGGAAATAGAAAGCCTGTCTTGAATACAGGTGTGGATGGGGTGGTGAGGAGGGATATCTGGGAAATTGATGGTGGTAATCTTGCACTGGTGAAGGGGGGTGTTCTTTATATGACTGTAATCATACAACTACAATCATATTTATAATCACGGTGTTTAAATAAAGATAAAAATATGTGAAAAAAAGAACATTACTGTCTCTATACATAACATAAAAATCACTACTTTTTTCTTTCAAAAAAATTGTGTCACAGATTTTATTAGAATTTTATCAGTTGATATCTACTCAGTATTTCTTTGTTTTGTTTTATTTTGGGCCACACCTGTTTGGCGCTCAGTGGTTACTCCTGGCTATGCACTCAGAAATCGCTCCTGGCTTGGGGGGAACCATATGGGATGCTGTGGAGAAAAGAACCACAGTCCATCCTACATTAGCACTTGCAAGGCAGACACCTTACCTCTAGCGCCACTTCTCCGGCTCCAACTCAGTATTTTTTATGCATCCTTGAAAGTAACATTTATTTTCTTGAGTTATTAACTGTTAATTTTATTTTATTTTTCTAATAACATATATATGTTGCTTTCTCTTAAGGGGGAACAACCAGCTATGTTCAGCAAATAGTACTGACTCAGAGATGAGCTCAGGAGCCATCTGGGGTGCCATGCTGGGAATCAAACCTGGGTCAGCTGCATTCAAGGCAATAGCCCTATGCACTATATTATATTTATGACCCATTAATACATATGTCTTAATTAATTTTATTTTAAGCATCAAGAAACATCAAATAACAGTGTATCTGTATTAGTGATTGGCTAAGTATATTAGATCAGTTTCTTCATTAAGAAATTAATGTAAGAATACTCTTTCTAGATATTAGCTGTAGGGTTGTTTCTAAATTTAAGAACCTCTATATAGAAGACAATACTCATTTTAATTTCTTGCTTGTTTCTCACCACTGAAGAAACAAAGATATTTTTAAAGTTTCTTTTAATATTTGCTAATTTACTAGTCATCTTTAGAGCCATTTTAGCTATCTCATCTGATCCACTAAGATATCATAAAACATAACCTATTCTTACATTTCTTCCATAACTAAAAGGAGTTAAGTGATTCTATAATTCTAGAATATTCTGTGCCATTCTTTTAGAAAAGAACTTGTCACAATTCATGGCAATTGCAAGTAGAAATACTGAAGGCAGGCCATTTAAGTGAACTTTAAATAGAAAAACATTAGTATGCACATGTTTAGTTATGAAGCAAATCATCCCACTCTAGTGGATATGTTGTTTAGCTTCTAAGTCAATAACTCAATCCATCAATAGGTTTCTACTGAAACTTATTACTTTATTCTAGCACTATCATTACTTTCCCCCAACCCTCATAGTTAAAATTCTTGATCTGCATCCAATTTCTTTGCATATTTATGTTTGTCTCTAAGTGAATTGGACAAATTCTAAAATATAGCAAGAACTAAACAAATGCTTGGAGAGTAGATGTATCATCATATTCCTTTTATTAAAATACCAGAAAAAATCTCAAAGCATTATTTAAAGTACATGCTAGACAATCCTATAAAATATATATGTATTGATTTACTGTATACAATGTAAATCTGGTCTCTTTTGATATTTGTCAGAGCACACTTGATGCATTTCTCTTCTGTGATGTTGAATAGAAGATTTTTTTTTTATTATTTTGATTTTGATTTTGAGTCCTAGAAGTGTTCAGGTATGACTCCTGGATCATTGCTCAAGGATCACTCTTGTTGGGACTTGCAATCATATGATAAGCAAGCGATCAAATCCAGGTTAGCCTTATACAAAACATGCACTCCATCTAGGATACTATTTACCTTGCCCCTAGAATGAAAATATACTAAACAATATTTTGTTGTGGTGCTGGTGGTTGTGGTAGTGGTGATGATAGTGGTGTTTCTGTGTATATGTGTATGTGTTGTGTTTGTGTTTTGTAGATGTGTGTACGGGAGGTTTCTACACTTGGTAATGCTCAGGATTTACTCCCGTCTCTACACTCAAATCAGCTTCTTGAAAGACAATGCCCTATCTGCTGTAATATCTTTCTGATCCTTAAGTAGAACTTCTTAAATAGGAAGAAGAAAAATTATAAGAATAAAAGATTATTTTAATGGAACAGATATGTAAAATCTGCACGATTTGGGAGAAGAGATTTACAAAGATCAACCTAGCACAGATCAATAAAGAATTGTTGGCAACTGGAACATAGACAAGTTATTATATTGGCCAATAAAGAAAATTTAGTTCTTTTTCATGAGAGAGTTTTTCATTTCATCAGGAGATTTGGAGCTTCTTTATGTTGATTTTTATTTAATTCTCCAAGTCAGGTCACTCTAGTGCTGTTCAAGAGCCTCCAGGACCACCCTGGCATTGTTGTGGAGCCTCTAGGACAGCAATTGGCAATGCTTAGAAGAGCAAATATTGCCAGAATATGAAGTGAAGTCAGCACAAGGCTTGTACATAATTCATATATAGACAGACAGAAAGGTAGATAGATAGAAAGATAGATAGATAGATAGATAGATAGATAGATAGATAGATAGATAGATAGATAGATAGATAGATAGATAGATAGATAGATAATGGGTTTTTGGGCCACACCCAGTGATGCTCAAGGGTTACTCCTGGCTATGTGCACAGAAATTGCTTCTGACTTGGGGGACCATTTGGAATGCCGGGGACTGAACTACTGTTAGTCTTGGGTCAGCCATATGCAAGGCAAACACCATACTGCTGTGCCATCACTTTGGCCCCCATAATTCTTATATTATTGCTCTGTGTCCAAAATTTTAAAATATTACATTACTGTAACCGAAAAATGTGTTTGGGTGAAATGAGGCTTTGTGAAATATTTGGTAAATGTGAAATCTGTTTAAATAAGAAAATAATTCATGATATGTTGTCGTTGTGTGATATATGACTAATGCCACTATTTTTTGAGCAAATCTAAAGTGCAAGGTAGTAATTTATTCCCACATTTTCTCAAGTAGATTCTATATTTTCTCCCTTGCTCAGTGGCATAAATAGACACCTGATATTCTAAAATTAAAGCTTTACATTTATACTTTGATGTGTCTGTCAGTACACAAATTTGAAAACTCACTGCAAACATTTCTTTCTAAACCAACAGCTATTTATTTAGCTCAGGTATCATTTCCTATTGTGAGTTTCTCAATTAAGTTTACTACACTTTCCCAATTCTAGACTTTCCTGTTTCCACCTGCTCTCGGAAGGACTCCCCTAAGCCTTTAGTGGGTTGTATTATCTATCTGCCTTAAATGGATATTATCCAGTTGCCTATTGCCACTGTCTAGTTTTCAACAGAAAAAATGTTTCACCATATAATAAAGAGATTTAGCCCCAGGAGCATGTTTTGCATAGAGTCATAAACTCTTTATATACTTGAGGAAAAACAACATTATTAGCCTAATGCAACTGTAAAGCAAAGCAATGTAGATACATTCCAATTGAAAATTTACAGGAAATGAGATGATTCTCTATTGGATTGAATGTCAGAATGCTAGACTGTTAATTTTAAAGCATGTATTAGTTTATGAAGCTCTATTATATGGGTCATTTCCCTGCTTCACAAAATAACACAAATAAAGAGATAAAAATCACAACATTTTGATATTTTGAGGTGATTTTTTCCTGCATAAAAATTTTCTCAGGGCCATGTAAAATAATATCTAGTGTTCTCTAATTGAAGTTCATATATTGATTAAGGAGATGGAGATATTAGCCAGTTCTTTGGAAATAGTATATCATAGGTGGCAAATAAAGATCCAATAAGTATTTTCAAATTGAGTGTATAGAAAAGTAGAAACAATTCTAAAGAACTACTGATTACATCTAATAAACACAAATATTAAATACTAATTGAAAGATGGAACTGATGACTGCATCACAAAGGTACCTTTGTGAAAACTTTTAACAAGATTCACATTTAAAAAAAAAACTTACAAATTGCCCCATTAGTTATTTCTAGTGTGAATTGTAACTGCGATGAGGTCACTCCTGATGGTGCTCAGGGACCCACATATCATTATCAGGTATTAAACCAGGATAAGTTACTTTCAAGGCAAATGTCTTAGCCATTGCACTATGTCTTCAGTCCGTAAATATTCAGTCCCACATATTTTAAGTAGAGTACATTATTAGCAAAGAAAAGACACACATAATGTCAGTTATATGCCAGTATGAGGCTTACAACAGTTATGAGAATGATATTATGTTAGTTAACTTCTTAAATTAGGAGGTTATTTTAGGAGCACTGATAAAGTTTTCTTACCATTCCAATTGTTTTTTGAGTCTAAAGTCACTGTTAAATTTATTTTTGGAGTGGTTATACCTGGAAGTTATTAGAGGATAGTCCTGGCTCTGTGCTCAGGGATCATTCCTGCCAGTGCTTGAGAGACCAGATGAGATGCCTGATATTGACTCTCGGTCAGCCATGTGCAAGATAAACACCCTACCCCCTGTGTTATTGTTCCTGATAAAATTAATTCAAAATTTTTAAAAAGCTTAGAATAGCCTCAAATAGTCTGACTCTGTACACTCTTGGTAGTATTAGAGGAGTATAATATGACAAGTTTGTACTGAAGATTGAGTTACATTTGGGCTTTTGCAAGAAAGGTGACTTACCCACTGTGTACTCTCTCAGGCCTTATGTCTCAAACTTTATAAGAATTTTTCAAGGACTACTACATAAGTGGATTCCTTCAAAACCACTGTTTTCCTTTACTACATGCCTAAGATCTCTTGTAACTTGAAGATTTCAGATAATAATATATAGCATTATTTTACAGTTAATACCCCTAATTCATATGTTGAAGCTTTATTGTATAATTTCTAAGAAGATAAATATAGATAACAAGGCTATGAGGATGATATCTCCATGACAGGGTTAGTGTTTTAATTTTTGTCAATTTCTTTAATTTTGGAGGACACCCAAGTTTTACTCAAGGATCTAAGGAGTCAATCCTAATGATTCTTGGTCAATCAGGCTGCTGGTTCAATCCAAAAGTCAGTAATGCATTGTGGTTGGGTTCCTTTCTTGCTGCGGATTATCAGAAGCACCTCGTGACACTTGGCATCATCTATGACTGCACCCAGCAGTATTCAGAGAAGCATGAGGTGTTGCAAGTTAAACCAGGGTCCACTGCATGCAAGTCAAATGCCCTTGCTTTTGTGTTTACTCTTTTTTACCCCTGGAATTAGTACTTATAGAAAATGAAAATGTTTTTCTGTCTCTGTCTCTGCCTTTCTCTCTCTGTCTCTCTCTGTCTCTGTCTCTCTTTGTATCTGATTCTCTCTCTCTCCTTTTTCTCTTTTCCCCTGTTCTCTCTCTTTCTCACTCACTCTCTCTCTCCTTTTTCTCTCTCCCCTGACATATAATTAAGAAAACCGCTATCTGTTATCAGGAAAAATGTAATGTCCTTCATAATAATCCAACCATGGTGACACTCTCATCTTAAATTTTTTGCCACTGAACCTCTAAAAAATAAACTCTCCTTGTAGAAGTAAGCCCTTTTTTTATGTTGTCATAGCTCAATGACATGTGACAGTTTCTTTGAGGTAGTGAATCTGAAATAGAATGTAAATGAAATTCAAATTTTCTTCTAACGAAAGATTACTTTAACATTTTTTGTTATGTTTCTTAATTTTTTTTCTTTATTCTTTGGTGCTGTTCCTGCTTACCCCACTGTCAGATTCTTGTTACACTTCAATATTCATCTTATAATCTTCCTTAGTACTATTAATACACACCCCCCTCCATTAAAGTGCACATTAATGTCACATTTCAGCAGTCCTTACTTTCTCCAGCCACTGGCTTGGTTGTACATGTATCCATAATCTTGACAGGGAAATCTTCAATATTCCTAGTCATACATCTTCTATGTACCATAATCCCTACGAGTCTGAGAAAGAACATCAAATGAGATATAGACATGGGAGAGTTTTCCTTGCAGTCAATCAATAATCAAAACATAAACAAATTTTCACTCCAGAAAAAGCAATTCAAATCTCTCAGGAAGTAAACTATTCACAAGGCAATTCTTTCCTCTCTCTTAATTACTGAAATGTAATATGTTGCTGTCAAATATACAACTATACAGCAAAATATCTTGTCGGTTTCATTAATGGGACCTGATGGAAATTACTCCTTTTTTCGTTACAGGATCCAATTTTAAGTAAAGGTTTTAATTTTTAAGTTATCTGTTCTAAAGTTATACTGCTACAAACCTAAATTACCCCCTAGAAATCTTGCTCTCCAGTTAACATTATTAAAAATTTCCCATTGTACAGTACTCTTACTGTACCTCTTGGGGTTTCATTCCTGACTAGTAGTAGTAATGGTAGTATTACCATTTTTGTGTGTATGAGATAGATAACTTAAATGATTAAACATGTAATATTGTGTGATAATTGGCCTTTTCATACATTTTATTGTTGCAAGGAAGGAAATTTGTTGGTTTTAGGCTTCAATATTAAATATAGAAACAATTTTCACATGGGTATAAGTGGACACATTTAGTTTTATAATTTTGATATTTTATTGATATTTGTATATAACATATGCTTCCACTTTTGAATCTCCTTTATAATACAATTTTTTTAAATATCCAATTTTAAGCACTCTAGTAAAATCATTTTAAGCAAAAACCAGCAAGGAAATCAAACAGGAAATTTAACTTTGCATTTTTAATCAATGATAGAGTGAGAAATAGCTATTACATTTACTGAAAGGGACTTTGACTATGATGGCATACACAGTTTATTAAATCTAACTTTATATTAATGCAATATTCATATACGTTTAGATTTAAACCTTTTCTAAGGAATATCAAGGCAATTTTTCCACTTTAATAATTCTAGTTCTTTACCACCACAACCACAAATAATCATGTTGGCTCATGAAATCGTATCTTTACCTGTTATTCTTACCACTCACCCTGTGATTGTACTAACACTAGATGTGGATACAGAGCTCTACAGGAAAGATCAGTAACCATGGTGATGGGAGGGTGCTTTCTGCAATAACTCCACTGTACAAAGTAATTTATGCATGAAAGTAAAGTCACAGATGTTTTGAACCATATGCAGGCTATATTTAACCACAGTGCAAGTGACAACTTACTTGGGAATTGCAAATCTAAAGGAGGTGAACCCCAGTCAGAAAATATTTTTTTTCTTCTCCTTATTGTTGTATATAATTCCTAGGTATAGGGTCCTATCATTGTAGGAAGTAAAGTTGGTATAAATGTGTTAATGGAAGTAAAAGAAAGTAGGTATACAGAATAAAATGCACAGAAAGGAATGTTATAAAAATATGAATGAAAAACATTCATCTATATTAATGAGGAAATAAATACACGTTCTGTTAACTGGGTTTCTTATATTGTGGCTATTCATAGTAAATCTGGTTGCAAAGATACTGCGTATTTGGCCTATCACAAATTTTTTAATTTGATTGTAAAAAAAATAAGGTATCTACTTTATTTTTGCCATTATATAGAATAAAATTCAGCCTCTCATATGTGAGGCAGTTGCTACACTGCTAAACCACACCCGAGTTTCTTATTTTTTGAAGGGGCAGAGATTCTGGCAACATCTGGTGATACTCAGGACTTACTCCAGGATTTATACCAAAGAGTAATATTTTCTCAAGATCTTTTTAACAGTTCTGGAAGTTCATATATGGGGCTGGGTATTCAAACTCTGGAAGGCTATGTGCAAGGCCAGTACCTTAACTTCTGAATTATCCCATATTCACAATTCCCTATTGGGAATAACCCTTAAATTAGTTATGTTTGTCATCAGTAAAGCATACTGTTTAGTGAAATAATCACTTAAACGTTTGAATTGGATTTCTAAAATCTAAGAACTGTTTAATGCATGCTTAAAGTATTTATATCTTTTTTCTTTTTCATTTGAATTCTTAAGTAGTAAATTTTTAAGTTCCACATCTTGCATCTAATTACCCAAGTGCACACTTACCTAAGTTGACTCCAAGAGTTACTTATTCTTTAAAAATTAACAGCCTATGAATTCTACCTTAATCTATAGAAAGTAAAATGAAAGACATTCTTGCAATAATAATTTTCAGACACAAAAGAGAGAAGGGCTGAAAGTTACAGCTCACCTCATAAAGCTCACCACAATCAGGGATGAGTTTAGTTAGAGAAATAACTGCATTTTGTACTATCCTAATAATGAGAATGTATGAGGGAACTAGAATGCCTGTCTAGAGTACAGGCGGGGGTTGGGTGGGGAGGAGGGAGATTTGGGACATTGGTGATGGGAATGTTGCACTGGTGATGAGTGGTGTTCTTTACATGACTGAAACCCAAACGCATTCATGTATGTAATCAAGGTGTTTAAATTATACATATATATATATATATATATATATATATATATATATATATATATATATATATATATGAAAGTAAATTTTGCTTTAGAGGGTTTTATAAAACAGAGTTTCCTTGCTTTGATATCATTAAATGAATGTAATGCTTTATAGATTAGGGCTGTATGCTGTATTACTGGCCTTTCAGTCTTATAAAAGGAGAAAGAGAGAAAGAGAAGGAAGGATAAATGGAGGGAGGAAGGAAGGAAAAGACTGGTCAAATGGAAATAAAATAATTTGCCTGTCAAGGTGATAGTGGGAGTGGGGCAGGAGAGAACACAATAACTCTGGTGGAGGAAAGTTTACTCCTGGTCAGATTGGTGTCAAAATGTCATAAAACTCAACTATCATTAACTTTGTAAATCATGGGCTTTCAACTAAATAAAACTGCTTTGTAATATATCTCTTTTCCTACAGCAATTTGAAAATATTGCCTTATTTTCTTCATTTCCTCATTTGTTCCTTATATTTTAACAATATTATATTTATCTTCATTCATTACATTAAAATACTCTTGAAAGTTTACCCCTTATCTACACACTGTAATTCTCCATTTATCCATTTTTATATGTATATACATATATATACATACAAATACATAATATGAACCACCTCAAAGATAACAAAGTGTATATTTCTTTTTTATTATATAATTTTTATTTTGACCATATTGGCTTACATATCTTTCACAGTAGTATTTTAGGTACATATTCACATTGAATCAGGGGAATTCCATCACCAAATTTGTTCTCCCTCCACCTCCGTTCCCAACTTGCATCCTATATCCCCCACCCACACTCCCCCCGCTGCTAGAATAAGTGGCCACCTCTGTGTCTAGCTTACTACTTAGTGATCATATATCTGTTTGCTCCTGGTACCCTCTCTTACTTCCCCCTCTATTTGAGAGGCGGAACTAGATAGTTCAAGTTATGTGGTTTTGTTTGAAGGAAAGAAAAGCAATAAAATGGGGTAAAAAAATCAAATAAGCCGAAAATGGGCGGAGTCCTTCTAGATGCTTTCAACCTCAGTTTGAAAGAGGAAAGGAAAAAAAGGAATTGAAACACCACAACAATATAAAAAGAAATATCAAATAAAATACCCAGTGAGCACTACAGCAATAAAGACAAGCACCACACAGTAGTCTCGGTATATATTTCTTATGCAGGAGAAATTTTTTTTATTGTCTTTATCCTTTTCTGAAATGCTAGTGTGCAATTAGATATTAACTGGAAATCTCAATAATAACCGAAATAAAACTTATGTAGAAGATCACAGCAAACTTCAGAATAACAACTGCATCTTGGACCATCCAGTTTTGCTTTGACTGTTAATGGAAAAATTTCCAATAATAAAATGCTTAAAAATGCTCTTAAACATAACCTACACAATGGCATTAGTGATAATAACTTTGACTATAATAAATAGTTGGTCCCAGTGCCAGTGGACCAAACCAAGGCATACACCACCTTAGTTGGCAAAGAATTTCAAAGTTTTCCAGATGGTTCTAGCAGTTACCAATTTCAATATTATGTCTTTGAAGAAATAACATAATTTTTACTCTACATTGAGAAATTCTGTATTTTAGTGTTTTAATAACTAATCCTACTTCATAAGCATGCATTAGAATAGAAGCAATAAGCTCCTTTATGAACAGAGTAATTTATTTTATATTATATTATGGCAAGTCATTTTATATTTTCCTGATTGTTAACTATTATTCTCATGATCTAAACTATGTTCACATTGAAAATAATGTAATCTTTGTGAGGGTAGCATCATTTACAGTGTGGTCATTAGTCAGAAAGCATTTGATTTTTATTAAGCTGTGACATATATGAATCCTCCATTCAATTCATCATCTTCTAGAGGCATTTGGACTATCATAAGGTTGAGAGATAGTTGAGGCTGCTTATTTTTGCTTCTTCCAGGAAGCCCCAATTTGTGAGAGAAGCAGAGGTGGTGAAGTGACATATTTTTAGTAATTCCAGTCCCTTGAGTGCAGGCAGAGAGAAAAAAACTGAAGAATGCATCCAGTATTTATATTGCAATTCTCTTGGGAATATAGTCCATTTTCAGAGTTAGAATTTTTATTTGTTTTGTCTGTTGAGTAAATTTTTTTCAGGAAGAGAAAACTTTTACTAAATAAAAGTAATTCTAATCTTATTTATATGCTACATTAATTTGAATACTACATTAATGTAAATATCAAATTGTGAATGGATTTTTCAGACTGCCTTAGTCAGCATCATTAATTCAAAATTTTCAAAACCCCATACTGAGAATCTTTTCTTTCTTCAAGTCTCCTAGTTCAATTCTAGGTACTTTTATATACTGTTTTCTGCCTTAAAGATATCATTTCTTCTCAACTTGGGGACGCAACACTGAAGAAATTTAACCTTACTATTCTTTGTCATCACACTTATTAATTCATATCTTCACTGCATTGCTTCTGCATAATTGCATTTCAATTTGATTATTTTACTGCCCTCTTGATCAGCCCTCTGGAAGTAACTTCCAATCCAGACTGTATCCTAATATTTATGCCAATATATTTGTATGGGGATTGTATAATTTAAATGTTTGCTGACTGAATATATCATGAATAAAATCTATATAAACATTGGTCATAATGGCAAAGCATCATAAAAGAGCTTTCTTCTGTAAAATATGAATGTATAATGTCTTATGCCTTAGCATAAAAATGTTTTCTCCGTGTACTTGCAAGTCCCTTATTTAATGATTATAGTTTAGTCTAAAATTAAAGCTGCTATGTCCATTGATGTAACTTAGTGGGGCAGCACTGGCCTTGTAAGTGTGAGGTTCTGATTTATTTTGACCCCTAACACAGGCACAAAATAAACAAACAAATTAGAAGTAAAGATTTTAGGCAGGGACTCCAAAAGCAAACTGGCCATTCTCTAAGGTTCTGGGACTGTGTTTAACAAAGTTCATGGGAAAACAAGATGCTTAAAAACAAATCTAAGCTGGGCATAAAATTGGGTATCTGTGCCCTAATTGTGCCCATAACCCCTAATCCTGTCATCATTCTTCTATGTATTCATTTAGAATTTAGCACATTTAAAAGATGAAGATCATTTGTATCTCTGGGCTCAGATCTTAAATTTCAAACTAGCAAGAGGTGGTCAACAATATGATTGTGACTTAGCCATTTAGAAGCAATCCTGTAAAATAAATTAAACTGTATTACTAATATTATAATAAAAACAAATATTTTATTCTTATGTGCATCTATTCTTTGTCCTTTATGTTTTGGGATTTTTTGGGGCACACCCAGAGGTGCTTGGGTTACTCCTGGCTCTGTGCTCAGAAATTGCTCCTAGCTCAGGGGACTATATGGATGACAGGGATGGAACCTGCATCTGTCCTGGGTTAGTCACGTGCAAGGAAAACACCCTACACTATGCTATCACTTCAGCCCCTTTTCTTTGCCTTCTTACTTCCCTCTTACCATCCCTTCTGAGCTTATTTCTACCGAAACAGGACGTGTGAACAATAGGTCTTTTTTTGTGCTGAGTCTAAGTTTTCACAAAGGCTGACCCTTCATAGCACAGTACTTATTTATTGTCTTAGTTTTAGACTTAGCTGAGATGGTTAAAGGCAACTACCTAGGAAGTGAAACTTGGACAGCTTGAAAGGTACTCTCCCTGCTTTGTACATTGTTAACTCCTTTTTCCAATGTCTGTGGGCTTTCTCTGTACTGTGGCACTGGAGATGTGTAGGTAACTGTAGCTTCTGAAAATAGAGCCCTGCATTAGCTCATTGCTGGGAGTTTCCCCAGAAAGTTGTATGCAGCCTCAGTCCAGGAACAGAAAATGCATGGTTATTGACTTATGCTCCAGGCATGATAATGTATTGCAGTTTTCTAGTGACTTGAAATGGAATCCTTGATTCTAAATACCTATTTACTAGAAATTTCTAGTACCTTCAAAAGTCCCAGTGAGGGTGGCTAGAGCCCGAATCTCAGGCTACTTAAAAAAGTAGATACAGGCCTGAAGAAAGGTTTCAGGGGCATGAACCAATGTATATATTACAAGTTCCAAGACCGGATTTTAAGCCAAAACCATGTCAACATCATTTCCCAAGGCTGAGGTAGCTTTGGTGGCCTCAAGCATCATCATTGAGCCCCAGCAGATCCTCTCCAAATCATAGTATTGACCCTGAAGTTTGTTTGGGAGCCCCATTCTCCTCCTATAATAAGAAGGAATCAGTTTGCATTTTGCCTGCTGGTTCTGCCATCTGTCTTACTCGTCCATACTACCTTTGTCTTCGGAGTATTTACTGATGTTTTGTAGTAAAAAAAAATTCTTTAAAAAGTCTTATTTGAATCATTTTGAATTACAGTTACACATTATTGAGTTTATAGCAATATTCCTTCACCAGTGCCCACTTTCTTTTGGGGGGCACGCTCCTGGCTCTGCGCTCAGAAATCAGTCCTGGCTTGGGTGCCCATATTGGATGCCAGGGGATTGAATCGCGGTCAGCCACATGCAAAACAAACATCCTACCGCTGCACCACCACTCCGGCCCCTAGTGCCCAATTTCTTTTGCCAGATTCCCTTCCACCTCTATCCGGTCTGTATGGAAGGCACATTTTCTTTTGCTTATTTATTTGTTTGTTTGTTTATGGTAAGCCACAGTGCCTAAAAGTGTGAAAAATTAAGGAGAAAATTCCTACTCTTCTTTTATGTTTTCATCCAAATTTTAAAAGTTTACAATTCTCTAAATTAATAATTTTTAACTTTTTTTTTTGTTTTTTGGGTCACACCTGGCATCACTCAGGGGTTACTCCTGGCTCTATGTTCAGAAATCGCTCCTGGCAGGGACCATATGGATTCCAGGATTCGAACCACCATCCATCTGCATGCAAAGTAAACACCCTACCTCCATACTATCTCTCCATCTCCCAATTTTTAACAATTTAATTTTTTTATTTTACGAAATGAATGAAAGGTCTAGAGAGATAGTAAAGGGCTGAAGCCTTGCTGTGTAAGTAATTGAGCCTGATTCAAACCCAAGTACTGAAAATGATTCCCAAAGTACCATAAGAGTTATCCCTGAGCATGAAGTCTGTATTAAACCCTGATCATAGTCATATATGGCCTCCAACCCCAAAATACATCAATATACCTAATCTCTAACGTTACATATGATTTTCAAAGTACTGTCAGAAGTGATCCCTGAGCACAGAAACCAGAGAATGCCTAAGAATCATCAGGTGTGGCCAGATAACCCCCTCCCACAAAATAATTGTTAGCTGATATCCCTAGCTATCATCCAAAAGACAAGAGTTCCCCCATCTTCCTCTTTCTTTTTCACCTAGTCCTTTGAATATAGAAGTCTATCTGAATCTTACCAGATGTTCCCCCTGCCAGTTGAATTGATACTAGTGAAATAAAGATGATCAGTTTGGCTTGGTGGCAGAGAACATAAGGCAAGTAGAAAATTGACTCCATAACTGTTTCCTGACTAGATTGATTTATTAATTCTTTATTCTTGCATCCACTCTTCCATAGGACCATCCACTCAATGTTGGGAATATGATGGGTGAGGATTTATTTTACATTAATAAAAACTAAATGTATCATTTTAAAATATGCACTTCATTTCTTCTTTAAAAATATAAATGATGAATAATTTCAATATGTCAAATACAATAATGAATATTCACTATGCAATAGACCTCATTTGCATCAAAAGCCTAAAATGCATTTTATTTTTTTTCAAAATATGGCTTTTCCAG
Organism: Suncus etruscus; assembly: GCF_024139225.1. Lineage (NCBI taxonomy): Eukaryota > Metazoa > Chordata > Mammalia > Eulipotyphla > Soricidae > Suncus > Suncus etruscus. The sequence goes on along the minus strand of NC_064856.1, from coordinate 91,063,784 downwards.
GGCAAATACTTAACAAACTTTCATCATATTTATTAAATAAGCAACAATTTAGCACATTTTAGTCTATTACCAAAAAAGATGATATCTTTTATTATTTATTTGTTTTGGTATATTTGACAAGGTTCAGGGTTTATTCCTGGCTTTATACAAAGAAAATTATAAAACTCTGCTCCAAGAAATAAGAGAGGACATGCGGAAATGGAAGCACATACCCTGCTCATGGATTGGCAGGATTAACTTCATTAAAATGGCAATACTCCCCAAAGCATTGTACAGATTTAATGTGATCCCTCTAAAGATACCATGACATTCTTCAAAGAAGTGGATCAGGCACTTTTGAAATTCATTTGAAACAATAAACACCCTATAATAGCTAAAGCAATCATTGGGAAAAAGAATATGGGAGGAATTACTTTCCCCAACTTTAAACTGTATTACAAAGCAGTAGTTATCAAAACAGCATGGTATTGGAATAAAGACAGGCCCTCAGATCAGTGGAATAGGCTTGAATACTAAGAGAATGTTCCCCAGACATACAATCACCTAATTTTTGATAATAAAGCAAGAAATCCTAAACTGTAACTGACACCCAACTACAAACAAATTTGTAATCATGGTGCTTAAATAAATATATTATAAATATCTTTGAATCTAAATACCAAACAATAACATATGACAATAAAGCAGCCTTATTAACCTGATTAAGATTTATAAATTACTTTATGTAAAGAGGCAAAATTATACTCAAAATATGACAATTTCAGATATTTGTGACGGAATTACAAAAGCACAAGCCACCAGAGAATAATTAACAAACACTGATATTCTTTCATTCACCGTTACTTGTCTACTCCCTGTTTTGTAGAAACCATATATAAAACTTTATACCTGCCTTGATAAGGTATATCAACTCTTGTCTATTTGCCTCTATTCCCGAACATATTTCTGTAGTGAAAGTTAAATTGTGATTGTGCAGTATGGCTCCTTAGCTTGCCTAGTAGGATCTCTAAAATGGTGGCTGTCTATAGCAGCTTAGCATGAATTTTTAATGTTATTCCCATAAATGTAACTATTGGTCATTTATTAGTGTAAAAAGGTCTTTGAAGAGAATCCATTAATGCAAAATATCCACAATTGGTAATAATTTAATAATTATCTTTATTATTTAGAAGGTATGTAATATTATGTTTTCTTTCCTTTGAAGTATGGTATAATCTACCAAGTTAGTTTAGGATTTGTATCACAGCTGAGAGGCAGGATGGCTTTTCATTTATCAGACAATATGGAATTTACTACCATATTCTTCAATGATTTGAAGCCACCCTTTTTTTTGTTTGTTTGTTTGTTTGTTTTTGTTTTTGGGTCACTCCTGGCTCTACACTCAGAAATCACTCCTGGCAGGCTGCTAAGAGGACCATCTGGGATACTGGGATTCGAACCACCAATCTTCTGCATGCAAGGCAAATGCCTTATCTCCATGCTATCTATCTTGCCCCTCCACCACTTTATTATTTCCCGCCCTCCTCCCCCTCCACATTTTATATCGTGTATTTAGACCTTAAAATCTGATTTTTCAGTAAATGAAACCAGGATCTCCCTTGAAGATTCAGGAAAGTTTATTTTGTATATAAAACTGTATTTTTATGGGTCTGAGAGTGAGTTTCTGAAAGAGCACAGCAACTGAATAGAATAGAATAAATTGTTTTGACATTTTATCAGCAACTCTTCCTGAGTGATTGCTAATATGACACAATCCCTCCCTGGATTTCAGGACTTGAAATAACATGAGGGTGGCTGAGAAGATAAATTTAATGTATCAAACAGGTTATGAAACTTTTGGAAACAATAGATTTTTCAGAGGAAATCGGGCCTTATTTTTAATTTTATTTAATTCTTTAGCCAGTGGGAAACATACATCTATGACAGAAAGAAAATTTCCTCCAGGGTTAGGGATAAGCATAAACATTTTAGAAAACGAATAGTAAAGATAACAGCTTTCATGAAGATTAAAGAGAAGGGGTCTCATCAGGGAAATTGCCCCAAAGTGTGTAGTTATTTGTTGTAATTTAAATAATGTATACCAATCTAGGTAGTCTTGCTTTAAAATGATAGCAGATGAGTCTTTTAATTGTGAATTTAAGTAAGTTTCCTTGTCTATCTTAATGAACGTAATAAATCTAGACAGATGGTTTTCCTTTTCAGTGACTTCTACTTAGAAACGACTTATTTTGAGGAAAATTAAACTATCTGTTGAATAATTCAAAAATGCTTCAAATATATTGACATCTCAGTTAAATTGAAATTCTCATCAGCTTTTACCTAAAGTAATACTTTAGGTGATTCTTCTAATTAGCCTTAATTCACAAACCTTTCTCCCGTTGCAAATTTATCCTCCTCAGTATTTGCTAAAAGGACCATGCAAGATGCAAGTGGGTTTGGGTCCTGATTTCCTGATTGGGAAAGCTTTTCTGAGTGCACATCATTCTAGAAACCTGTCTTAATTTCAATCAATATTCCAGCACTAAGATGTTGACCTCACCTTTCGCCTCATCTTTATAGTTCTCCTTATGACCAACACTATTCAAGCAATACCCAAAGCTAACTCTATTTCCAAAATGAGGATGCAACCTGCAGACATCCTGCAATCTCCAGTTTGTTCTCCATGTCCTCACATGATTTATTTGTGTTTTGATGAAATTCTGACCTCAGTTTTTATATATCCCATTTTTCAATTCCCACTACCAGATTCAGTATGATGTTTTTGTGCTATACTTGACTAAAATTTTGTCTAGAATTAGAGTATGTTAAAATTCCCAATCCGCTTCTCCATATATATCACAGCACACTGGGAATTCTGCAAGAAAAGTAGCTATCATATTTGTTTAACATTTATATTTTTGTATATCATATTATTGGTGTCCAATTCATATGTCTTAGGCAAAAATGATATATTTTACACTGAAGTGAATTCTTTGGAGAAAATGCACCTGACCATAAAGAATAGCAACTTACTCTTTAAACAAAGATATAGTACAGCAGGGAAGGCACTTGCCTTACATGTGGTCAACCTGATTTGAATCCCCGGCACAAAATATGATCTCTATGCCCTGCTAAGAGTCATCCCTGAGTGTATAGACAGAAATTTACCCGAAATATAGCTGGGTGCATCCTTAAATTTAAAAATGAAGTTAGCTTAAAAATATATTTATCATTCTCTGCTACTGCTACTTAGAAATCAAAACTTAAGAAATCTGTCATTGGAGCCAGATCAGTAGCTCCACAGTAGGGTATTTGTCTTGCATGTGGCTGACCTAAGATGGACTGCGGTTGATACCCCCACCCCCACCCCGGCATCTCATATAGTTCCCCAAGCCAGAAGCTATTTCTGAGCACAAAGCCAGAAGTAACCCCTGAGCATCATCTGGTGTGGTCCAAAACTAACCAACCAACCAAACAAACAAACAAACAAAAAAAAAATACTAAAAGCAAAAAAAAAAAAAAACAAATAAAAGAAAAAACCCAAATCTGTCTTTATATGTTTCTTTGGGGTTGAATGTATGTCTATTTTATTTCTTGGTTTTGTGTTTTGTTTGGGCCCTGCCACTTACAATGCTAATTGTCATGCAGTGTCTGCTAAAGTATCATTCTCCGTTATGCTCAGTGTGCTCTGGGGCCTGGTAGTACTAAAGAAATAACCCAGGATACCTCTTACAAAGCCATCAGTTCAGGCTTTTTAATTTTTTTTTTGTTACCCTATATATTTTTTTACTTTTAAAGATACTCTGAGTGCAAGAAAGTATGTATCTCCTGAACAAGATAAAGATGCCAGACACTCATAGTATCCAAAGTCTTAAGATTCTGTATAGCTTTATGACCCTGAGGACAAATATAAGTAACATGTAAGAATTCCCCTTCTTTTCTTTTCTCTCAGCCCAGAAAATAATTTTGAATGAACTATCCCTCTTTTGGAACAGAGTATTTTCCAGTAACTTTTACTGGCACAGCCACGTATAATTATTGGCAGACCAACACGGAATAATGATTCATCTCAGCATAAAGTGTTTAAAGCTTTGACGAAAAATACCATTCCCAAGGTGTTATTCAGAAATGCATATCCATTCTTTTTAGAGAAAACACCTAATTCAGTTTGGTTGGTAACAACTGAGTTATTCTGTTTATTGATCTCTTGTCCCTGGGTAAGAATTTGTTAGGAGGCAATGTTGGCTGTCTGGGCATTTAATAGGATTTTCTCCAAACAGGTGTGCTATTCAACTCCTCTGGGAGTGAGAAGGACAGCACAAAGGAGATCTGAAGGAAAGGAGGTTTTAGAAAGAGCTGAAAGGCAAACAGATTGGACTTTGATTGTTCAGGATAGAGTGACAGAAAGAATAATGGGTGAATCTCATTCTGTTTGGTTGGCAATTTATTGGAGTATAGGATTGTCAAGCTGATTCTGACTTTCAACTATCTGAAACAAAGGCGAAGAAACTTGTCATGATTGGTGCTTAGATAACTGCTATGATTTAAGGCCTGTGATCTGAGTACCTTGAGAAATTCCTACCAGAAATAGATGAAATGCTAACTCAATATGAGGTTTTGGCTCATCACATTGAAAGTAATTTCCCAAGCACTTTGTAAAATGACTTGGCACATTTGGGCTGCAAACTAAGAGAAGGGAATTGCTATTGGTCCAGAAAGCTGGTTTGCCTAAGAATCTGAATGTCCTACTGGGATAATTTTCTTCCTGGGAAGATAACCTTTTGAAAGAGGGATCATGAATCATTAAGGCAAATGTGAACCTTATAGCCTGGGTAACTGAGAATCCATATGGTAGGGAGGCTTTTGGAAGCTCTTTACAGCTACTAATGCCAAAGGTTCAGCTTGTTGATTAGATATCTCAGTCAGATTTTCAGGAAATCTATTCACGGTGTTTAAAACAATCTACAAAGGAGTTACATATAAGTATATTTATAGTAGTTTCATGAATAGGTAAGTATATACAGACACTTAGCAATCATTGGTGTCAATGACCATGGTCCTTGACTTTAAACATAAGGGCTCTTAAAGATCAAATTGTGAATTGCTTAGAAAATTAGAATGCAGAGCTTATAATTAAAATTATTTTTATCTGGTTCAAAACGAATCATTTTTACACTGTGTGTAGAAGTGGTCCCCAAGTTGAACTTGTCTATATTTAAATCATATGGGGAAGTTGGACACAATCTTTTGCCTTGTCCAAAATTCTAAGTTCTGTGTTTTTGATGAAGGCTCTGAGATATTTTTTTAATATCCTTGGCAACAGCAAATCAGAATTCCGTTACATGAGGAAGACTTTAGGACTACTCCAAAAATATGAGCCATGTATAGTTATGGTTATATTACCACAGCTTTATTAGTGTTGAATGTGTCTAAATAAGATCTTGTTATCAGAATTTAGCATATCTAGGACATCATTTCTGTGCAGTATTCAGTCCTCTCCTTTGGATATTTCAATAATCACTCTACCAAATGGAAGGAAACACACACTGCATTTAGTGACAATGATATAAGATGCTGAGTCTGGCTTTTGAAAAGCATTAAATAAAATTTTGATAAAATGGAAAACACCTTGAGCCTCATCCCTAAAATTTACATAAGTTAATCACCGACTTTTCCAAGCTTTAATAAGTACAAACCACAAATGGATATTTTAAATTTTAGAAATTTATCTTCTCACAATTTTGAACTAAAAATAATTACTTCATTCAAATTTTAGAGGCTACTAGCAACTATCATGACAATGTTAATGAGTGAGAGAAGTAGAATGCCTGTCTCGAATACAGGAAGGGGATAGGAAAGGAGGGAAATGGGGGGCATTGGTGGTGGGAGCATTGCACTGGTAAAGGGGGGTGTTCCTTTTATGACTGAAACCCAACTATAATGATTGTAGTCATGGTGCTTAAATATATTATTTAAAAGAAACAAATGAAAAGAAAAAAAGAAACAAATGTTAGAGACTAAACATCTAAAATGAAGATATCTACTTATCAGTTGCTTTCTTTCTAAAACTGACTTATTACAGAAGTTTAATTTTAAAAATGCATTTTTTAAACTTAAAACTTAAATGTTTAATTTGGAAAAACATTTAAAAAATTAAAAATAGATGTTTTATTTGGCTCATATATTAATCTATCTCACATTACACTTATAAACATACCAAAATGATGTACTTGTTTTAAACTACATTATTATAAATATTTATGTAGAATTTATTAAATAGATGTTATACAAATAGGTAAAATATAATATATTTCTTAAGATACTCTGCTTTAGGGTTAAGATTAGTTAGGAACCATTCATAGATAGGTATAGTGGAATGGAAAAAAACTAATTTGAACTGATGAACTGAATGTATATGATATAAAATATGATAGGCAAGAGCAAGTACAGGATGTGACACACTTGCTGGTATATGGCATGGCTGTGGTTGCCCCTATGCTGATTCTAATACCTGGCATCATGTATACTGCCATCATTAATACTGTCAAGAGTCATTCTTTTTTTTTTTTTTTTGGATTTTGGGTCTCATCCGGCCTTGCTCAGGGGTTACTCCTGGCTCCATGCTCAGAAATTGCTCCTGGCAAGCACGGGGGACCATATGGGACGCCAGGATTTGAACCGATGACCTTCTGCATGAAAGGCAAATGTCTTACCTCCATGCTATCTCTCCGGCACCTCAAGAGTCATTCTTAAGTGAAGATCAAGGAATAGGTCTTTTGCAATACAATTTAGGGCTCCATTCGCTCAAGTATGTTTTATGCAGGCAAATACATATATACACTGATGCGTATGCAAACATATGCATGTATAGGTATTTTATTAATTCAGCTCACAATTTACTAAGAAGGTAAATAACCAAATATGTTTATCATATATCTTTAAAGCATGACTTTTAAACAAGCAGTATAAAATAGTTTTATTTTATTTTATATTATTTTATTTATTTTTGGCCACCTGGCAATGCTTAGGGGTTACTCTTAGCTCAGCATTCAGAAACCGCTCCTGCTAGGCTCAAAGGACCATATAGGATTCCAAGGATTGAACCCGGGTTTGTCTCTGGATGTCTGCATGCCACGCAGAACTGCCAATGTGCTCTTGCTCCAGTTCCTAAAAATAGTTTTATTGACTGTTTATTTAAGACAGGCTACTTTTATCATGAGCACTAAAATTCTTATTAAATCAATCAATCCTTCCTTAAATTATTTATGGCGTTCTTATAGACATCAGACAAATATTGCTAAAATCTGCATAGGACAAGTCATCCCATCCCCTTCTCTCAAAAGAAGTCAAACAGCTACCAAAATGTACCCAAAATAACTATGACACATTAATCTATAGTAATAAAATGTATTATTGTTTTTAACTAACAACAGACATACACAGTCCAGTAGGATAGAGTTGAGACTCAAATAAACTCTCAAAAGTATGAAAAATATTTTATGACAATAAATCAAGAATATAAGTAGATGGAAGCCCTCTTCAAAAATGGTATTGGAAAAACTAGTTAGCCACATACAAAGGATGAATCGGACCAATTATCGTACATCAAGCTCAAAAGTTAACTTAAAATGACTAAACTGAGACACTATATCCAAACATATATAATGCATCAAAGAAAACTCAGAATCAGCAATTCATTATAGTGCTTTCAAATTGACTATGAAGATCTCTTCAATGTCGCAACTTCATTGTCAAGACAATCAAAAGTAAAAATAAATGGAACCATATCAAATTATAGTTTATGACTGAAAGAAACTATCATTAAAACAGAGTTGAAAAAATAACTCAAAGGGTCGTAGTGTATGTTTTGTATGTAGAATGCCTGAGTTCAATCCTTTGTGCTATATGCCCTCCCAAAAAAAAAGGCTAGTAGTGATCCCTTAGAATCTGGAGTAGGATCTGAGCACCAAATTTTATCTATGTGAAATTTACAAAAAAAAGGCAAGTCAAAATACATCTATTGAATGCAATTATTTTATTTTTTATTCATTACCCAAAATACTTTTCAGTATCACAATATGCTTTATTAATTACCAACTTGTTTTATACATTACTCAAAATTATCTATGAGAAAGGGATAATATTCAAGATATATAATATAAAGACAATCACAAAGCTCAGCAACAAGAAAATAAACAACCCATCAAAAAAGAGGGAGAAGAATCGAACATACACTCAAGAAGACGTAGAGCCATTAATCAAGCACATGAGAAAATACTCATGGAAGCCTGAGAGAAGATACAGCAGGGAAGATTTTTCCCTTGCATGCAGCAATCCTGTTGCAATCAATGCACCACACATGGTCCCCTCAGAAATGCAATAAGCAATCCCTGAGAAAATAGCCAGGAATAAGCTTTCTTTGCAACTTGCTATGCACATCTCCTCAGAAAATCATTAAAACAACAAATTCTAGGAAAATATAGAGAAAAATGAAACTTTATTCACTGTTGGTGGTTATATAATAGCTTCAGTCTTGAAGGAAAACAGTCCAGAAAAAAATTTTAAAAATGAAATTACTATACAACAGTAAATTCATTCCTTACTATCTATTCCAGGAACACAAGAGTAACAGTGTAAAAAGAGACATGTGTGCTTATTTATTGCATTGCTATTTATAATAGCACAGATCTAAAACAATCTACATGCTGAATGACTGAAGAGTGGCTACAATAGACACAGTACTCAGGTATAATGGACTACTACTATTCATCTTAAAGAAAGCATGAATTATTTCCCTTGTCTACAAATGAGAGAATCTGGAGGGATTTAGATAGAAAAAATCTATCAGAAGAATCATACTAAGTTATCTCAATCATATGACATATAAAGAAATGAAGTACAGGGGTTTACCATATCTGATTTAAAAAAAACAAATGCTTAGGTTTTGACAGTAAAAATATTATGGGGGCATTCAGTTTTCAATGGACAATAGTAGAGAAACATTGGTATTTGGTATTGTTCATGGCATTATACTCCTAAAATATAAACATTTTTTCTTTTTCTTTTTCTTTTTTTTCGGCCACATCCAGTGACACTCAGGGCTTCCTCCTGGCTATGTGCTCAGAAGTCACTCCTGGCTTCTGGAACCATATGGGACAAAGGGGGATCGAACTGCAGTTCGTCCTATGCTAGCACACGTGCAAGGCAGAGGCCTTACCTCATACGCCACTGCTCTGGCCCCATAAAATACCAACATTTTTTAATTTTATGAACAATAGATACTTTACAAAAAAAAAGATAAAGTTAAAAGTTTTTCTAAGAATAAAATTATTTAAAAAAGGTAATTTGAATATTTTTCTAGGACACAGTAAAGAACAAATTAAATTAAATTTTTTGCTAGATTTCTAAGCCTAAAGTTATCATCCTTTTCCAGGTATGAGTTCTTGCAGCTAAATTGGATTGTGAATCATATGCTATTGTCTTTGAAATCATTTCCAGTGAGATGGCTGACTGTTCATTGTTTAAGACAATAAAGTTGTGTGGCAGCAGGATTTTTCCAGTTACGTTTTGGAAACGAGATGTCCAAAACCAGAGCATGTAATGAAAACTCTGAGCCCAGACCATGATATTCAGACCCTGACACAATTACATAAAGGTCTTATAAAATGCTCTTCCACATTTATTTGATTTTTGAAAGAAAAGTAATATACGAGTGAAAGAAAAATATCATGCACCCACATTGCCTTTTCAGATTTAAGTGCTCAAAATAATACTGGAAGATTTTGAAGAGATTAGTAATATATCCATCAAATGCATTATCCACGTCCAAGGTTTAAATTTAAACTATCAGTAAGTCTTGATTTCTTTGTATAATTTCAGCAGCTAATTTCTTGTCATGCCTAGATGAGAGAATCTAAGGTGAGAATAACAAACTTCATATAGTTTCAATTATATTATTTAACATAATCTTTAAAATTGAGCCTAATTTATAATAATTTATTGCCTTGAACAAGTTAAAAGAAAATCAACATAGTTTGTGTGAGGCTTCCTTCCCCTACATCTGGCTTACACTGTAAAGTTTTGTTTCACCTCCTTTTTTTTATTGCATTTTGATGATTCCTCCTCCTCCTCCTCCTTCACGTTTTACTCCTCCTCCTCCTTCTTTTGTCTTCTCCCTAATCTTCTCCTTCGTCTTCTTCTTCATCTTCTTCTTTGTCTTCTTATTGTTATTACTATTATTTGGTTTTTGTTTGTTTGGCCACACATAGTGACTTTCAGACATTTCTCTTTGGATCTGCCCAAAGAAATTATTCCTGGCAGACTGAAGGGATTTTTTCTTTGTCTTCTTCTTTGTCTTCTTATTATTACTATTATTTGGTTTTTGTTGTTAAGCCACACCGAGTGGCTTTCAGACAGTTCTCTTAGATATGCCCTAAGAAATTATTCCTGACATACTGAAGGGACCACATAGGATACCAAGGACTGAACCATGTTCACTACATGCAAAGCAAACACCTTAACCAAAGTTCTATTTCTCTGGCCCCATGGTTTTCTTATTTTTATTTTATATAATTCTGATTTATATTGTGATTATTGTCTTAAAATAATTAATAATAAATTCTCATGTCTAGTGATAATTTTTTAAAATAATATTTTATTTAAACACCTTGATTACAAACATGATTGTGGTTGGGTTTCAGTCATGTAAGAGGACACCCACCATCACCAGTGCAACATTCCCATCACCAATGTCCCACATATCCCTCCTCCCCACCCCACCCCTGCCTGTACTCTATACAGGCTTCCTATTTCCCTCATATATTCTCATTGTTAGGATAGTTCGCAATGTAATTATTTCTCTAACTAAACTCATCATTCTTTGTGGTGAGGTTCATGAAGTGAGCTGTAACTTCCAGCCCTCCTCTCTTTTGTCTCTGAAAATTATTACAAGAATGTCTTTCATTTTTCTCAAGACCCATAGATGAGTGAGACCATAGTGATACAATTTTTAAGTACTATTTGACAAGTGAAAAACAGAAGAGTAACTTACTTAAGGCAAATGTTTAAAATCATAAAGCTAAGTATAATAATTTGAAAATAGTCTTGGAATAGCTATTAATTTGATAATTATATTAGAGTTATTTTAAAACAGTAAGTAAGTAGATACAGAGATATTTAAAGCAAAGGGTAGCTTTTTCTATATAGGTTTATCTACAGAATAATGAATTTCTTACCAAGCCAATGGAAATTTGAGAGGTCAAGATGTTTTAGCATTCAGATTTATACCTTGATCCATTTAATCAATCTGAAAAGGTATCTACTATAATGGAATTTCCACTTTTTAGCTGAATTTACCTGTTTGGCATAACTTCTAGTGGGATATCATTAAATGAGATTTCTTTATGCGCATTATATTTTATATTCTTCTCTTTCTTTTAAGTCTAATGTAGAAATGTTCACACTGGTTAACTAAACCTGCCAGTCAGAAATCTACCTGTTTATTTAACTGATAGCAATGGAACAGATAGAATAAAGCATCTCTGTTGATGGGACATGAGGGGAGCAAGAAATCATAAAATAAATTATATTATAAAAGATTCAAACAAAAATGCCTCCAAATGAGTCAGTTTGGTTTTCCCCTTTTGTTTAACTGTATCTATGATACTTATATGTATATTTTATATCTGCGATGTTTAGGGGAATATTAAAATAGTTAAAGATGGGTAACATTCAATTGAGGCATCTTCTATACCTTTAATATCTGAAACAAATTATGCCATCTCAGAATTCTATTCCTATAGGTAAGCACATATGAAGAAAAATAAATTTAAGTAAAAGTCGTCTTGTTCCTCACATTTGTTACCTGTAAATGTTCTTTTATTACTACAGAGATGTGACAGAAGAGAGAAAGTGCATACAAGGAAGAATAAAAAAGTACATCAAAAAGAATAGAACCTCTTTGTATTGCTGTGAAGATAGAAGGCAATGCAGGAGGAGAAGAATTTTAGTATTTAGTTATAAAGGTCCAATACAGCAAGCAAATTTATTCTCCAATGGAGCTTTCCATGAAAGATCCTTTGACTTCAGATCAGTCAAAGTAGTTTCAGCTTTCCCACCTTTAGAATTTGTGAGAATAAATGTATATTTTATTTGTAGCAATTTGTTTTAGCAGCAAAAGGAACCAACACCCCCTTAGGGGCTCTCTACTTATTGTATGTTGTCTAATATTAACCAAAGTGATGTTTGAAATAACCAGAGTAGAAATGGAGGGGGAAGAAGGCAATGAAGGCAAAATAAATAATTTTAGTAAATGTTAAGCTTTCTAATTTACTATAAAAGTCAGTTTGTGCTACAGAGAAGTGCTCTTCATGTCATTTAGTTACCATCCATTTTTGTGCTTCTGCTTTTATATTTTTAACTTTTCTTCACTTTTTCAACTTTCATCAGTTGAGAAGATATTTACTTAGCTGAATATAAAGCATAAAACTTGAGAAAACAATGCGGTTCTTTAGAAAGAGATGTGAGTTGAGAGCACACACATGAAAGATGTGTGAGAATCCAATAATAGAAATGATGTGTGCTAGTGACTTTGGAAGAAGGGAACTATATCTTCCCCACTGAGACTAGGAATCTGGTATATAAATGATCATTTTTCTCAACATATAAATTTCTCGATAAATATTTGACTTTCAAACACTGTCCACTAATATTATAGTGAATTTTCTTGCTTTTGGTAAAAGCTTGTAAAGTGGGAAATATAGAAAAAATTTGATATATGTAGTACGTGTGTATATTAAATTACCTTGTGTGTCACGGATTATTATTTATTTGAATGAGTTTTCAGAGAAAGAATTTTTGAGAAGCATTTTGTGATTACAATGCTAACATTTTTTACTAGGAACTCGGATTGGTTATAGAACAGGACACAGATATTATGCAATAATCAATTGGCATTAAAATGCAATTATGTTCATGGAACTGTATTCAAGAATCACTAGAGCTATACCATTTTTCCTAATGGCACTTTAAATATGTGTAGTCAGTAATTTTAGTTACACACTCAAGAATTTTTATTTTAGAGATATAGTTTAAATGATATTAACCATGCATTGTAGCTGCGTATTATAATTCATGTACAATTTTTGCCTATGAAATCAGACAGGACTTGAAATCTATCTTTTTATATTCTTTTTATATTAATTTTTAAATATTTTTATATTTCATACGTCAACTAAATTTGAGTCATTGTTCAATTAACTTTTCTGTTATCAATAAATAATGAGTACAGCTGAATAAATGGAGAAAAAATTTAAAGAAACTTACAGGATACTTAAATTTATGACATATTGTTTGACAGTGAGCTATACTTTCTACCTTTCTAATAGACTAGCAAGAGCAAAAGTTGACTGCAACACATCTGCATTTGCCTATAAAATAAATACAAAGTGTAACTATTTATTTTCTCTACTTCTTACCAAGGGAAAAAACTGTGTCTGGGTTAGACATATTTTTTCTATGATACATTAATGAAAACAGGGACAAGGTGAAGACAGACGCATCATTCCCAAATAGATACAAATGTCCGGATGACATATTCGGATCGAGTGACATCATGCATGAATATTCATTGTATAGCACAGTTGAGCATATTTCAAAATGGAGACATTGAGATAAACACAACATTGAAAAACATTGAGAAAACACAAATATTGATTATTTTCCTTAAATTTTTTATAAAGAAAATGCCATGTTTGTTGTGATTATTAAAATAAAGAACCAGTGGGACTGTAGTGATAGTACAGAGGAAAGGACATTTGTCTTGTGCCTAGACAACCCGGGTTCAAGCCTCAGCACCTCATATCATCCCACTGCTAGGATTAATTTCTGAGTGAAGAGCCAGGGGTAAGATCGGAGCACTGTAAGGGATGGCCCAAAACACAACAAAAAATGAAGAACTTGTTATAAAGATATAAAATAAAATTATCATGGCTATTACATTTAGTAATGATCTTGAGATCTTTCTTTAGTAATTAATAAGTGCCCTTATTACTGTTAATTGCTGCTACAAACCACCCGAGTAAGTACTTTATATTGTGAATATTATGTTAGTTTTGCACTAACTTAAAAGGAAAACATTAAACTCAAACTTATTTTGGGGAATTGGATTAGAACTTAAAGATATGGTATATTTTATTACTTTAAAACTGAAAGTCTGAAAATATACAGATAAAACTTATTATTAATAAATTCTAACTACATTAATTTTAGAAAATTCAACAGTTTTGATTTGTTAGCATATATTCACCTTTGTATGGCATTCTTGCAGAACTTCTTTTCAGAGTCTTGAAATGCACAATATACTTAAACTAAACATTTAGGATGTTATGTTCTAATCATGAAATATATTATTCTGTTAGTATAACTCTCCTCCAAAATATATGTAGGGAAAATTGGCATGCTTTGGGTTTGGTTGGTAAAATTGTCGAAATTTTGGCAGTCATAGATTGACTATTGTGAAAGCAATACTCAGAGAAAAGTAGGATAATTTGGAACAGTTCTCTCATATTGAAGTAATATAGAAATTTGAACAATTTTAATTCAAGTTATTCAGTTTTCTACCTTAATGATCTCTTGTCTAAGAAAATTGAGGATGGAAAATAACAGGTTAAAATCACGCCTCAAGCAATATAAAAAGTATGGGATCAAAGATGTAAAAATTTTATGAAAATTTAAGATTTAAGAGAAGCTAGTCTGAGAAAACTGACTCTGACAGTTGTAAAATACTACAAATGGTATTTTAAACAGTGGAACTATTATTTTAAATAAAAAAAAATTGGGTGACCAACCCAAAATGCCTCATAACTCTGGACTCTAGAATAGGATTTTTCCCCCCCATAAGTTAGACACTACCCTCTACTTCTTGTAAATTCCTTACAAGATTCTCATTATTATAGAATTAGTTCATAGCAAGTGTGGAATCAAGAATTTGGAGCAAAGAGAGTAATCAATTGGAAACAACCTATGATAACTAGAATATCATTAATGATGTTCAAAATTTTTGTATATGTTTGAATACTGTTATATGAATAGGTAACATTTACTTAGATTATTAGGAAAATTTTAGGTACAAAATAGTATTTAATAACAACTTAATGTGCCATATAAATTGGCAGCTATTAATTTTCTGGATGCACTTTCAGAAACAAGACTGCACAATAAAACAATTGCTATATAAACTTTTAGCAAATCATGAAAGTTTATTTGCATTATCTTGCTATTTGGAAGCCTGATATAATTAAGATGTCGAGCTAGTTAAGTAGTTGATTGTAGATAATAGGTCCTCCATTTTGGTTTATGTTAATTAGGGCTCAATAAAAATCTTACTTCACAAAAGTGAATTTGTAAGAGTTTTTAGTTTTCATAAGGATTACATTTGTAGATGTGCTTATTAAGGTGGTAGGAGATTGGCAGAAAACATGAAGACATTGATGGATGAGGCTGATATGGAATAAGCTTTGAGTTGGAATATTGCCTAAAATTTTATTGTTGACAACTTTATAAGTCACATTCATGAATTAAAAAATATATGGTAATACAAATAAATCGATTGTTTTAGAGTTAGGGAGATGTATTTTGATATGTTTTATTTTTAATTTAATCTTAAAGCATGTATCATTGTAAGTAAAATTTAGTGACACATAACCTGCTTATATGTTATAGCTCAATATAATGGAAAGCAATATAATGAAATGATTGTATAATATAAATTTTTTCAAACATCTGAAGCAACGTTAGAACTCATTACTTTGGAAGATAAAGCTATAGTGTATATTTTAAATTGGCATCACTTATATTTATATATTTTAATTCTCATTATCATTTATTTTGCCATGACAAAACTCCTTAATTTTCTATAACCTCATTTATACATCAGTGCTTCTGTTTTCTTGGCTGTTAAAACTAACATTGAAGATTGCATTCAAGTACTACCTGTGTTTTCCTTCATGTACTTTATGTATTTGGATTTAATATCAAAGTTTTTAAATGTACTTTGAATTAAAATTTGCATATAAATTAGGGATCCAGGTTCATTTTATTTTTGTAGGATGTTAACCAATTTTTCAAAATTATTTGTTGAAAAGTCATTATTTATTCCACTTCAAATAACTAAATTATTTGCCAAAGATTAGCTTCCCATTTACCTGAGGCTATCTCTCTCTCTTTCTCTGTCTCTCTGTCTCTGTCTCTGTCTCTCTCTCTCTCTCTCTCTCTCTCTCTCTCAACTCGGGAATTTTTTTCCATCTATTTGAGAAATCAGCCTTTATTCCAAGTAATGGGTGCTAAAATAAGATAAAGTGATTATCATTTTATTAGATTATAATTTAAAGATAGAAAAAGAAAAGCCTTCTACTTTTACTTTTGAAACAATTCTGTAAGCTATTCGGGGGGTTGCTTTTTATTTGTTAACTCTGTATAAATTTTAACAGTATTCGGTCCTTAATGAGTGCCAAGAAACTGTTTTTTTTTTTTTTTTTTTTTTTTTTTTTGGTTCTTGTGCCATATCTAGTGATGCTCAGGGGTTAATCCTGGCTATGTGCTCAGAAATCAATTGCTCCTGGCTTGGGGATGATATGGGACCCTGGGGGATCGAACCTCGGTCCGTCTTAGGGCTAATGTGGGCAAGGCAGACACTTCATTGCTTTCATCACTGCTCCGGCTCCACTAAGGGTTTTTTATGGTCACTGCATTGAATCTACATTTTGTTTTGGTAATATGATAGTATTTTCATATTTCATATTTCAGCAGAGAAAAGTTTATTTGCAAGTACACTGGCAGTGTGGTAATTTGAATAAAATTATTTTTTTAATTTATGGTTTTTTTTTCTTTTCCTTGTTTCTTTTTTTTTTCTTTTCATAACTTTTCAGATTTTATTTCTAAATATTATTTTATCTGGTGACTTCCAGGTACTTGGTTTGAAATGGTACATAATTATAAAGAAGATTTTAAAATTATCTTTCTCCTTTATGGCATTGTTTGCGTCTAGAAATTTGTTGACTTTTAAAAATTTATTTTATATTCAGAAATTTAATGTATATATTTATTGCTTTTTGGAGTTTTACACATCTCATAGTGGGCTAATCCCCAAGAGCACTTATAAGACATAAAAACAACAAAAATAAGTTTGTTAAAATAGAGAGAATGTATTGCATGCAGTTGATAGATATTATATTTAGAAAATCCTAAAGATTCTACCTCAAAGCTTCTAAAACAATTAATTTTAAAGTGGCAGACTACAAAATTAATACATAAAAATCCATGACTATTCTTTATACAAATAATGAAAAAGAAAGAAATTAAAAATAAAAAACATTCAGGGCCTGGAGAAATAGCACAGCAGCATTTGCCTTGCAAGCAACCGATTCAGGACCTAAGGTGGTTGGTTCGAATCCCGGTGTCCCATATGTTCCCTGTGCCTGCCAGGAGCTATTTCTGAGCAAACAACCAGGAGTAACCCCTGAGCACCACCAGGTGTGGCCCAAAAACAAAAACAAAACAAAAAAAAGACACATTCAGAATTGTGACACAGAAAGTTAATACCTTAAAGTCAACTTAACTAAAGAGGTGGAATAGACAACCTATAATAAAGACAACAGTCTTGAAATTTATATGGAATAATGACCTCCTCGGATAGCTAAATACTAATTTGGAAATAATGAAGATGGGAGGTATCAGTTTACCCAACTTCAAACTATATTACAGAACAGTACTCATTAAAACAACATGGTATGAAAATAAAGACCCTCAGATAATGGAATAGACTTGAAATTTATGAGATTGACCTTCAGGTGTATGGTAAATTAATCTTTGATAAAGAATAGATAAATAATAAGTGGAGCAAGGAAAGCCTCCTCAACAAGTGGTACTGGGAAAATTGGTTAGCTACATGCAAAAAAGTAAACTCAGACCTCTATTTAAAGCTGTGCACAAAGGTCAAATTAAAATGTATTAAAGCTCCACATCAGCCTGACATCGATGAAAGACATGCACAGAATTCAGAGTCTTTAAATATAAGAGTCTGATACCAACAATAGCTAAAGTGTGAAAAAGTTTCACTGGGACCTTGAGAATGACTGGGGTTGGATAGACTGGTATGCCTGGAACCCAGAGCCTGTCTTATGCCAATAATCTTCTGGGGTGAGGCCTTTTTGTAATCAGGTCAAGGATTTTTTTTCCATTTTCTCCATTTTTCTGGACCTATGCAAACATTGGCTATTGCCAATATCACATCTTTACTTTATATTTTTATTTTACTCTTATCCTTTAAGGAAAAAAATACAACTTACTGAACTTAAAAACAAATTACTGTAGTAGAATGCCTGTCTCGAATACAGGCAGGGGATGGGAAGGGGGGAGGGGGTAATGTTGCACTGGTGAAAGGGGTGTTCTGGTTATGACTGTAACCCAAATATGATCATGTTACTTAAATAAAAAATATATTTAAAAACATTCAAAAAATGCATTAAAGACTTTAACATCAGATCTGAAACCATAACATACATAGAAAAATATGTAGACAGAACATTCAATCACATTGAAGCTAAAGGCATCTTCAAGAAGAAAATCCCACCGGCCAAGCATGTGCAAGCAGAAATAAACAAAAGGGACTATCATAAACTGAGAACCTTCTGTTTCTTAAAGGGAGTTCTGAGTAGGATACAAAGACTATCCACAAAATGGGAGTAACTGTTCTCTTAATACCCATGATATATAATATACAAGGTACTGGTAGAATTTAGCAAGAAAAAAATCTAACCCATTTTAAAAATGGGAAATAGAAATGAACAAACATCTCCTCAAAAAAGAAATTCAGATGACCAAAAGACAAATGAAAAAAAAAAATATTCTTCGCATTACTAATCACCAGGGAGATGCAAATGAAAACTGTTATGCTGAGTGAAATAAGCCAGAGGGTGAGAGAGAGACACAGAATAGTCTCACTCATCTATGGGACTTAAGAAAAATAAAAGACACTATTGTAATGATGCCAGAGATGAGGGATGGAAGGACTGGCTCATGATATGAATCTCACAAGAGTGGTGAGGGCAGTTAAAGAAACAACTACACTAACAACTATCATGACAATGTTAATGAGTGAGAGAAGTAGAATGCCTATCTCCTGTAATACAGGCAGGGGGGTGGGGAAGGAGGGTGCTGGGGGTCATTGGTGGTGAGGATGTTGCACTGGTGATGAGCTGTGTTCTTTTTTATTACTGAAACTCAACTATAATCATGTTTGTAATCATGGTGTTTAAATAAATATATTATTAAAAAAACAATGAGATGTTATCTGACACCACAGAGACTAAACACATCTCAAAGAACAACTAGTGATAATGCAGATGTGGGAGAAAGGGACTTTTATTCATTGCCAGTGGGAATTTACACTCATCCAGTTTTGGGGGAAAATTATACGGATATATGGATATTCCTCAAAAATTATAAATTGAGCTTGTACATGACCTAGTGTTACCAATACTAGGTTTTTACCCTATGAACCCCAAAACACCATGCTGAAAAGACATCTGCATGCTTATGGTCATCATAGCACTATATAAAAAGGTCATAAACTGGAAACAGCAAGTGCCTGAGAACATATGACTGACTAAAGAACTATTGGTACATCTACCCAATGGAATACTATTCAACTGTTAGGAAAAAAATGATTCATGAAACTTGCTTATACATGATGGGTAAAGAGAGTATTATACTGAGCAAAATTAATCAGAAGGAGAGGGATAGACATAGAATAATCTTACTCATTTGTGGGATATATACAAAAGAATATGATAATAATAGCCAGAGACAAAAACATGTTGGCCAGATGGACAGTTCATAGTAGGAAGCTTGCTTGCCACAGAGTGGTGAGTAGAGTTACAGTTATGGTAAAGAAGAGTCCACTATGACAATGATAGTTGGAACTTATAACTTGAGGCAAGTACTGGGTGCTGAAAGATCAAGTGATATGCATGTTACCCCTTCATTAACAATAGCACAAATTACAGTATATATTAGAAAAAATGGAGGATAAACAAAGAGAGAGACAGAGAGAGAGAGACTGAGAAAGAGAGGGAAACAGAGAGAGGGAAGATGGTGGGAGAGAGTGTGGGAGAGAGGAAAAATGTCTGGCCTAGAGGGAGGCAGGGGATGCAGGTACAGGTTCCGAGGAAACTGGGGATTTGGTTGTGGAAAATATGCCTGAGGAAGAGTGTTTCATATTGTATGACTGAAACCCAAATATAAACCAATTTGTTCTTGTGAAAAATAAAATCTGTCTTAGAAACAACCTTGTAACCATGGTGTTTAAATATATTTTAAAAAGAATAAACATATGATAGTTAAAAATAAATAGAATAGAAAAATTAATAAGTTAATCCTTAAAGAAGACATGTGCATTGCTAACATGTGTATGACAAATGTATTTAAACCCTTTATCAGGGAAATTCAAATCAAAATAATGATTTATCACTTCATACTAGTGAGCTTGGCATACAACAGAATGGGTAGATATAGCAATTGTTTTCAGACATGAGGGAAAAGAAACACTTAGCCTCTCTTAATGAGAATGTTGTCTGTTTTAACCTCTATGCGAATCAGTATGACCACTTTTTTATTAAAACCTGGGTTTACACATGACCTAAAGTTTTCATTTATGGCACTTAATCCAAGAAACTCAGAATAATATTTAAAAAAATATTTTCACATACATTCATTGAAGCACTTTTCATAATCATCAAAATTTGGTTTTAATACAAATGCGCAAGAACATATGAGTGGATAAGGATCTATGGTATACAGACACAATGGGATACTACAGAGCTACAAAGGCAAACAGTGGAATCTTAGAATTCAATATTGTGTGGATAGAATTAAAGAATATCATGCTGATGAAATTGATCAAAGGGAATAAAATAAGTAAGTAAAGAATAATCTCTCTCACCTAGGAATATAAATAAGCACTGTAAGGTTATTGTAAGTAGCCAGTGGTTTCAGAAACTGAGGCAGAACTGAGTTTGCCAATGAGGTGTCAAGAACAATAGCAAACAGGGGTCATAGCAAACCCTCCATTCAAGAATGCTTGAATTATGATGGTGAGTGTGGTATGGGAATGTGATATGACAGAACAATGAAATTTAAGTCACATAGAATAAATGATTATTCTTTATTTTGTTTTGTGCTTCCGTAAAATAAAAAAGAAGAAAGCAACAATCACAACAGTATATGTCATTAGTGGAAATGAGTCATGCAATACCTAATTTGAGTATGTATTCTTGATCCATTCATAACCTTGGAAGAATTACTAAAATGAACAATATCTAGATTCCCTGTTACCAGAGATTATAATTAATTTTATGATAAATATATTTTAGTCATACTAGGAAAATCTGCAATTTATAACTAAGAATGCATCACAATAATCCATATACTGTCATTTATCAGCTTTGTTTCTCTGAGAAAAATTTCATGTTATAATTTATGCCCACATTTTTCCTCATAATGGTTTTGTGAAGGATAAGTACATTTATTTTCTTTTTCCTTCTTGTTCCTAAATTATTAGTCAGAAAGACAGATAATTATAAGGTGAAGATGAATGCCCTATTTCTTGTTCACTGTACCTCTCTTATCTCTCTGCTTCCTTCTTCTCCTTCCTCTTTATATATTATTATTGTTTTTTTTGTTATTGGGTAAGTAAAGCTACACTGAATAGATATTAATGCTGAGTCATTTGGTAGTATCTGCCACAATATTTTGTACTGAGTATTTTTACAGGGTTATTTTTCAAGTGTCCCAAACTAAAACAATATCGGAACTTAAAGTTAAGTACATTTCAAATTTTTTAAATTATTTATTTATTTTTGGTTTTTGGGTAGCACCCGGCAGGAGTTACTCCTGTCTTTAGCTCAGAAATCGCTCTTGGCAGGTTCAGGGGACCATATGGGATGCTGGGATTTGAACCACCGTTCTTCTGCATGCAAGGCATTTGCCTTACATTTCAATTTTATACACCTTTCTTGCATTTGTGTCTAACCCCCAAAGAGGAAACATGACAAAGAAGGCCAAGAGTGGAGCACCGTAAATATCAGCATAGAACAAATTTATAGTTGTTTTCTGAGATATTTTTGATATTATTTATGTCTATTCCTGCCATAATATTATTTAATATTTTTACTTTCTTAGATCATGTAAATTAAAACATCTAGGAAATATGAAATAGCTATTATAGTGTGCTTTGCTGATTCTCTTTTTTTTAAATATAGAAATTCTGGGCACAGCGGTAGGGCATTTTTCTTGCACACAACTGACCCAGGATGGATGTGGGTTCAATCCTCTGGCATGTTATATGGTCCTCTGAGCCTGGAGCAATTTCTGAGTACAGAACCAGGAGTAAGCTCTGAGCGCTGCTGTATGTGGTCCCCTCCTCTCAAAAAATAACCTAAAAAAATACAAAGAAAGCCTACTTATACCTAAATTCTAGGAAGAGATGAACAACTGGTTTATTTGAATGAATAACTTGTGATTTTTTAATATTGTATGAAATAAAAAATTATGTTTTAGTTTTGTTTTGTTTGTTGCTGTTTTGTTTATTTTTAATGTTTTAAATAGTTCTCAGGATTAATTAAACACAGGGTTTCAGATATGCTCTACTACTGAAGTTATTTCCCAGACTTGAATAGAGGTTTTAAAAAGTACCCTGTGATAACAGATTAGAAGCACTCACCCAAAAGCAATTGTGTCTAATGGTGCACCTTCTCCAATCCATAATTGACTTAATATGTCACTACTGAGTGATTGTTTAGTAACAAAAGTAGAAGTAGTTGAAAACAACTCTTATCCTTGGAACTTAAGAGAAATGTAAGTTATAGTCATGGTTCTGTTCTTAGGAGGATAGATAGGAAATTTACATTAATTACTGAAGAAATATACAATATAGGAGGTATCAGCAAAATTAGGGGTGCCATGTCTAAATCAATAAATCATCCAATAAGCTACTCTTATGTCCTTAGATAAGCTATTTTTACTTTTTCTTTCTTTTATCTTTTCATTGAGGTACTGTTATATAATGCTTAGATCATTTCAATATCATGCCCATCACCAGATTGTACACTTATTTTCACCACTGTTACAAAGTTCCCTCCCATTCACTCTCCATCTATTAAATCTTAGTTCTATGGATATAACCTACAGTTGTGATGATTTTACCATTTGTTTTTTCTTACTATGTATTTTTATCCCATAAATAAGTGACACTAAAAATTTAATTGTGGCAGTAGTCACTCCTACAAGTATCTAAATGAATAAAGCTAAACTCCTAAAACCACAAAATTTTAAACAAATAGTAAGTTTATGTTTTCAGATAACTGTACACTTCTATTTTTACAGATATGTGGGTTTTTAATTAATAATTTGAAGAAATGTGTGCTTATACATTTTGAAATTTAATTGAAAAAAGACCTTACAAATATACAATTTAGAGAAGAGAAGAATTTGAAATAATTAAAGGAATATCTGAATAAACCAAAAATTAAAGAAGTTTAATTAAAAATTAAGTCTTAAAAAGAAATATTGATTTACATTAGAATAGTAGCTAAATATATTTTGGCTACAAATTAAAATTGCTATGTATTTTCATTAATACATAAGATGTCCTAAAATAAAACAAATCATTTCAATAAATCAACTGGTTTATTTGAATGAATAACTTGTGATAAAATTAAAACATAATTTTATATTTATTACTAAATGCTAGGAAAGTATTACCTATAATTTTAGTGGCTCTATAAAATTCTTTCTGTTCTTCAGGAATGATGATTATTCTTATATTCTCTTTCTTGAATTTTTGTCACAGTTCTTTGGTATGCTATTTATTTCTATTCAGTCATTTCCCCATCTTCTATTGTTTTCTAGAGGTTTCCTGCATGTCATCTTGGATTTCCTTTATCTTTTTTTGAGTTGCTATTATTCTGTTACTCAGAAGTTCTGTTGAATTCTTAGTATCATCTATCTTATTCTTTGCTTTTGTCACTTCTGATTGTAGTTTTCTCGTTTCTGCTTTCATACATTTTTGTACTTTGCTGACTGCCTATACAACTATTCATTTGAACTCTTAATATGGTGTCACTAAAGTCAACCATTCTCTGAGAGTTTATACATCTGGTTGGTATTAGTAGAGCTTTGTATGTTCTTATTTTCACTAATTTAGGATTTGTGAGATGCAGATTTGAGATGTACAGATGGTGGAGACTGCTAGCTCCGAACTAAAGGGAGTGGAATCTGATCCTACTTCCCAAAAGACTTTGTGATGATAGAGAGGAGTATACCCTTATGTAAAATGGTAAAACATAAACAAACAAACAAACAAACAATAACAGGTGTGGAGATGGACCTTGCAGATGGCAGAAGTCAAGTGTAGTTCTTTCACTCTTCTCTTAACTTTGTTTTCCAGACAAGTATTTTGAAGACATTTCAGTGTAGTAAAAGCTTTTCTAAAATTTATATATTATATATATAATTTTGTTTTACTTTGGTACACACTTCAGGTGTGTATAGGACTTACTCCTGTCTCTGTGTTCAAGAATTGCTCCCAGATGGTCTCAGGGACTGTATCCACAGTCATACATGCCAATAATTAAAGTGGGGTCAGTCGCCTGCAAAGGAAGCACCTAACCTGAGTACTATCTGTTTCTAAAATTATAAAAAATTATAAAAAGCCATTAAAATGAAATTATTAGAAAGCTGAGGGGCCTATTCTATAAAGAGAATAAAACTCCTGAACTGTTACACTCGCCATTTTCTATTAACTATTCTAGGACATTTGCTTCTAGATATAACTTCATGCACTTCATTCAGAAACTGTTATATAACCATTAAAATCATAATGTGGCATTTGGGTTTTTCACAATTTTTTAGTTCATCTGCAAAATCAGAATCTACTTTATTTTCTATGTGGTACCATTGTAATAATTCATTAATAACTATTTCATAAATATAAAAGACTGAAATTTTATATTTTAGCACAATCATAGACCCTTACTATGAAGAAAGGGAAAGTTTGCAAATAGTCCGTATTTGTGAGACACAAACTGAAGCATATGTAGAAGAGAAAACTCAGAAATGCCATACTAGCATTCTTTTGTTTTAACTGTGACATCCAGTCACAAATGTATAACACTTGAAAAAGAAATAGTCTTGAATGTATTATAGAAGAGGCTGTATACTTAGAGATTGGTCACTGTTCTGAAAGTAAACTCAAATATCAGTAGTTACAAATAATGGCATTTAAAAAATCTGCCATTTCTTGTCAACTGCATACAAATGATTCTATTGTAATTTAAGTATCTGAAAATGTCATGCATTTTATATGTCTGATCATAACATGTAAATGTAAGGTGTGAATGCTCCTTTCCTATAAGTACCTACTGGTGTGTTGTTCTTTCCATTAATAACATGTGTCTTTTAAACATAATTAGTGTAATCATATTAGTCTCTCTGTAGTGTGACAATTTTATAAATCTGAAAGTGAGCATAGGATTATCTACGGTCCAGATATTTACCTTAATCAGGTCATTAGTAAATAGTATTTGATTAGCATATGACATTTGATTATCGTCTCAGTATGTTAAATTAGAGAGTAAATGATTAATAAATTATCATAAGCTATATTCACATTAATTCATCTTTCCCTTTCTCAGACTGTTTTTTGTGGGATTGTGCCATACCTGGCAGCACTCAGGCGTTGCTCCTGGCTCTGTGCTCAGAAATTGCTCTGCTAGTCTCAGGGTATCATAAGGGATGCTGGGGATCAAACCCAGGTCAGCACCAGTTAAGCTGCATGCAAATCCAATGCCCTACTGCTACTGCTCCAGAATTTTGTTACCTGATTATTTCAACTGTTAATCAGTACAATTTTTAATATGAAAAGAAGTCTTATTTTTAAATTTTTATTGCAGGTTTACACAAAAGTAATTTTTAATTTTTTATTGCAACACCGTGATTTGCCAAGTTGTTCATAATACAGTTTTTTCAGGCATTAAGGTTTCAAACACCAATAGAACCGCTAATATGATCTTCCCTTTACCAGTGTCCTAAGTTACCCACTCAACACCCTAACCCACTTCTTTCAGGTACAAAAATCTCATTTTATTTTTTACAATATGCTATTTATTCAGGGGCCATCATATCTTTGTGTTACAACATAAAGGCAAGTGGAATTTTCAAAACTTAAATAAGTAAGGGTAAATTCAAAATCATTGTTGTATATTTGTATATTGTTATTGAAGTCATTGTCCACATATTTACTGGGATGTGATTGGTGCCATTTGAGCCTTCTGTGTTACTGCTTAGGCTCACTGAGATTGGTGGTCTTCTATGTAAATCCCCCATCATATTTGCTGTGATTACACTGGGCTGATACTAATCTGAAATTTTAGGGCCAAATTTAAGTTAAATTGTGGAACTGGGTCATTTCTGTTGGAGGGTTTTGGGTGTGGTTGTGATTACTATACCTTGACACACATTCTAAGAAGGCCCCAAGTTTTCAACCTAGAATGTCTGAAAAGAGTTACAGCATCATCATTAAACCATACATGTTTTAACAGTTCTTTTATTTAACTCTTCAAAATGCATGTTATTCCATGCACCTGCAATCAAAATATCAACTTTACTATAGAACTCTTTGTATTATGTTGGGCGAACACCTGATTTTGCTTAGGGATTACTCCTGACTCTGTGCTCAGGGATTACTCCTGACAGTGACCAGACAAGCATATGTGTCAAACCAATGTTATAGAAGTATCTGAATATGAGACAAGTGCCTTAACCTCTGAGTTATTTAACAAAATAAAAATGTTTTTGAATCTTTTAAAAGCTAAATTCCTTTGCAAAATACCAAGATGGTTGTATAATAGTATTTTGATTTTCTTTTAATTCAGAGCACGGTGGGTTCTTTAAGATCTTTTATGAAATTGATATTCTGATAAATATACATATATTATGTAATAATTTTAACGTTATTTATTATAGATATCTCTATTTCTTACAGTATCTCAGCCTAATTTCATTGCAATAGAAATTTAAAATGAAACCAGACAGAGGTTTGTTTTGTGATATCTTTCTGGAGTAGCAAACAAAAGGTACAAAGATTCATTCCAGCAGGAATTCACAGCAAAAATAATTAATTCAATGTTTATGTAGTGATTGTTTCTTTTTGGGAAAGCATTTCTGTTTAGTGTTTCTGATTGCAAGGATAGAATGAAAAAATGGATTTCACTTTTCATTGGAAGGGTGAAAAGTTTGCATTTTAAGGAACAACAACTTTTACACCACATTAAATATTAACAACAAACTGCAATTCCTCTCTTTAATGTGCTTTGTTTTGGTTGTGGGCCAAACCAAGAAGATGAAAACTCTCTTTTGGCGCTGATATAGAAGACAATTTGCTCTGCAATTTTGGTGGCAAACATGGTGATAAATTAGAGCAGGTAATATATATATGCATGGGCGCATCCAGAATTCTCCTACTAAGCACTAGTTTATCACCCCTAAAAATTTCTCTAGGAGAATATGTTTGGACTCTGACCATTGCAGTGGGTTTAATTTCACACATTCATTCACATTTCTTCATTGAATCTTCTTTAATGGCTCCTTTTCTAAGTGCTTAGGAGCAATTTTACAATTATTTATAAATGCCCAGCTAATTTTAAAACTAAGGCACGTTTTGTATTTTAACTTTGAGTGCATATTCTTCAATAACTTCGTTTCTGTAATTTATAGTATTATAAGACACAGATAGAGATCAGAGAAAAAGTTCCAGAGACTTTGCCTTTAGAGAAACTAAGCAATGTTAAGGAATTTGAAATAAAAAATACTTGCATTGGAGAAGCCATTGGTTGATTGTAGGAGGAAAGATATGGGTAGGTTCTTGAATATATCTCATGGTCAGTATGTTGGCTTATTTTGTTTGATTAAATTATCAATGGACTATCAAATTTAATATTAATAGGAATCAAATCTGGGAAAGAGGTACAAGACTTTACAAAGAACCCAAGAGAGAACTGGAGAATTACTGTATTTTGAACTGCTAAAACTATGTAACTATCCAAATAGCTGAGTTATGTTGAATAAGACTTATTCTTGTGAAAGCACCAAAGTAATTGGTTATATGTTAACCAACAGAACACATTTTGTTTGGTCTCATGATGAAAGAATTCAGAAGCAAAGCAATATTTGTGCAATATCAGGTAAGATAATTAAATGTATTAAAATACATGTGTTATCTATTTATTCTTTTGTGAAAACTTTATTTTTATGAAATTCCAGATGACTAAAAGACTACATTGTTCTTTATTAATCACATCAAAATGTATTACAATTGGTTGTGGGATAATGTTATACATTTAGACATTTTTCCTGGAACATGAACGCATACTTACAGCAAAATGCATCATAACACACAGAAAATAAATATCATATTTTCTTAAAATTTAGTCTACATGTAAAAATAAAATAGTAAGTATTTAAACATAATTTGAAATGCTTCCATTAGAAGGGTGTTTGCTGGGCTGGACTATCCCAAAATTTTTGAAATATAAAATTAACCATGTTAAGTGAAGACTCTTCATTTTAATATGACCTGTTTTTAAATGATGCATTATTCATTGTTTTTAAGAATATTAGAATTGTATCCCAAATAAATATTGTTTTCTTGAAAAACATTTGGAAGACTTTACACTTTAAAATTATGAAACTTACAGTTGTCCACTGATACTTAACTGCTAATAAAGTGTGTTTTTTAATTGCTTTAAAAATAAAATTATGAAATTTACAACTTCTTCCCAGTTTTCTTTGACTCATTTTTTCAAATAATCCTCAAGTAGCCTTAAGATCTCCACTATTTTTTTAAAAAAAGTTTTTTTTTTTTTTTTTTTTTTTTTTTGTGCCTCACCTGATGATGCTCAGGGGTTATGCCTGACTATTAGCTCAAAAATTGCGCCTGGTTGGGTGACCATATGGGACACCGGGGGATTGAACCTAGGTTAGTCCTGGGTCAGCCGCATGCAAGGCAAACACCCTAGCACTGTGCTATCACTCCGGCTCTGCTTTTTTAATATATCTTTCTTTTTACCAGACTTAATGGTGCTCACTGAAGCACTTATTTCCATCATGGTACTCATGTGTCATGCAGTGCTCTGCTAGGTATTGCATGGATGTCTTTTGCATGAACATGTGCCACTATGCCTCAAATTGCCAGTGAATACATTTCTTATTTTAGCTAATAAAAATAACACTGCAATCAACAGTAGAGTATATATATTTGTATTAATGTTTTCATAGTCTTTGGATAGATTTCCAAAAGTTAAGTTTCTAGATTATATGATACTTCTATCTTTAACTTCTGTTTTAAATTTGGTGGTGGACATCATTTGGGGATA
Source organism: Suncus etruscus (assembly GCF_024139225.1). NCBI lineage: Eukaryota > Metazoa > Chordata > Mammalia > Eulipotyphla > Soricidae > Suncus > Suncus etruscus. Next base: position 91,034,319 of record NC_064856.1, on the reverse strand, counting down.
GATCTGGCTGTGCTCAGGGCATACTTCTGCCTATGTTCGCAAAAAACACAATTTGCAAAATTTGAAAGTACATATGAGCATTGGAGATTGAACCTAGAGTGTTTTTGTCCAAGACGGGTTCCCAAACCACTGTACTATCTCTTTAGCTCCTGTCTGCAACATTTTTAAAAGGCTTAAAAAATGTATTTCCAGGGGCCGGAGAGATAGCATGGAGGTAAGGCATTTGCCTTTCATGCAGAAGGTCATGGTTCAAATCCCGGAATCCCATATGGTCCCCCGTGCCTGCCAGGAGCAATTTCTGAGCATGGAGCCAGGAGTAACCTCTGAGCACTGCCGGGTGTAACCCAAAAACTACAAAAAAAATGTATTTCCAAATGATTGCATCAAGTCAAAATAATACACAGAAAGGTTCTTTCTTCTCTACACCACATTTGATACATATTGCTGCTCAAGTGTGAAATGGGTTTTGTTTGACTTTTTGTATCAAAGCACTTTTTGATTTAGGGTAGTTCAATTATTAATTGTTATTTTCTCTTCCTATTTGAGTCTAATCCCTAAAAATAACTCTAACAAGAATATATTAAAATATTTTACTTATGTTTTCATCTTTATAGTTTATGATTTTACACCTTTAATACACTGAGGGTCTTTAAACCATTTTTGACCTATATTTGTAAAAAAAAAAAAGAGAGTTGGGGCCAGAAAGCACAGTGGTAGGGCGTTTGTTTTGCACTCAGCCAATCCAAACTGACAGTAGTTCGAATCCCAGCATCCCATATGGTTCCCCGTGCCTGCCAGGAGCCATTTCTGAATGCAGAGCCAGGAGTAACCTCAGAGTGCTGCCCGGTGTGGACCCCCCCCCCCAAATAATGAGAATAGGTATGACCTAAATGCAATAAGTGTCATAAAAAGAGAACTGAACAGGGAGATATCAAAAGTTTCAAGCTTCTTTCTTTTGCCTTCAGATGAAGTGTTGCTCTTCTAACAGTTAGATTTGAATTTCCAGCTTCCAAATGGAGAGAACAGATTCCTTCTATTTTAACTCCCTTGTCATTTGTTATGACAACATAATCACAGAAAATGAATTGAGACTTCTTATTCAAAATTAAATAAAGTAAATTTTATATTGAGTTTTAAGTTTGAGGTTTTTTTTAAATATGTCTCAAATTGATATTAGAATTTTTTTGTTGTTGCTTCTTTTTTTATTTTTTAAAATTAATGTATGCAAGATTCTCAAGATGTATATAAGTTGACCATGAGCATTTATATTTTTATAATAATTTTTATTTTGACCAAAGTGGATTACAAATCTTTCACAGTAATACTTTAGGCACATAGTTACATTGAATTAGGGGCATTCCCACCACCAATGTTTTTTTTCTCTCTACCCCTGTTCCTAGCATGCATTCCATATCCCTCTCCTTTACCCCCCGGGCTGCTAGTATAAGTGGTCCCCTCTGTGTCTAGCTTGTTGTAGATTGGGTATCAATTCTGTAGTTGTTGGCTTTGGGCTTGGTGTTTAAGTTTGATCATTTTTTATTTCTACTTAATGTTCGTGCGACTGTTTGGTCTTGGTATCCTCCATTTTCCCCCCTTAATTTGTGAGACAGAACAAGATGATTCAAGTTATGTGGTTCTGTTTGAAAGAAGCCAAAAATATAAAATGGGGCAAAAATCAAACAAGCAAAAAATGAGAGGAGTCCTTCTAAAGGCTATAAATATCAATTTAAGAGAAGAAAGGGAAAAAGGAAGAAAAAACATAACAACAATAGAAAAAAATCAAACAAAAAACCCTGAAAACCAAAGTTTTGTTTCTGTTTTTTTATGTGTGTGTATATGTGTTTGTGTGTGTGTGTATTTTGAATCACACTTGACAGTGCTCACAGATTGCTCCTGGTGGTGTTTGGGGTAGCAAATTCAATATCATGAATTAATATGAAGTTGGCCACATGCATGCCAAGTACCAAACCTCTGTACCATATCTCAAGCATTAAAGATTAGCCAGTTATTGTGTAGAGAACTTATTTAAATAACAAAATTCAGTATTTATTATTTAGCTAATCATGATTAATGCCATAATTATATAATAGACTTAATATGAGCCAAAATATTCTATGAACACAATTATACAGTTCATAGATGCATAATAGAAGCTATTAATATTTTATGTACTACTGTCATTCAGAAATGCTATGGAATGCAATAATGGAGGTAACTGTAAATGTAATAGTTATTGTTTCATTATAGTGGCTATAATAGAGTGGTTATGCAGGCAGTGATCATTGGTGTCTGTCCATGAGTTTTAGGAGTAGTTATTTAATTTTACTAAACCTGTTTCTCTGAAAAAAGAGAGGATACAAGGATTCAATAACATTTTATTTTGAAATTTTCTTAAATATATACTATATATGTACATTTAAAAGTTAAACCAAGAAAGGTCAGAGAGATAATACAGTGGTAAAGACACTTGACTTACATGAGGCTGACCTGGGCTTGATCCTTACAACTCCTTATATAACTCTTGAGTTCTACCAGTAGATATCCTTGAGCTTAGAACCAGTCCAGAGGAAGGCCTGAGCATAGATATGTGTTGCCTTCTAAGAAAAAGACCAAACAAAAAGTTGCAAGTAACACAAAACAAATAATTAATTCTGAATCTTTGTGTGTCATCCTTGCGCAGGGGTCATCCTATCCTCTCTGTATCATTCTGATTTTAGTATATGTGCTGCTGAAGCGAGCACTAATTCTGAATCTTTAACAACTTATTAGGCTATCTTTGGGAGGGTAATAATATGAGTATGAGTATATTTCTCTACAGAAAAGTAATTTTGCTAAGAAGATATCAGTTATAGCAAGAACTTAGAATTCTGAAGTTTGTGCTTTTCAAATGCAAACTATACTTTTAATTAATCAGTTTTTAGGGCATTGGAACTTGTGCTTATATTCTTGGTTTTTTTTTAAAGAAGGTTTTATATTTTTTGGTGGCTTTCCTGGGGGGTTGTTTTGTTTTGGGGCCATATTAAGCAGTGTTTAAGATATAACACCAGCTTCACACTCAGGAGTGTAAATGTTTACTCTTCACACTCCTCATATACAGCTTGCATTACTCCTGAGGTGCATGGGAACCATACAAGATGTCTAGATCTCCTCCAGATCAGCTGTGTGCAAATGCAGCCATCCTACCTGATGTGCTTTCCCTCAGACTGTTGGCACTCATATTGTAAATCACCTCCTGTGCATGTGGCTAACTTTGATTTGATCTTCAGTACCCCCATAAGGTCCCCCAGATACCACTAGAAATGATCCTTGAGCAGAGTCAGGAGTAAGCCCTGAGCACTGCTGATTATCCCCCTACCAAAAGATAAATAAACAAAATCTACTAACCAGATACGAGTATAATTTTATAATAATATAAAAAATATGACTCAATTTTATACATTGAGAAAGATGTTTTATGTAGTAGCTATTTACAATGTACTATTTCGTATAAAAACAATATTTGACACACAGTTATGGAGTTGAAGAGTAATAATAGGATTTTTTCTCCTTCTTCATTCATCTGGTACTTGAAATTGATGTAAATGACCTTTTGATTTTAACTCCCATTCACCTATTATCAAATATTGATGAATAAAACATATCAAAGAAAAGCTCTTAGTTAATATTTATATGTGAAAGAGAAACCTCTACTCAGTGTTTTTGGCAATGGCTCAGTATCAAACTATAAAATAAAGGGCATTATGGCTGCTGCTTTTTAATACAGTGCAATAAATCTTATTTTTAAACTTTAATTGCTATACTTCCTTTTATTCTACCTTCCTTAATATTTTTCCTTAGTAGTCAATGTTAGAAATTGATTGTAAGAGTAGTAAAAATATTTTCTGGTTCCTGGGTTTTGGAGTTTACAATTTATTTTGCTTGATATTCTTGACCCCTATTTGTATTGTACTAAGGAGGTCATTTGATTAATGTCCTAAACTCTATACAACAATGGATCTAAGAATTGAAAATTAATATTTTAATTGAAAAGAACATTTTCAAAACTTCCATAATAAACTCAATAATAAATATGTAAAGCAATTTAATTTTTCAAAAACAATAAGACCATGCAAATTGTTGAAAATATTTATATAGTGAGGGGAGTTAATAATCAACCTAACCCATCACCTCAAGACATTTATTTTACTTTTTATCTAGCAAGAAAAAGTGTTGCTTACACACCCAGAACTGCCAGAACTGCTAAGGTTTCTAAGAGGAGTGAGCCCTTACAGTGCTCAGTTGACTATATGTAGTGAAAGGGATTGAACAAGGATTGAGGAATCAACATACAATGCACATAGAATGCAACTGCCTTAAGACCTATAATATTTCTCCAATTCATAGATACAAATAATAAATATATAATAATATAAACATGAAATATTAGTTTCATAGAGAAGGCAATGCAGAAAGACTCAAAGACAGCACAAGGATTAAAATAATTGCCTTGCATGTGGACAATCCCAATTCATTCACTGTCCCATCATAATTACCTTTAAGGGACAAAAAAGAGTTCAAGAGAAAAAGTTCACTTGATTTTATTGTTTTATTGCCTCCCGAATCCACTTCTCTTTGCTGTTGCTAATGTTGCAATGCCTTGAGGTGGGAGGATCCTATGAAAACCTTACTATAATATTCACAATTTAATGTGTGATGTTCACTTGGAATTGAACATGAAGTGGGGTATACTCAAATATTGCTTGTGGTCCTCACTAAGGTTTATACCTTTACTTGTATTGTTTGTACACATACTCACCATGGCATAATTCTCTTTCTGAGGTTCAAGGGGGCTCCATGTGTCCTTACCAGGGTTCCCTCTTCTTGACTTTCTTTTGTACTTGAAGTACTCTCCTGAGTGCATGCCTCCTGGTGGCGCTAAACACACCTGGCTGCAGTGCAACTGATAATAGTGTGTGGCTCCTGAAATCTCAGGGAGCAGTTCTGATGGGCAGAAAGAATAGAGTTGCCAGGATCTTGACCAGTGAATGTGTGGATATCATGAAGTTGAATTCTTGACTATAAACTTGCAAGGCAAGAAATCATCTTCCACTTTATGCCAGGCATTCTCCATCATGGTGTTTAGGAGATCTGGAGGGCACTCCCAGAAATTCTCAGCCATCCACTGCAGTAGTTCAAGGCAAGATTCCAAACATACATTTATTATTAAGCTACCCTATTGTGGTGAAGCCTCAAGGACTGTACCTGTAGATATTCAAAGACGACGTGATGCTGAGATTGAATCAGGGTTAATCAGTATCTCTCCAATTCTAGAACAGACATTGTAAGACCAGATGCTATTCCTCAAAATTTGAAGTTGAATATTTATAACCTTTGAAAGACAAATATTTTATAATCAGTTTAATAAAGAAACAAGGTTGCAAGAGAAAAACAAATTTCGTATCAAGTAAAGGTCCTGCTTGTCAAAAGTCAGTGTTAAAATATGAATATTAAGGCTGGAGGGAAAGTATAATGGATGCTGCACTTGCCTTGCATACAGCAGACCCCCTGAACAAGCCCTGAGCACTGTTGGATGTGGCCCCAAAACCACTGACCAAAAATAGAATATGAATATCAAAATCACATAGTGGAAGGTAATATGTTATGTATTTCCATAAAATACAAAATATTTGAAAATTATAGAAGTGTGTAACCAAAATAAAAATTAATTTTGTAGTAAGGAAACTATGGACAAACATTTTATGAAAGAAGATATGCAAATAGTAGGTTCATGAGAATGCTCTGTGTCACTTATAATTAAGAAAATACAAATAAAAATATGAAATGTCATTAGACCCCCATTACAAGAGTTAAAATTAAAAAAGCAGATACACTGGCATTGTAGCACTGTGACAAGTTTGTATAAAAATTGTAACATTTAAAAATTGAAGTACCAATTAACAATATACATCAACTTTGGTATTGGGACCATCTTGTAAAGACAATTATATAGATTTTTTAAGTTTTCAACTTATTTTCTAAGGAACTTAAATACACTGTGTATGTGTCACTTCATTGTATGAAATTTGTTTTTCTTTTTATTTTCTTCCTTCCCTTCCATTCTTCCCTTCCTTCCCTCCATCCCTCCTTTTTAAAATTATTTTCTGTTTTTCTATATAAGAACTCTATAAGGAGAGAAGCCATACAGTGCTTTCTCTGCAGTTTGAAGATTTGATTTAAGTCGGTGGGAGAATTTTTTATAGTTTCTTAAAAAAAAAAGGGACTATTACATAGGCTTTTACAAATTATGTATATGATATGCCTGAATTTTGTGACTGATACTTGGTGCTATGTTTAATATAGGATATATTTTTGTGGGGGTGGGAGCAGTTAAAAATTCTGGAGAACTAAGCATCATTAAGTAACTGAAATGTACGGTAGAATATAAAAAACTCACTTGAGTGCTGGGCATAAGGAAATCTGTCCTTTTGTCTTTCTTAATTCAAATGAGTGTCTGATAACTAGATATGATCCCCAGGAAGACTGAAAGCCTAGTTCTCACTTTTTAGCTATTTTTCACACTCAAAAGCATTTACTGATTATTTAAATTTTTCTCTTAGCAAGATAGGTTATTCTAAGTTCACCCAAAAGAGCTGTCAGTCATTCTCTCTGGTATTTGTGAAAATTCTTTAGTAACACCTCCACCTGGCATTCTACTATCACATTCCCACCTTGCCTCCCTTCAATATCTCCTGTGAGACAACATCAGCACCTTCACATACCAGTAAAGTAGATTCTTTTACCTCTTTCACAAATCATTTTTTCTTTTATCTTGACATTTATTCTGTTACCCCAATAATACACTTTTGAAGGCATTCACTGGAAACAGTGATAATGGCAAGGTGGACACAGTCATAGTTTCAGTTACCAATTTTCTTTTATTTCTTCTGGAAACCTCAATCATAATGAGAAAAAAAGTTAGACAGTCAAAAGTTTTGCCTTAAATTTTTCCTTTTTCCATGAAATGTAAGCAAATGCTAATTTATATAAATTATAAATTACCATTCAAAAGTTTCTTGTTATTTTAAATGAACACTTTCCATTTTAAATTCTTCTTTTTGTTTAATAAACAGGGGCTGATTCAGGAAATTCTTTACTTTCCTGTCATACTTTCACTTTTCCACTAGAACGTATTTACCTCTAACAATGTAGTTTTTCTCAGTTTAAAACACTTGAGTTGAACCTTAAGAAATGGGAAATGAGCAGGTTACCTTTTGGAGATAATATCCAATAACAAGAATTGCCCTGTATTGTTGGACCTCTTTTATATGAGCCTTATATTTTGTACCCAGATTTTCTATGTGGAATACTGTTGAGCACTCCCTTGAAGATGTACTTCATTTTCTATCACCACACATGCAGGTGTGTAGTGATTATAAGACTATACAGACTATCCAGAGCATGTTATTTAAACAATTTTATTCCAATGAAATGATCAGCAGGCTTGGGCTTTGCTCCAAGAGATTGTCCAAAGGGCAAGGCTCAGGATGATGTGATGTAGTAAACCTGTGGTTATCAGAGTAGCCAAGCATACTGGCCATGCACAGGCACCTGCATGTCTGCAGCCTATGATATTTAAACATCAATGTGATTCTAGGCATTAAAACCAAGTCTGGTTCCATGTAAGAGCTGTACTTTCATCCCTGTACTATCTCCCTTGCTTTCTACATGTGATTGTTTTAAATGTCATGATAGAAAAAGAGAAGTTTAATGGAATTTGGATTATAACAATATTTTGTAATCTGTTCCACTAACCATTTAATAATTAATTGGGCAAAAGAAACTAGAATAACAATTATTGTTGGAATACCAAAAAAAAAAAAAAAAAAAAAAAAAAAGAAAGGCTATTTTTGCTGTATGTCTAGCTTCTATAAAAGGTTTGCTGAATAGTGCAAATAATTAAGAGCAATCTGCAGTTCTTGTGGTCTCTGTAGGAATAATCATGGACTCTTATCAGGAGGTTTATGAATGCATGACTTTGCGAATTGAACTGATATGTATAATATCTAACAGTAAAGAAAATTATTAATGATCTGTGATTTCTTGTACCCTCCTTAACTTTATTAATTATTCAAAAGCATAACATTTTATGTAGAAAACTTGCCAAAGTATCTGTGTTCTTCTAATATTCTCTTTGCCTACTGTTGAGAACAATCAATAAACTGGAAACTAGTGAAGACTTTGATTCTGTTCAATTGTTAGATATGTTTGTAAATCAAATATTTACATAGAAATGATAAATACTTTTGTAATTTTAAAATGTTATACCTCAATTTCAACATACTAACTTACAAGACTTTGGATACATTCACAACATAGTCAACGTTTACTCTGCATCACATACTTAGTAAATGTAGTACTTATTATGTGTTTTTGTTTAAACAATAAGCTTTGGGTATGTGCAAGAGGTTTTTCATTCCATGTTTTAGAGAAGAAGCCTCTGAGTCTAAGCAAACTGATGCTAAGCATTGTATCTGGTTTTATTAGATGGCTCACTGGGATATAGAATTCAAATTGAGTACAATTTTACTTCACAATTTGCACTTTATTTTATTTCTTATTTTATATTCATATTGCCTAGTACAATGTCAGGTGCTAAGATGATACTTAGTTAAGTTTTTATTTGCTTTTATTATTTAATTTTAATTTTGTATGAGGTTTGCTTTTGATAGTCCGTATCCTCACTTTCATAATACATAATCTAACCTACTCTGTAGTATCTCCATTTACTGCCTCCGTTATATACCTCTGAGTTTGTTTATAAATCATAACTATAATATTGAATAATTATACAGATTAAAAAATAATATTAAAAGCATATTATAGATTCTAAAATTTTGCACTCTGGAGAACTTTTCACTACTTTGGGGCAGGAGCCAAACTCATCTGAAAGGACACACAAGATTAGATGCTAATGATAGATGTTAGGGTTAGATGATTACTGTCCTCTTTTAGAAAATAGAATTTCAGATTTCTTGTATTATTAATCATTTTCTGTTCAGTCTTCTCATTTCTGTGTATTAGTAAAATGAAAGAAAACCAATGGGGCAGTGCAGATTTTTCTCAAGACTGAGTCATTGGTTAAAAACAAAACATAAAACCATGTTTCTTTCTATTTTGCTTTTGAGTTCTAATTTCTTGTCCCTGTTATTTTTTCTCCTCCATTGAATCTCTTAAAAAAGACTCAGTTTGGGGGAACATATTTTCAGATAAACATTTAAGTGATACAATTTATGTTTCAACTAATCTGGAAAATAATAATCTTTTAAAAATTTGATACATTCCAATAGAGAATGCCTAATAAAAACTATAACTATAATTGCTGATGCACTAATTTTAGAATCTTTAATTAATTAAAATATTATTGATTTTATTGTTTTTAAATAGTTTATAAATATCAGTTTGCTTCATTTCCTACAATTGTGGTTAATATTAGATTTACCTCAGAAAAATATCTGCTAAATAAAACAAATCAGAGAAGGACAAAGAATGATTTGTTTCATATGCAGATATAAAAAAGCATTGTACTTAAATAATAAATGCTCCAAAAAAACAGAAACTGAGAACTAGACTTCAGTAGAAAGCTTCCTGAGAAGAGTTGAATTCTGGGGGTAGGGTGGGGTGAGCAGGTTACACCCTGAAACAGTAGTGGAGGGAAGTCGACACTTCAGGAGGGTGTGATGCTGGAATATTTTATAAACGAAGCCTTATAGTCAACAACATTTTAAACCATAGTGCCTAAAGGAAAATTAAAAAAGAAAAAAGAGAAAACAAAATATATATTCGTGTTTACATGAGGCATAAGGTTCTCTGTGACAAAACCTGAGATGCCTGTTAGGAGAACAAACCACTCAGGCATAATAAACAGACTAAATTCACTCCATAAATAAATACATATCCATGTCTTCTTGGAATGCTTAGACATTTATTTTTATTGGTAATAGTGTCTACATGTTCTAGACACTTATGTGGGACTGTAAATATAAGTGTCATGGTTCCTCCAGAACACATGATTTAGCAGGTGGAACTTGAAACATTAATGTAAATATATCAAGAAATTAAGAGAAAGAATTCGGTAAAGTTCAGAGAGAAAATAGAAGGGAAATACTTTAATGTACCTGGAGAATAATTTATTTCTTTATAACTTTGTCATTTTTTAAACCTCACTTTACAAGTTTTCTCATTAATTCATTCAACAACTATTTACCAAATAATATGAGCCAAATGTTTAAATATGTTGGTGAACAGAATTAATAAATAACATAATATAAATAAATAAATAGATCTTGGACATGGTTAAGAGATGGAAGTATGGATATTTTGGAGTGAAAAAATAAGACAAGTAACCCTTTATATAACCTTTGTTGTTGGTTTTTTTTTTTTTTGGCCTGGAATTATGGCAGACAGTCTTGAACCCTTTTCTCATGTCTGGAAAAGATGATAGAGCCCAGGAAGGTGACAGGAAACATCAACAAGACAAAGCATGTGAGGAAACATCAAGGACAAATCAGGAGGACAGTGGGAGATTTAGAAGGACAGAATCCAAGAGACAAGAAAGAATTTTGCAAAAGACAAAAGCAGCAAGATATTAGCATGGATTCAGAGGGGTGAATCTAGTGAGAAGCCTGAATATGGTGTGGGCATAGGATAACTGGATCCAAAACTACCTTTGCAAAACTGTTAAATAGACAATTATTTACTTCACAAACAGCTGGAGTTTTGTACGGTGATATTTGTGGGTAGACATGTCAGACCCACTGAGTTACGCTGAGAGCTTACTTCTGACTATGAAATCACGTTAAACTCCTGGAAATGCTTAGTGTAACCATGTACAATGGCAGAGATTCAATTTGAGTCAGCCACTTGCAAAGCAAGTGTCTTACCCTCTCCAGCCCGTATATGATGATTTGACACACAAAATTCAAAGAAATACCAAGGAACTAGCCAATTCACAGTAACATAATTGTGGCATCCAACAACACTTGTGAATTGTGGGGTGAGAAGATGAGAGAAACTTCCAATGGAGCCAATGAGAAACAGCATGATTCTAAAGGCTTTTGGTTTTGTGTTTGACTTTGAATTATGAGATAAGAAACTTGGACTTTGTCAGTGAAACAAGACAGAAAACCAGATCAGGTGTTCTGAAGTCAGGTAAAACTCAAAAATGGAGACATGACTAAGCTTAGAACAATTTCAGCCAGTTTCAATTGGAGCATACTGTATGTAGTTCTTTATCTTGGTGATTTTTAATTCAGAGTTATAACACTTTTATTTAAATTGCTAGCTACAGAGCTCACTAAACAGATTTTGGGTGCTCAGGCTTTGGATGCTCAGCAGCCTCACTTATAGTCACTCCCCTGACATCATTCCCACACTCTCCATGAGTAGAACTGGTGAAAACTCCAAGAGTTGTTTGACATCTATTGGAATACTCAATAAAATGGCAAAAACTGGAAACCTCAACCTCTTTTTTGGAGAATGTTCATAATTGTACTACTTGGATTTGTGGTCATGCTAAACAATAATCACACTGGGGAGGGGACAAAAGATGTTTTCAACCCAGAAAGTGAAGAAAAACTTTATCTGGGAATATAGGCCTTTAAGGATTAGGTTTGAGAAATGGTAATAGTTTATAGCCTCTCTTCACATAAGTAGGAATCAAGGGATATGTGTTTTCAAACATTAGGGACCTTTCTTCTACCCCAAAAAGGGTGGTGAAAATAATACGAAGAGTGAGGGCCCATAATACTAATGAATTAGCTTTTGTACATAAATTGCATTAATAGTTTATCAAAACCTTATTTATGGAAGGAGGTTTCTTCTTTTAAAAAAATCTATTATTGCACTGTGTTTTACCAAGTTCATAAAATATTGGTAGCCTACTACCTTGAAATAACAAACACATATTTACTTTATATTGATTGTTTCAATACAAAGGCAAATGGAATTATCAAAACAAGTCAGTCAGGGTCAAATTGAAATAATCGTTACATATATAATGTTGCTAAGAAATTCATATTTTGAAAATTTACAGGGCTGTGGTGTTGCCTGTTTTACCTTCTGTGTTACTGGCTAGGCTTGCTGTGCATGGTGGTCATCTGTGTAAATTTACCACAAGATTTGCTGTGATGCTACTAAGCTGACCTTACCATGAAGTATTGGGGTATTATATAGCTGTATTCAGCCACACCATTCAGGATCTTTATCTGGAACATATATGGTGGCTTGGCAGTTTGATAAGGTTAAGTTGTTGAGCTGGACTTTTACTGAACTGTTTCTTTTGGAGGGTGTCCTGTGTGGGACAACATGGATGATATGGCTTCAGGCAGAATGGGAAAATGCCTCCACTCATCTTGAGAAGGCCTTAACATTTTTAGAATGAACCAGATTATCTAGGAAGTGTAGGTGATGATTATTTCATTTTGGAGCTTAGTCAATGACTTTAATAATTTCTTAGCCATCAGAATTGCTTGAAATAGTTCCTTCTGATAGAGCCAACTGTATCCAATAACTTTAATTCACATAAAACCAAATTAACACTATGCCAGCTACCATGCCACCATAACATGATACACAGCAATAAAAACAATTTGGATGAACACATAATATAGTACAAAGAAGATTGTAAGCACAGATTTGAAAGATAAAATATGTAGGACACATTTGGTAGTAAGTATGTTTTACTTGAGTTTATCAGTGAATAAACAAATAAATACATATTTCCATATAAATTTTTGAACCATAATTTTTATTTTGGAGCTTACTTGATAACTTTGTTTACTTCTTAACCACCAGCATTTTTTAAAGCAGTTCTTTCTGAAAGAGCCAACTGTCTCTCTTAACTTAAAGAGTTAAAGTGAAGTTAACTCTACTTTCGTCAGTGGTATTAATAAGAACGAATACATTTAAAATTGTAAAAAGAGGTTATTTTTATGAAGAGCAGTTCACAAAGAAATTTAAAAAATAAATATGAGCAGAGGGCATTCTGACATTTTTCATAAGTTTCATTAAACCTTAAGCTTCCATTCTAAACTTGAAAGTTAGATAAAATGTGGGCATGTGGAAAAAAAGTTCAATTTCTCTTTCCTAATTGCTGCTCTGATATTTTCAGACTTTTACTGCTTTGTGAATTTTAGTTTACCTGTGAGAAGTTTGTTACAGTAGAGATAGTGCCTGATTTATTTTTACATATTTCAAGTCAGATATTAAGCCCTAATAAATGTGTAATAAGCCAATTAGTTCATGACTAAGTGGCAAGGTTAGGTAAACAGTGATGACTTATATATACTTATACATGTACATGTATATATATATATATGGGAAGTTTGAATAGATTTATTTGACTGAATTGTAGATATTTGGTAGTAGTGCTGGGTATTTGGACCAAGTATTAAAGTTACAGTTAATTGGGGTCACAGAGAAGGTGTTTGGTGAAATTGAAATTGAATGGTATGTATATTCTTGAAAAACAGTGGATCAAATCTTAAAAGAAAAATAAATAAACTGTATAATTGGACCCAATGAGTGAATAAAGATTTGATACTCATTAGACATTGAAACATCAGTGCCTTATTCTGTCCATTTGTCACCATTAATATAATATTAATTAATTTTTAAAAAATGGGGCATAAAACCAATCAAAAGTATAAACTAGCCCAACCCTTACAATGGGAAAATGAACCAAAAGGACTGGGGAAATAATCAAGAATTAACAGTGATAAAAAACATATAGGAAGATGCTAACTTTTCTTGGGTTATAAAAACTTTCTGATCATTAGCAGTTCAAAGATTTTTAACATCTGAGCAAAACAACTCAATTTAAAATGTGACTACAGAGGCATTTGTGCTAGGCTAAGAATCAGAAGTTATAGTTGAGATTCTTAGAGGTTTGCATATGTATTTATTATTACTTATTTCATTTACTACCAACCTATTTTATTTTTTAGGCCTATTTCAGGTTATACTCAGGCACTACTTTTGGCTCTATAATCAAGAGTTACTCCTGGCAGTAGTTATGGGATGCCATAAGGGATACTGAGGATTGAACCCTGGGGTTGACTGCTTGCAAGAAAATTATATTACCTTCTGTACTATCACTCAATCACTCTGTCTCTATTTCCAAGCATCTGCATGTCTTCAACTCAAAAATACATATATGAAAACTTACTTTAATTTCAGCACTTTAACTCTTATTTTAACCCCATCTATGAACTAACCTAATGACATCTCTAAACTATATATTTTCTTCTTGAATTATTGCTAATTAAAGTATATTCCTGATAGAGGAGGAAGGGGATGGGTCATGTGTCAAGTATATTAGGAAAATTCTCAAAATATAGTACATGGCATAGTAGTGTTGTCAAACTAAGAATAAGGAGAGGAGCTTGTTTAATGGCATTTTCAGTCTTGCTTATTATCCCAAATTGACAAATGAGAATAGGATATATCATTAACATTTGCAACCAACTGTATGATACGACCAAAAGAAAAGCAGATTAATGTTTTTCTGTAAAAACAAATTAGACTACAAACTAGAAAATGTAAATAGCTGGCTGCTATTTCTTCTCTGAAGAATGACTTTAATTTATCTGCAAATGTATTGTTGGATAAAAGACTTTATAGCTCTCTTGATAAATACCACTAATAGAAAAGGCAAATGGTTCAAAGTGGTCAACTAGTGTACGGGCATCTTGCAAGGGGTCTTTTGAACTTTGTACTTCATGAGCATTTAGTTACAATATCTGTTGTTGTGAGAAGGTCTTCTTGCATTATATTTATTAATGGATATTTGGTACTTAAATTTCATCCAGAGAAAATATTATAAAAATAATTTATAGGATATGCAGTCACATACATTGGAAAGCTGATATGATTTTTGTAGTGTTTTTATTAATCTAATGTTTTTTACTGATGTTCTAATTCATGCTAGAATAAAACTGTTTAAAGATTTCATATACTGTGTGCTTAATGTGTAAAAAGATTTAGGTCTCTCAGTCAAGTATTCTGTTCCAAAATTATTTTGGTCAATGCTTTAAAAGTCAGTAAATATTATTGGGGTGTTTAAATTTATAAAGTCTTCAGAGAAACTATTTTTCTTTTATTAGAAAAAAACATTCTTATTTGCATATCTTGGCCTTTTTCTGTTAAAATGTTATATCTTAATTTTAAATTCATAGCTATAGTTTATCTTTACAAATATTATTTCCCCACTCAAATATAAAAATCAGATTTCATTAGTTTTTATTTTTTTATTCAACAAATCTGTTTACTTTCTGGAACAAGAGCAATAGAAGAGTGGTTTGCGTACTTACCAAACATGGCAAACCTGTGTTTCAAACCCAGAACATCATATGGTCCCCCAAACCTACCTGGAGTGTTCATTGAGTGCAGAGCTAGGAGTAGCCCATGAACACTACTGGCTGTGCCCCTGAAAAAAAATATCAATTTGCATTTCTCCTGGATTCAGACACTTTTGCAAGAGGATTTCTTCTTTTGTTTAAGTTAAATTATTTTTTATAATCTGTCCCTGTGAAAAGAGCACTAAAAACAATAAGGCTCCTGTTGAAGTTCATTCCCTTCTTTCCCTCAGGGTCATGTTGTTATTATAATAACAACATGTAATTGACATTACTATGTATCTTTCCCATTCTTCCAGCAAATATAACTATTGTAAAAGTAAAATAAATTTAATTTTTCTTCTCTAGTTTTTTTCTGCTTTAATTTTTTTTATTGGGACCACTGTGAATTACAACTCCTTCATAGTTGTATTTCCGGCATATAGTAAGAATGAATTAAGGTCATTCCCAGACACCAGAGTTGACCTCCCTTCATCAGAGTTCCAAGAATGCATTCCATAACTTCACCTTTAGCCTCCTGTCTACCAGTGAAAAACACCATTTTGTGTTTAGCTTGTTATAATTTGGGTCACTTGATTCTAAATTTGTTGAATTTGGCTTGTATATTTAGTTCTGACTGTTTTTTTCCCACCTGGGACCACTTGGCTCCTGGACCCCATCTATATTTATTTTTCTTTTATCAGCTCTACTTTTCTCAGATAGAAATATGATGTAAAACAAAATGTTCATGTTCCAAGATTCTATGAAAAAGGCAGGCACCCCTATCTAAAAGTAATAAATAAAATTTAAAAAGGGGGTGGGTGGGGCAGCTTTGTTTATTTATTTAATTTTGCATGGCCCAGTAAATAATGGGGAAATTAGAAAGGAAATACCCCTGGCCTAAAAAAAACATGGTGTTTCTAGCTGCCTTGTCTTTTAACAAAAGAGAAAATGCTCTGAAAATAACAATATTCTGCACTTAATTTAAAAGAAAAGGAACACAACTTAAATATTTTAAGACATTTTCATGGGACACTATCATTCTACATTATCACTATAGTCAGATAGTCTAAGAATATAAGTTATAATAAGTGTCCATGTATATGTTAGCAGCAATAAGTCAACATGGTGTCTTGCAGGTCTTTTAATGAGAATTATCAATAGATCTAGCAGAAAATGCAGGGCCCCAGACTAACTTCTATTTCATAGTCACCTAGATTACTTTCCAACAATTTTAAAGCAATGTTTTGGGGTCCTGAGGATAAACTTAGTTTTGCCATGCAATGACCATATAGAAAAGTTTGAATGTTGAGTCATACCTTCACTGGTTTTTGAATTATAAAATTTCATCTCTAGAAGCCTAAGATACAGTACAGCAGGTAGTGTGCTTGCTTTGCCAGACGTGATCCCTGAGTGCAGAGCCAGGAGTAAGCCTTCAGCACTACTGAATATGGCTCAATAAACAAACACAAACAAACACATAATGATTAATCTCTTATTGGTATTAGCAAGATTGTTTATTTGTTTGGTTGATTTCTCTTGGTGGTGGTGTTTGATTTGGGACCAGACCTGGCAATGCTGGTATTTAGGCTTTACTCCTGGTTTTTCCCTCAGGGATCACTTTTTGTGGGATCAAGGATCTTTTAGGTATCAGGATCAAACTTAGGTGGATCACATGTGAGTAAAGTGTCCAGCACAACAGACTATTGCTCTGACCCTAACAAAATATTTAAGGGCATTAAGGACCATTGCTAAACAGACAGCAATCATTAAAACCTAAAATGCAAAAAATAAAACTCTGGCTTATAACCAAAGGCATTAGAATAAAAATTTACAAAAGAGAAAAATATATTAGTTCTTGAAAGAAGGCCTGGGCCAAAGGAATGAATGACACAGTGGGCAGGGCATTTGCTTTGCACACAGCTAACTTGGGCCCTTGGATTCATTCCTGGTATCCCATAATGTCCTCTGATTCTGCCAGGAGCAATTTCTGAGCACAAAGCAAGGAGTATCCCATAGAGCCACTGTGTGTAATCCAAAATTAAAAAAGAAACAAAAAAAAGGTTAAAATTAATTCTTGATCTTTGTGAAATTAAAAAAAACAATGAAATATGATTTCTAACAGTTTTACTATATGAATCATAGTATTGTATACCATGGAATGGTTATTTGAAACACTGAAGAGCAGACAGTAAGTTCAGTCACTTCTCTGAAATGAAGAGTACAGCAACATGTTCCCTTCAGCAGCAGTGCATGTGGTTCACACTTCTAAATGTGTATAATTCTTAGTATGATTCTTAGTATGATCATGAACTGACTACCCCATTTGTAATACATATGAAAAGTAACTAGTGGAAGGTCAACATACCTTGACTGAACAAACTGAATGGTCTCTGTGCCATAAAATATTCCTTCATTGTTTTCTGTTTTAAGGCATAAATTCAATTTGTATGAAATTCTTAGTCAAATACAGTCCTATGAATTTTAAAATAAAAAAGTACTATTGTTTTATTTTTAGGCCACAAATGGCACTGCTAAGGGGATACTCCTGGCTCTGAACTCAGGGAACACTCCTAGAAGTGCCATATGGAATACAGGGTTAGATTAAATCAGGTTTGACTATATGTTAGACATATACCCTACCTGCTGTAATTATCATTCCAACCCTCATAGACTCTTTTTATATTGAAAATATCCTAATCCAAAAATTTAAAAAGTTTAATATAATGTAGTCTAAGGTATAATCTGTATAAGAAATACAATAACTAGTGTGAGAAATAAACCATATGGGCAGTTCCCTTAAAAACAAGCATAATGAGTGACTTGGTCATCTCATCTTACACAATTTAAAGTTGTGTTAGAGAAGTTAGGTAAGCAAACTACAGTTTGACAACAGAGTGCTTGTACACTGCAAATTTTGTTTTTTGCCACAATTCTACTCAGCACTTCTGGTGCAAATATTAAATCCCCACAATGTTAAATTGCTATATTACTGAAATATATTACTGTTGCTATATTACTGAAAAAGAAACTAGAGTGGAATTGTTATCTGTTCCCAGTGCTTATAAACTGACATTTACTTTTAGTCAGATATATTCTAATACATATTAATTATAACATTATACTTTTTTATGTAATTGAACATTTTTATTACACAATATCTCACAGGCATTTGACATACAAACTTATTTTCACTAACAGGGAGATGAATTAGATGGCCTGGGTCATTCCTATCCATCTCTATTTCTTTTTTTTTTAATTTTTATTTTGATCATAATGGCTTACATATCTTTCACAGTAGTATTTTAGTTACATATCAACATTGAATCAGGGGACTACCCATCACCAAATTTGTCCTTCCCCATCCCAGTTCCCCTTCTGCAACTCATATACCCCACCATCAACCCCCGGACTGCTAGAGTAGGTGGTCCCCTCTTTGTCCAGCTCACTATTGGTGATCATATATCTGTTTGGTACTGGTACCCTCTCCTGTCTTCCCCTCTATTTAAGAAGCGGGGGTAGATAAATTGAATTATGTGGCTTTGTTTACACATATTTTAAGCATATTCCTAGAGTTGTCATTCATCAAGATTCAACTGGAAAATTGTGAAGCCAGTAATTTGATTTCAGAATTCACATGTGATCTCATGTGTCATTCCAGATTATTCTTTTCATTAAATAAATACTCATGAAGCTCTAACAGTATCAAAGCCTTGTTCTTAGTCATAGAATTTATAGCAGTGTCTATTAAGACGGAGTATCTAACACTAAGACAAAGACTTAGTTCTATGAATTTTTTTGCATTGCAGTGAAAGATAATAAACCACAAACTAATATATTCATGAGGAAGTGATTGATATTTGAAAAAATAGGAATTGTAATGACCATGGAGATATTTTTAAATAGAATTGTGCTTGGGGAAGTTCTCTTTTAGCAAATACTTTCGTTGAAAAATAAGAAAAGAAAATAACTCTTCTAGTACTGTCTTGTGTCTATGAATAAATTATTGTGCGATATCGTCCTGCTCAGGGGTCCATTTCTCAAGTACTCCACATTTAAACTAGAATTTGTCCTGCACTTGATTTCTTAGCTAAGTACCTTTGTGCAGAATACAAATTTCACAGTTATACATGCATCCCTGGAAATAGAAGAGAAGTATGAGAAAATCAGCTGGAAATGTTTTAGATGCAGAGAAACCAACTGTAGCAGATGTCTTTGTACAGGGCAGCAGGTAGGGAGGACTGGAATATATAAAAGAGAGCAAAAATTCCTGAGCAGAGTTAGTAAATAAAACATAAAAAAAAACATTTCATCTCAGCATTAGTATACACATAGTTTAAAAGGAAAATGTAAGGCTTGAGAGAATGTAATGTGGCCAGGATATTTGATTTCACATGGTCAACCTAATTCAAATCATTCACCCCAATGGTCTCTGACATGCCAGGAGTGACACCTAAAAGCAGAGTCAGGAATGAGCACTGAATACCACTGGATGTGACCACAAAATAAATATTAAATAAAACAAGAAAGAAACTAGAGTGAAATTGTTATCTGTTCCCATGGCGACTTAAATATTGAATATATATCTATATTTGCAAGTGGTGGAAATTTAGGTTGGTGCTATTATTCAATGCTTTTAGTAAAGTATATAAACTTTAGAAATGATATTATTCTTCACATAATCAGTGGTTTAATGAATCTCCTTCAAAGCCAACATAAAAATAATGCTGGAAGACCAGATAGGAATAAATGAAGAAGGTGAATGTCTCATAACAGAAAAACTTTGCTCAGACTCTTAGCTTGTGGTGAATTAAATCCAATTATTTCAGTTTCCTTTTCTTGTTTGTTCTTTTGTTTAAGTCACCTCATGATTTCAAAAGTGTGATTTTTTAAAAGATCCAGATTGTATTTTGAACTTATTTCTTTAGCTAGTGCCACGCTGAGCTCTTCACTACACTTTGAATAGATTATATTTAAGGAGGAATTATTCCATCAAGAGGAAGTTGAAAGAATGTAAACACATAATTTATTATTTTAAAGAAATTATTGAATAAATAAAATTGCTTTAAAAATAAAAACTGCATTGATAATAGTTTAAAAGAGGACAAATATATGTGTGTGTATATATATATATATATATATTTGTATCTAGGTTCCTAGGTACACATAAAAAACAAATTCATTAGCTTCATAGTCTCATCTTTATTCATGAATGCCATATAAATAAACTTAGCAGCTATAGGTGGCTTGCATTGGCAATACTGATGTAGTTTTACAAATGGATAGGTAGTTTGATAATTTCCAAAGAATATACTATTATCTGTTACGTCCGAGAATTTTAGAAAAATTATACCTATGTGTGTATATATGTGTGTGTATATATATAATATGATGCTTTTGTATAAAATGGAATGAACTTCCTTTATTATGTAATATTTGTTGTTTTTTTATGCACTTACTGACCAGAGAGGCTTTCTAAATCCATAAGGAATTGAACACATTCTTTGCATTGTAAGAATTATACCAGCCATGACTACTAAATTTCAGTACCTTCTTCTGTAACAATAGCAATGCTTCAAAAACATTTTTAACTGTCAAACTTGACATTCTATATGATTATTTCCTAGGAAAAGTGTAAGAGGGAATGAGCATACAAAGTATGTTTTATTATTAATGCTAATATAGGAAAGACACTGTAGGAAATGAGTATGGAGACTGAAAACAGGGTTATAAAGACAATTATTAAAGAAAATATTTTTAAAATATCACACTCTTTTTAAAATATGGCATTACTTAGAATAGATAACAAGAGTTGCCAATAGTCATGTTTTCTGAATAGGTGATGTGTTGATATTAACTGAAACTCGTATTATGGCACACAACAAACTCAACATGCTACAAAAATATGAGATTGTGTGAACAATTATTCTCCACATATTAAATTTGATATGACTCTGGATTCCACATGTATATGCCAGTTATGCAGCTAGAAATTTTGGACTGAACTAAGAAGGGAGAGACAAAGATATATATTTGAGATTTGTCAGACAAAGATATAGATTTGAGATTTGTCAGAGAAATAAATACAACTGTTAAGGGAGAGGTCAGAAAACAAGTACTTAGCAAGAACACCAAATATGACTTAGAAAGTTAGTGCATTATTTTCTATCATGAGTTACAGCATGCAAGTTTTGTAGAAAACATTCCCCCAAGCACCAGAAGATAATTTTCAATAGTAAAGAAAATAATGTATTTTCATTTATCATGCATCAAATGTACACTATTTTCCAGTGTTATTTGATGAGTCATACTAGCCAAAGTACAATCAAGAAGGCTCAAACTTCAGTTCACATACTCAATTTGATTTCTTTTTCTTTCTTTCTTCTTTCTTTCTTCTTTCTTTCTTCTTTCTTTCTTTCTTTCTTTCTTTCTTTCTTTCTTTCTTTCTTTCTTTCTTTCTTTCTTTCTTTCTTTCTTTCTTTCTTTCTTTCTTTCTTTCTTTCTTTCTTTCTTTCTTTCTTTCTTTCTTTCTTTCTTTCTTTCTTTCTTTCTTTCTTTCTTTCTTTCTTTCTTTCTTTCCTCTTTCGAGTTACTTAGATGAAGTTGCACATAGAAGGATTGTGTGATGACTAGGAATTGGCTACACTTAGAGAGACTATTTGGAATAGGGGTACAAATGGCTATGTGAAGGAAACTCAAGAGGTTGTCAATCAAAAGATAACTTTTCAAGGTAGCTAAAGTAGGATGGTGGGAAAGATGAAAGGTCTACAAAAGCTTTCATTAGAAAAAGAAATGGCTGCATTTTGTATAGTGTCTATAGTACATAGTACATAGCACATTAACACAGGTACTCATGTAAGCATATAAGTACACAAATATACACACATGCACAACATTCAATTAGGTGAGACAGGGCTCAAGTAAAGGAAGAAATTTTTCAGGCAAAGTTTATTGAAAAGGAACGAGAATGAAGGGGGTTATCTCAAAGACAAGAGTAGAAAGAGGATATCTCCTTTGAGTATTCAGAGGCCACCCTCACAACCTATAGGGATTGAAATATCTGAAGAGGAAGGAAGGAAGGTACAATAAGCCACTTGAGAGTCATAATATTTCTATGTACTCAAAGGTGATGGCAGTATGAATTGATCTTGGCACACAAGAGACATCTCACTGCTGCCAGAGACTAGCAAGAAACACTTTCAAATGTCAGGAAATAAGGTTTTTCAGGCAGGAGTGGTGAAATATAAAACTATATAAACACTAAAACTTCTATCAGAGGAATTTTTACAGACTATAAGAAGTTAGCTAAAGCCCCAGATAGCATGATTTAGAAGAATAAAAATATTATATATATGTACATATATATAATTTTATAGAATTTTATAATTCTTTTTTTAACTTTAGAACGATATTATTTATTGATAGCCTTAAATTCAGAAAAATTTACCTTACAATGTAGAGAAAATTACATCCTGACAATGACTGACAAAGTCACAAACACTAATGTGAACATTGGCCTTGCATTTCCTTGGATAGATTAAGTCAGATTTGTATGTTGTTGTTTTTTATTTTAGGCACGATTCCAGGTTCTCATCGATAAGATAATTTCTCAATTTACTCTTGATAAGATTCATGCTTGAAAATAATTGCTCGCATATATATGTAGACCCGAACAAGGAAAGAACAGCAAACGCTAGCCTTTTTAGTTAAATATATGATTCAGGAATACTATTCCAGGTGTTAAAAATCAACATATCTTCTTTCTCCAGGTCTTTCAAAGCAGACCACTTGTGCTGTGAACTAAGTTCACATTTGTGTTTCTCTAATCTTTCTTTTTTAATATTTTTATTTTAATCATAGTGGCTTACATATCATTGACAATATATTTTAGGTACATATTAACATAAAATCAGGGGAATTCCCATCACCAAATTGTCCTCCCTCCACCTCCGTTCCTGTCCTACCTCCCATATGCTCTTCCCTCACCCCCTGGGGCTGCTAAAATAAGTGGTCTCCTCTGTGTCTAGCTTACTACTTAGTTCTCTTACACCTGTTTGGTCTTGGTACCTCCCTTATTTCCCCCTCTAATTGGGAGGTGGGACTAGATAGTTCAAGTTATGTGGTTTTTTTTTGTTTGTTTGTTTTTTTTTTTGGTTTTTGGGTCACACCCGGTGGTGCTCAGGGTTACTCCTGGCTGTCTGCTCAGAAATAGCTCCTGGCAGGCACGGGGGGACCATATGGGACACCGGGATTCGAACCAACCACCTTTGGTCCTGGATCGGCTGCTTGCAAGGCAAACACCGCTGTGCTATCTCTCCGGGCCCAAGTTATGTGGTTTTGTTTGAAGAAGAGAAAAGTAATAAACTAGGGAAAAATCAAATACTCTGAAAATGGGTGTAATCTTTCTAGAGGCTCTCATCCTATTTTGAGAGATGAAGGGGAAAAAGAAGGTGAAACACCACAACAGTACAAAAAGAAGTGTCAAATAAAATATCCAGTGAGCACTCCAAAAAAAAAAAGATAAGCACCACATAAAAGCCATGGTGTTGAGATAAAAAATGTGGCAGCACACATAAAGGAAGAAAAGAAAAAAAGAAAATAAATAAATAAATATAAATGGAGACAACAACTTCAATAGCCAAACCAAAACAAAGAAGTCGACAAAAACTAGATAAATAAATAATTTTTTTTTGTTTTGTGCTTTTTTCTTTTTTTTTATTTCCCTCCTGCACATGCACAGTAAATATTGGGGTCATTCGAAAAGGAATTCCCTTGACCTAAGAGATACAGGGATTCTCCACCCTTGAAGTATATTGTCATGGGATTAACTATAGACTTCTTTCAGGTTCATTTACTCTCCCCTTGGTGCTTTTGTGGTGTATGGAAGACTTCTGCTCCATTCTGGGTGATAAACTCAGACCTCTGTATCTAGAGATCTCGGTATCTGCACAGGTCAAGGAGTGAAACTTAGGATGAAGTCTCTCTTTGTGGTTCTAGAAGTTCTGTTCCCTCAGTGTCGTTTTAATCCGTCTTCTGTGGTTGCTGGTCCTGGTCTTTGCGCTGATTCTAGGATGGGGCCTGAGATAGCATCTTTCGTTATGTTTCCAGAAGGCCCGTTCCGTTGCAAATGTCTCAGACAGACCTCTGGAACTAGAGATCATGGTTGTTCTGCAGGTCGTAGCTCAAACCCTAGACTAGGGCTGTTTTATTGGTCCCGAATATATACAGTCCGGTCATGGTTCTGTCAGCCAGTCATCTGTAAATCGCGATCTTGGCATTTGGATAGACCAAAGGGTGACAAGTCTTCTGATTTTGTCTTATTGTTAGCCGGTGAGGTAGGATAACTTGCTCTTCGGTCAAGTTGTTCCCACTTTCCTCGTTGTCAGGATATCATATTAGAGCTGGGCCATGTTGGTGTCTGAGCAGTATTAAGGATGTCCCGGATGGGATTTGTTTCCTGTGGCTGTTGTGAAGAACTGTGTCGTTTCTATGTCTGGAATCAGGGTTCAAGGATGGACGGTTGGTGTCTAATCACCTGGGGTCTAAGTTGGGTCCATGTGACATATTTTCAAGGTGGGAGGTGCCCCTGTATTGTAAACAAGTATGAGTTCTTATCCCTAGTAGATAAGAGCTCATTTTTATACATAAGATTTCCCCTTTTTTTAGTGTGCCTTTGCAGGGAGAAATGGTGCTACATTATATTGTCAGTGTATTTGAGGGTGGAAAGAGAAGAAAACATAAACAGGTCACACACCCAAAAAAGATAAAAATAGAAATAAAAATATATATCATATATATAAAAAGAAAAAAATTTAAAAATGAAATAAAAAGTAATTAAAGGAACAAAGTGATGCAAGAGACACCTTACATTTGGGAAAAAGCAGGTAAAGAGGTAGTGTAATACAGGTCTTATACTTATGATGGAAGTATAGGTTTCCCCATTGTCTTTTGAGATTTTCTTGTGGTGTGTGGGTTCCCAGGCGCCTTTTCGTCACACTACCTGACCTCTTGAGATTGGCAAAAGATTTACGGCAGGGAGGTCTTCTTTTATATACAGAGATAGAATTCTATTTGAGTTTATGCGAACTAAATTTCATTGATGAAGCATACAACAAATGGTAATGGATAAAAACAAGCAAAATTATGTTTTAGCACTAATATATCAAAGAAAGGCATAAAATAGTAATATTTCTTCATGTTCTGGACTTGAGGGTATACCACACAAAAGCTTCTGTTTACTTTTCCAAGTCTAGGGTTCCATACATTCTGATAGGCAGTCACATACCAATTATACAGTAATTGGAAAATCAAAGGATATTAGCCTTAACTTTTCTTAATTGAAATAATAATTATAATACCCAGACCATGAAGAAGGCAATTCACCTTTTCTCCAGAACATGTTAACATAGAAATAAAGAGAATCAGATTTAATGAGGTCTACTGCTTTGACCCAATTAAGTTCTGAGCCTCCTATATGTTAGCCTCAACTTGGCCTCTGAAACACATACATAGTTACTGGGACCTGATCATTGACGAGGCCACTGTAGGAAATGGATTTCTTCGCCTTGCTGCATATTATGATTGACATAGTAATCTCCAAGAATGTTATGATGTCAGGAATTCAATGATATAGGTGAGATTTCTATTTTGCCAACCAAACTCTTAATTGTGATAGAGTACCAAGAGTTAATAGTTATGGGAATGCAACACTGGGTAGGTCAGAACTGACTTTTCTTTTTCACATCTAGAATGTAAATGCAATAAACTACACTACAATTTGAAAGGGTGTTAATTAATTGACTCGTTTGTTTTTGGGTCACCCACCCAGTGATGCTCAGGGTTTACTCCTGGCTCTGCAATGTGGATTTACTGTGTCAGTGCTTAGGGACCATGTGTATATTGAACCCGAGTAGGCTGCATGCAAGGCGAATGCACTATAAACCTGGACAAGCCAGCCCCTACATTTATGTTTTAGGTTACAATATAAAATCTGTAATTTGTCTCATGTTAAAAACAAAACAAATGGCTACACTTGAACCCCCTTACTAATTTTAAACTTTTTTTTGATCAGGACTTTATTTTTAAAAATTAAAGAAAAATCTTGAAATCATTTCTGAGATAAAACAAATGCTTAAAATTTTGCATTGCAATCTCATTTAATGTTTGATCTTCTCCATAAACATGATTATATGGGCTGCTTATTACATTTGTGCAATAGATATCTACGAACCTTATTTTTGTAGATAGAAAAATTGGGATGACGGTAATAAAATGTCATTTTTAATAGAGACATCCTTTACTATAATAATATGATTATTACATAATTATATGATTAAGAAAAGGTGGCAAGGATGAAGTTATGGCTCAAGTGTCATTGGACATGACTAGTACCCTAACTTGAACCTTGACACCTTAAACATGTCACCATGAGCATTCTAAAAGAAAAATCATAAATATTAACATTAGTGTTTCATGAGTCCTGAGTAACTAGTTCTACACTACAGGAGAATTTCTTTCCAGTGATCTTGCATCTTGATTCACCAATGGATATTACCTCTATCAAAATATAATTGGGAGGATGTCTATGAAATTTTATTTCTCTATATATTGAGATTAATTATTTTCTATCATGAATTGAATATAGCTTTTTTACAACTATTATAGATTCAATTATAATTCCATGTATTTAATTTTGTGTTTTGATTCACACCTCTCTGTACTCAGGTCTCACTCTTGCCATTGTAATGGGAAATATATTTAATATTAGGATCAAGTTAGATTCTGCTATGAGCAAAATCAGTTTTCTCTCTTATCTTTCCATTAAATATGGACCTAAAAGTAAAAATTTCTTACTAAGGTCATGTGAAGTTAGCACTGATCATTACCCAAACATTGCAGAATTAAGTTTTTAGTAACAGAATGCTTCTTCTGTAAGAATTCTATTCACAAATTGGATCAATCACATGTCCTATATGAACATAGTGTTTTGCCTCCTTCATTTCTTACCTCATTTTTAACACTCCTTTAATAAAAGGGTACAACACCCTTCCAAGGCAAAATCTTTTAAGACATGTGGTGTTTTTCAAATATAATTATACCATATGACAATTTTGGCATTACTTATGTAAGTCTTCCTGTTTTAATGTGCTTTTATTTCAGTACAAGCTTAAGACCTCATCAATAACCAAATTCTACCCAAGCCATTAAAGAGAATTGGAAAACATCTTTTAAATTATGCATGCCCTATGCAAACATTTTCAAAATGTTACAATTCTGGCCTGAGTGGTGGAACAAAAGGTAAGGTGGTTTGCCTTGCACTCAGTCTGTCCTAGGAGGAACTGTGGTTTGATCCCCTGTCGTCCCATATGGTCCCCCAAGCCAGGAACGATTATGATTGTATATCCAGGAATAACCCCTGAGTGTCACTGAGTGTTCCCCAAAAAGAAAAAGAAAATTACAACTCTATGTTAGATCAACAATTCAGAGAGTTATACTTAGGAATTAAGTTCTTTGTACAGGTGTAAAATTCTAAAAACTTAATAAAATTCCTACTAAGTAGAAACTATTTAATGTGCAATAAAGGGAAATTTGAGGAAATATGATTAATAGATCATAAATAATAATTCTTTCGAAAGTATTTTTCAAATTTTATTTATTTACTTCAAGTTATTGTTGTTTTGGGTCACACCCAGCAATGCTCAGGGCTTACTTTTTTTAGGTGGCACACCCAGCGGTACTCAGGGGTTACTCCTGGCTTTATTAAAATGTTGGGGCTTACAACAACAAACAAATTATTTTCTAGGAAAAAAAAGAGTAGCACTGACATTTGCTGAGTCTGTCAGATGCTTTTATTGTATAATAAAGAGAAAATGTCACTTAAGCCTTATATTCTCCATAGTACTTTTATGCTTCATATGCTCATGTCTCTGAAAAAATACTGCTTCTAACTCACCTTCATTCTAAATTAGTATTTCTGTAAAACATTTGCTATGCATGTGTGAATACCTGGGTTTAATCCCCAGGCACTGAAGAAAAAATTCAAATTAATAATATATTTGACATTAATATGAAAACCACTTTCTTGGGAATGTTTAGATTTGAAGGGTTGAGCCCTGGGGCCTGCATTTTAAACAAACTCCCAAGGTAATTCTTGTAAAATTTGTCCACAGACTATAAATTAAGAAGCTACATATTAATACTGATGAGTATCTCTTAAGTACTTTTTATATTATAATAAAGAAAGCTGTGCTTGATTCACTTTTTTCTCACTGCAGCTAATTCTGTTTATATTAAAATGGAGTGGCTTGCTTATATAAAGTATTAGGCAAAAATAAAAATGGGGGTTTTGAAATTTTTATTTCAATACTAATGCAAGTGCAAAATTTATATTTACATTCTTTCATCCAAAAACCCTTTAAAATACGTTCATTTTTTAATTTTTTTCACTGATCATCATAGTAATGTGCATAATTGATATAAAGGGAATATTTCAATCTTGCCTTTGTAAACAGGGCAGTAAGTAAGGCTCATTGATTGCTTAGAACGAGTTAACTATATTACTGACAGACTGTAAAAGAAATAGATCAGTAACATTAAAAAGTCCATTTTCTTTTAGTGAATATTACCACATATTTCAGATTTGGGAGGGATAGGCTGATATAACACATAAAACTCATATTGCTACTCATTTAATATTAATCACAATGTACAATGACATGTACCATCTACTACAATATGATAAATTTGTACTTCATTTCCATTTTTTAACATGACTTTACTAATTTTTTTTAGGTTATAAATCTTGTACAGATTTATTTTCTCTTTTGAAGAAGTCTTGGAAAGAGATTGGAGAATAATCATTTGAAAAGTATTAGAGGTTGTAGTTTTCTCAGCTAGGAAATTGAATGGACTATGGTTACCTGGGTGTAACACTGATTCTATCTTTGATTGAGTTGATAGAAGACTGTTTCTCAGAACACAAGAGGCAATGAAGTAAAAAAGGGAGAGAGAGAGAGAGAGAGAGAGAGAGAGAGAGAGAGAGAGAGAGAGCAAGAGAGCAGAGAGCACACACACACACATGAGAGGGAAGCTCTTTAGATACTCTTTATATTATTAATGATTTTTATTTTGATCAAAGTAGATTACAAATCATTCACAATAGTATTTCAGTTACATGGTGACATTGAATCAGGGGCATTCCACCACCAATGTTTTCCTCCCTTTTTCCCCTCGTTCCCAGCATGTGTCCCATATCGCCCCTCCTTTGTCCCCCTGGGCTGCTAGTATACGTGGTCCCTTCTGTGTCTAGCTTGTTGTAGATTGGAGATCGATTCTGTTGTAGTTGGCTTTGGATTTGATGTTTAAGTCTTTTCATTTTTTATTTTTACTCAATGTTCATACAATTGTTTGGTTTGGTGCCCTCCATTATTCCCCCCCTTCTATTTGTGAGGCAGAGCAAGATGGTTCAAGTTATATGATTCTGTTTGAATGTAAGAAAAAAAAAGGAAAAGAAAAAAAAGGAGGGGGCAAAAACTCAAACAAGATAAAAAAGGAGTATTCTTAAGACATAGGGTCGGTCTACTTTTGATAGCATAGCTGACATATATATACTAATAATACCTATATTACTCATATTTTCTTCAT
This sequence comes from Suncus etruscus, assembly GCF_024139225.1. NCBI lineage: Eukaryota > Metazoa > Chordata > Mammalia > Eulipotyphla > Soricidae > Suncus > Suncus etruscus. The sequence goes on along the minus strand of NC_064856.1, from coordinate 91,004,305 downwards.
TTCACATTTATCTATCTCTGTACTAGGGATTTAATTAAGATTTTTCATATGCAAAGAAAGACGAAATTCTTCCTTTGTTCTTTGTGCTTAGATTCTCTTTGGCTGATTCTACTGTGTGTTTATGTGTGCACTGAGATGTGTTGTGTTTGTCATTGCAAAGAAGGAAGTTTTCATCACCAATATAAGACTGCTGCATTCTTTTCTACCTAACCAATTACAATGACATATAGATGTATAAGTGGACCTCTACCCTATCAGTGTCTTCCCTGTGTAGTGATGATGATCAAAATCTACTTTCACCTCACATTATATAAAAATGACAACCAGTGGTTAAGTGATAGCACAGTGGTATGGCATTTGCCTTGCTTTCAGCAGACCCCAGATCACTCTGGGTTTTGTCCCTGGCATCTCATATGGTCCTCTGAGACTGCCAGAAGAGATTTCTGAGCACAGAGACAGGAGTAGTAAATCCTGAGAGCCTTCTAGTGCGTCCTCAAAAATAAATAAATAAATAAATAAATAAATAAATAGTTTTAAAAATAAAAATAAAATTAAGTTGAGTATTTAAGATACTTGAAAATTTACAGTTAAAATACATGCCTCATTATTTTTTCAAGAATTCACATTTAGGGGCCGAAGAGGTGGCGCTAGAGGTAAGGTGTCTGCCTTGCAAGTGCTAGCCAAGGAAGGACCGCGGTTCGATCCCTCAGCATCCCACATGTTCCCCCAAGCCAGGGGCAATTTCTGAGCGCTTCGCCTGAGTAACCCCTGATCATCAAACGGTTGTGGCCCGAAAAATCCCAAACAAACAAACAAACAAAAAAGAATTCACATTTAAAGTTTTACTGAACACAATATGTATGAAAACACTTAAGGATTAACTACATAGGTTTTAATTTAATAAAAGTTTTAAAGTTATTATCACGGAAAGTGCTAGTGAAAGAGACAAGGGTATTTAGCTTAGAGCAAAAACATAAAAAAATTAATAAGTAATTTAAAATCTTTATGACTCAGCAGATTAAAAAAACATAGAATATTAAAGTGTATTCTCTGATCTTGAAAAAGGCAAATCAATACAAGGATTTATCAAAAATAACGCAATATATGATTCTCCAAGAAGTGCTGGGAACAACCGTGAAGCAGAGCCTGAAGAAACTACTCAATACACCCACAACAACAGACACACACACACGACACTCATATTCAAAATAAAGGCAAATATCCCAATAATTTTATGTCAAAATTAAAAGTAAATTACATTTTGATATTTTGAGCTTTTTATCAGGTGAAATTATGGAAATACTTTATGACTATAAGTTAAAAAATTATTTTAAATGCAGAATTAGTACATGAGCTCTGGAATGTAGAAAAACAAAATAATTAGATAAATAATTGTGTAAATTAATTAACTATTTTATATTTATCTTTGATAATATTCCTAGCGATCTTAACCTTATACTCATTGTAAGGATGATTTAAGTTGAATCAAGCAAACAAGCATTAAGCAGACCAGTGTTTGGTACCAGGCAAAGTCTAAAAAAACTATAGATACATAAATTAATCAGAAAAAATGAACAAAAATCCAAACTTTCTTTAAATAAAAAAATATTTTAGATGGTTTAATTATCATATAGCTACCCTAGTAAATCACATTTTCTTCGATCATCACTTAGGTCATTCACTCTTCAAAAACAAAACAAGACAGATACAAAAAAACAAAAAATAATATTTCTTGGGCCGAATCAAATAGTACAGCAGATAATGCCCTTGCTTTGCAAGTTGTTAGCCCAAGTTAGATTTCCAGTATCTTATATGATCTACCCAACTTTTCTAGCACAGAACCAGAAGTAAGTCCTAAGCACCATCATGTGTGTCTCAGAAACCAAAACCAGGCAAACATAATATAAAAGCAAAAAAAAAAAAAATTCATTCACGTGTCTTAGAACTGTTTCATGCTGAAAGATAATTTTTAGCAAATAAAATTTGACCTTTCAATACAGCTTCGGCAGAATTTTCAGTCCTCAATATTTTCTGCTGTAACCCAGAGTCTCTGAACTTTGTTTCCTTTTGTTATTCTACAATTTTTTACTCTTAAATTACATGAAAAAAGATATTTTGCTGTTGTAATTAAGGTTACTAAATGTTATCCTGAAGACAGAAAAATTTAAACCAAAATAGAGGCACCCTTTAAAAGCAATTTGTGTTTTCTGGTTAACTGCAGAAAAGGAAGGAAGACAGAGAGTTTCAAAGTCTTAGGAAGATTCTTTTGAATGAGTCTTGTTTGTGATGCTATAAAAGATCCCAAGAGAAGTACTACAGCAAGGAACTGCAAACAGTGTTAGGAAATAAGAAATGTTTACCAGACAGGATTTGAAAACATTATTTTCACTACTACAAATATTAACAACCTGATGTACTTAAATATGATTATATATAGCCAGTTATATACGTCCACTGTGTCACTCTAAGTAAACACCAAGTCTAATAATATTTGAATTCTTCAAAATGTAAATATGGGGAAAACAAGTACTTTCTAATTTATTGTTTGTCTTTTTTTCTGCCACACCCATTTGATGCCCAGGGGTTATTCCTGGCTAAGTGCTCAGAAATTGCCCCTGGCTTGGAGGGGACCATATGGGACACCAGGGGATCGAACCATGGTCCTTCCTTGGCTAGCGCTTGCAAGGCAGACACCTTACCTCTAGCAACACCTCCCCGGCCCCTATTGTTTGTCTTAAGTTGTTATATAAGGAAAGAAAAACAGCTACTAAAAGATACTATGGGGGTTGGACCTATTTTGGAAAAAAATTAACATACAATAAAAGTTATTTGTTTTGATTTATGTAAAAACAGAATTCCTTAGAAACATCCACCATCCACTGTTGCTGTCTAATTGTTCCAGTCTATTGAAAACATTTTTTCACAAAATCAGGAATGATTTATCATCTGAAAAGAACTTGACTTCTTGACTATGAATAACTAAAATAATTTTTCCCAGTATGTATTCCCACTTGGAAATCTGGCTTTATTCTGTCTTCCCTATGTGGATTACTATTTCTTAAATTTTAATTAAGGTTAATTGTGAATCCAAATACTTAGGAAGCTTTCATATAAAAAACTTACGATATTATTTAAGTGATTTCTTATCTAAAGACATGGGGATAAATAACAAATACATATTTTTAACATATCATTCAAAATAAATAGGAACACTGAAATTTGTTCCAGTTTTTTTTTTTGTTTATTTGTTTGTTTTTGTTTTTGGGTCACAGCCAGCTGTGCTCAGGGATTCGAACCACCATCTGTCCTGGATCAGCATTGCAAGGCAAGCACCCTACTGCTATGCTATCTCTCCTCTCCTTTGTTCGACTTTTGTCTCCTGTATTCAACATGTAAATAGAAAGGTGAAGTGGAAACTATAGTCAAAATTACAGATCTTTCAACCATAAATATTGGAAAATGAAATGTCTAAATCAAAACGTGTATATATCATACTTATAAAGGAATCCATATAGTATTAAAATGCTGTGCCTGTGGAAAAAAATATTGTAGTTGCTCCACTTTGGGAAGACTTGCTCCTTTTCAACTGAACAGGAAGTGAATTCTGCTTTGCCTGATCTATACTACTTTGTAGTGGATCTGGGAGTTTGATACGGAACCTATGTTCTTCCCCCATGCTAGGTTGTCTATCAAGAGGGCTGCGAGCTGACTTCTGAGATCAAGATGTCTGCGTAAAGAAAAGGGAACTGTGGCTCCATTATAGAATCTCAGTTCTGAAGTTAATGAGTTTCAGGGTCTGGAAGAACTGACTTCCCACAAGGTCACACAACAGGAGTCAGTGATTTCTAACTTTAGGTACATCCAGTGCAGTTCCTTGCCAGTTCTCTTGGAAGCAGTGATATTGTTTTATTTCAAACCGATAAGGGTGCATTGCAGAATCTGATTTTAAGTGAAATGACTGGAGGAAAAAGAAGGTAGAAGTGATGTCTGATACAGGGAACTGTCAACTTTCAAGTATGAAAGTAACTACTTTTTCTTCTGACTAGCAATCACGTTCTTCCTACAACAAATGGTAGAGATACAGTGATGGGACTTAGTATGATATAATTATAATGAGAAGGAAAGGTAGTAGAAACCAGCAGGTGTGGAAATGAGAAGTGCTCCAGGGCCCGGAGAGATAGCACAGTGGCGTTTGCCTTGCAAGCAGCCAATCCAGGACCAAAGGTGGTTGGTTCGAATCCCGGTGTCCCATATGGTCCCCTGTGCCTGCCAGGAGCTATTTCTGATGCCAGGAGCTATTTCTGAGCAGACAGCCAGGAGTAACCCCTGAGCACAGCCGGGTGTGACCCAAAAAACAAACAAACAAACAAACAAAAAAAAGTGCTCCAAAATAAGCCACCTATAAAATGTATAAAGAAACTGAACTTTATAGAAATGAGACTTCAAATTTTTTCTAGTTAATTCTTTCTAATTCTAATACATATGTCAAAATAAAAAACATTATATTAAATGTACACAAATTATCCAAATATGATGTTTTTTAATTGAAATATTCAAAATCAGAGCAAATACATTAAGAAATCAAGAAGAAATGTCTTTGTAACTAAAATACACCAAATTGGATTTTTTTCTTTACATAATGTAATCAATTAAATCCCAGGGTTTTTTGAGAGGGTGGTTTTGGGGCCACACCTGGCAGTGCACAGAGATCACTCCTGGTTCTACTTTCAGGAATTACCTTTGGCCATGCTTGGGGGACCATATGGGATGCCATTTATGAAACCCATGTCAGCTTTTCACAAGGCAAATGTCTACCTGTTTTACTATTACCCTAGCTTAATTTCAGGTTTTCTTTCTGCCTATGTTCTGGATAACCAGAGATAATTTTTCTTTTAATTTTGTATTAATTGCATTATTTAAGCATTGTGATTAGAAAATCATTCTTTGTTAGGGGTTCAGTCATAGAATGTACACCACCCTTCACCAGTGCACTGTTTCTGCCACTGATGTCTCCTGTTTCCCTCCCACCCTCCATCCCCACTTGTCTCTGGAATAGGCAATTTAGGCAATTTGCTTTTTCTCTTTCTTTTTTTTTGTTTTTTTTTTTGTTTGTTTGTTTTTTTTGGTTTTCGGTTTTTGGTTTCCGGGCCACACCTGGCTGTGCTCAGGGGTTACTCCTGGCTGTCTGCTCAGAAATAGCTCCTGGAAGGCACCGGGGATCATATGGGACACCGGGATTTGAACCAACCACCTTTGGTCCTGGATTGGCTGCTTGCAAGGCAAACACCACTGTACTATCTCTCCGGGCACCCTCTCTTTCTTTTTTAACACTGTGGTTTGAAATATTGTTAATGGTGGGTGTTTTGTAAGTCACTTTCTCCCTCTTAAACAACCTATTCTTTTCCAGAATGATCAATTCCAACTACAATTGAGTAGACCCTTCTCTTCTCTAATTGCACTCACCAGTATTTGTTTTTATTGTGACTGAAGTTCATTTACACAGAATTATTTATGATACATAGTGACAATGAATAAAAGGCATTCCCACCACCAATGTTATCCTCCCTCCCCTCTTTTTCCCAGCATGTCTTCCACATCTCCCTCTTTTACCCCCCAGAATCCTACTGCATATGGTCTCCGCCTTACAGCTTGTTATAGGTTGGGTATCTATTCTGTTTGATGTTCCAGTCTGGTCGTTTTTTTTTTATTTACACTACATGTTTATATGACTGGTCCTGGTATCATTCTTTTCCCCCCTCAATTTATGAGGCTGAATGATTTAAATTATGCTATTCTGTTGGAGGTAAAAAGGTTAAGGAAAAGAGGAGAAAAAATTTGGTATCAACAACTAAAAAAGAAAATCTCAGAATAATATCCACAAAAGTGGAAAAGAAAGAAAAAAGTGGAAGAAAAGGAGAAGGAAAATAATATCAAAAAACAAACAAAAAATAAAACAAAACAACACCAGAAAAAGTGCTGTAGTGGCAGGCTTTGTGTTACCCCACTTTTTTTTTTTTGTATAGGCACAGCAATTATTGGGGAAGGAAGGAAATTCCCGCGGCCTAAAAGATTCAGGGTTTCTCCACTCTTGAAGCATATTGTCATGGGAACAACCACTGGCTCCATACCTTCCCATTGCTATATCTCAGGGTTGTTTTTTTTTTTTTTTTTTTTTTTTGTGGTGTCAGGAACCTTTCTTCTCTGTTGTGGATGAGAAAATAAGGCCACTATAGCAAGCAAACTTGGTATTTGCGCAGGTCCTAGGACAGGGCCTAGGATAGAGTCTTTAAGGTTCTAGATGGTATTGTTCCACCATTGTTGCTGTGTTCAGTTTTCTGTATCATGTGCTCCATGTTTTTGCTCATTCCCTAAGCTGAAGTCTAGGAAAGTATGGTTCCAATGTTTCTGCTCAGTCTCTGTTGTCAGAATTGTGCCTCTGTACTAAGAAGTCTTGATTTTTGTAAAAGACCTGGGCTATAGCCTAGGGTAGGGTTTTCCTTAATGGTCTCAAGGTACTTTCTGTTCAGTCACAGTTGTCAAAGTCAGTTTTCTGTAGTTAGTGCTCTTATTTTTCATAGTTCAAAGGACGAAACATCTGATTTTCACTTAGTGTTAGGTGATGTAATAGGACCTCCTGGTCTTAGGTCAAGTTTTCATTTCCTCGCTGTCCTCCTTGTCATATTAACACTGGCACAAGTATATCTCCCAATGCAGCTTAGTTCCTAGTGGTGTTGCATGGGTTTGTTTCAGTTCTACGTCTGGGATCTGGGATTAGAGAATGAACTAACACTGTCCAATCTCGTGGAGACTGAGTTGTATCCACATGACATATGTCCAGAATGGGAGGCACCCTTGTATAAAAAGTGTGAGTTCTTATCCTAGAAGATAAGATATGTGTCTGAGTCCATGATTTTCCCTTATTTACTGTGCCTATACAAAAACGTATGGTGTCCTTTTGTATTGCTGGTCATATTCCAGGTAAGGATGACAGGCTACACATTAAGTATCTGTGGTGTGGTCTGAACTTTTATCCCAGGCAAGATGTTTTCTTGGTTTTTGACCAAGCAGCACCAAAACTGGTGAGGGTAGAGAAAATATGTATATATAAAACATAGAATATATAGATAAAATTGAGATATATAAAATAAAGGAAGTTGAGAAAAAAAGGTATTTGAAAAAAGAAAGTGATTGGGGAGGCTATCTGTATGTTTAGGAATACATATCTTAAGATACATTTTTATAAAGGTATTAAGCTAACGTAGGCAATATAGGCCTCCCAATTAGGTCTTCTGAGATATTCTTGTGGGAAGCAAAGGCCAAGATAATTTTTCGTATCACAGATTTCGGTCTAGAGTTTAAGATATGATTTGCGGCATTTCAGAGTCCTATAGTGTCCTTGAGCTGGGGGTTTTGCTGCAGCTGAATCCAGTATCATGCAACCGTCCAGGATTTGAAGGAGGTGAAAGGGATCACAAGCTTGAGTCAGGAGACTTATTGGTTGTGGTTTCTTGCTGAGACACAAGATGAGGGATCAAGAGGGTGTCGTTCACTGAGGAGCTGGATGGTGGTCTCTTGGGAAGGAGGTCAGTCTTGGTGACTAACGAGTTAAAAACTGAGGGTAAACAGGGTCAAATAAGAGGGAGATAACAAATCAAGGTTGGGATATGGGGGCGGGTAGAAAGGTCTCTGGGTGTAAAAAGGTAATATAGAAGAAGGGCTCTATACATTGAATAGATAAAATGTTTAAGGCTAAGTCAGAGAGGACAACTGTATAGATAGTAACGTTTACTTAGACACTGACTTCAGAGATCTATTTGAGTGCTATCTTCCATACATAGGATATTCCATTTCCTTACATAAAATAGTCAAGAATTAGAATATTTTTGGACTATGTTAAAAAGGGTATATTTGAAAAAGGTTGAGATAAATCTGCTTTGGCTAGCTGTCCGGGGGTTCTTTGGCTAGCTGTCCAGCCCAGTGCCCACCACATGCACTCACCACTATTTTTGTCAAGATTCCTAACTAGACTGGACCTCCTGATCCTCACCTTTATCATCACTGGATATAATTACATACTATCTGTTGTGTTTCTTATATACCAAAAATGAGTTTTATTATTCTGTCTATCACTTTCTCTCTGACTCATTTTACTCATCATAATAATCTCCATATCAATCCATGTATCAGCAAATTTTATGACTTCATTTTTCCTAATGCCTACATAGTATTTCATTGTGTATATGTATCACAAATTCTTGAGCCACTCATCTGTTATCAGACATCTGGGTTGTTTACAAATTCGGCTTCCAAGAACACAGGAGTGAAGAGGGCATTTTTATATTGAGTTTTGGCGTTCCTAGGGTATATCCCTAGTATTGGTATTGTTGAATCATATGGAAGCTCAATTTATAGTTGTTTGAGGAATGCCCGTATTGTTTTCCAACAAAATAAAAGGCTGGACCAGTCTGTATTCCCACCAGCAATGAATGAAAATCCCTTTCTCCATGCATATTTGCCAGGTTTGTTCTTTGTGATGTGTGCCAGTCTCTGTAGTGTTAGGTGATATTTCATTGCTGCTTTGATGTGCATCGCCCTGATGATTAGTGATATGAAGCATTTTTTATGTGTCTTTTGGCTATTTGTCCTTGTCTGAGGAAATATTTGTTCATTTCTTCTCCTCATTTATTCATGGGTTTAGCTATTTTTTTCTTTCAAAGTTACATCAGCTCCATGGATATTTTAGATATGAACACCTTTTCTGATTGTTATTGGGTGAATAGATTTTTCTTTCTGTGAATAGCCTTTGTATCCTGATCACAATTTCCTTAGAAGGGCAGAAACTTCTCAGTTTAATGTAGTCTCATTTATATAATTTTACTTCCACTTTCTTGGACAGTGAGTGATGTTTCATCCTTGAAAATACTTTTGGCTACAATGACATGGAGTGTTCTGCCTATGTTTTCCTCTATAGTTTTAGGTCTGAAAAATCAAAGTATTTTTTGTTTTGTTTTGCTTTGTTTTGGGGTCACACCCAGAAGTGCTCAGGAATTATTTCTGGTTCTGCACTCAGATGCACTCAAATGCCCTACCAACTGTGCTATCACTCCAGCCCTGATACCAAGGTTTTTAATTTATTTTGATTTACCTTTTACATGATGTTATGGAGAGGTCTGTGATGAAACCGGTTTATAATCAATTTATTAATTTGTTTATTCATTTATTTATTTTGGTTTTTGGGTCACACCCGGTAGGGCTCAGGGATTACTCCTGGCTCCACTCTCAGAAATCGCTCCTGGCAGGCTCAGGTGACCATATGGGATGCCGGGCAAACACCTTACCTCCATGCTATCTCTGGGAGCAAGATATACAAAATGGAGCAACAAAATTCTCTTTAAAAAGTGGTGCTGGGAAAACTGCTCAACTACATGTAAAAACTTCATAACCAGAGATCTTATCCATCTAATGATCGGGGATTTATTTTCACAACATATGATAAATATTTGAAATAGATCTTAGAATTTTCACTTATGCCATTATATTTATAATATCTTTATTTAAGCACCATGATTACAAACATGTTTATAGTTGGGTTTCAGTTATGAAAGTGAACACACCCTTTCACCATTGTAACCTTTCCACCAACAATGCCTTCCATTTTCTCTTCCCCCAATTCCCGGTCTGTATTCTAGACAGGCATTTTATTTCTCTCTCTCACTACCATTGTCATGATAGATTTCAGTGTAGTTATTTCTCTAAGTGGATTCACCATTCTTTGTTGTAAGCTTCATATCATGGGCCAGACCTTCCAGTCTTCTCTCTATTGTGTCTTGGTATTATTACAGTATTGAGACTATTCTGTGTCTATTTCTTTCCCTCTTATTTATTTAAATCAGCATAATAGTTTACATGTCCATACATGTATAGGAAAATTTCATGACTTCATTTTTCCTGATAGCTGCATAGAATTCCATTGTGTATACGTGCCAGAGTTTCTTTAGCCACTCATCTGTTGTCAAGCATCTGGGTTATTTCCATATGCTGGCTATTGTAGATAGTGCTGTAGTGAAAATAGGTGTGAAGAAGGCATTTTTGTAATGTTTTTTATGTTCCAAGGGTATATTCTTAGGAGTGGTATAGCTGGATCATATGGGAACTCAATTTATGTTATTATTCAATTTTCAAGAAAATATATTTTAGGTCAATCATATACTTTAGATGTGGTATGTGGGTGTTTGTATGCATAATCTATATAGCTCTTTCTTCTCTGTTGATATAAAACTTTTCTATTTGCTGAGCTCAAGAAAGAAACATAATCAGATTTGGGTAATTCAAGTGCATATTTTCTTTTTTCTTATTTGTAGGTTTTTTAGGACATGTTTAGTGTTGCTCAGGAGTTACTCTACTTAGATATCACTATCATTTCTGTTGGGGCAGGATTTGAAACAGGTATTGTTTTGTGTTCAAGACAAAATCCCTACATATTGCATTATAACTCAAGCTGTGTTTTATTTTTCTTGATTTTTCTTTTCCTTAGCCAATAATAACTAAAAATTAATACTTTATTCTCAATTGAGAAACAGAAAAATATTAATCAACTAATATTAATGCTTAAGTTATCTAATAAAAGGGTTTTATCATTGAGTTTTTTCTGCTTTAAAACCTGCCTTATAATCTTAGCATCAACCTGTGGTATCATTAACTTTGAGAAAGTTTTAGATTCATCCTTTAATCAGATAATTTCACTGATTGTCACAAACCAAGGCAATGTAGAAGTTGGGAAACGTGAATGATATCTATAATGAAAAATAAAAATTTGAAATACCTATTTTAAAGAAAGCCTTGTAGCTTCATCTTATATGCTCAATTTTTGCTAATTTAATTTAACATCATCTGATGAATCATATATTCTAGATGGTAAAATAATGAGGAATAAAGGCTCACTGCTTTACAAAGAATTCTTTGAGTTTAGACAGGTGGTTTAACTCTTAAATGCCAAAATATATTCCTTAAAATGTCATCACAAAGAAGATTACTTTACACATGAACTATTAATAATGCTAAAAAGAGCATGGAGCATATATTATCTGACTTGACTATAATATAAATGTAGATATATTTTTTACAAATTATATGTAATATACCTAAAATATTTATAACAACTCAAATATTATAAACTGCATTCTAATTTTTCTTCTTTTCTATATCTATTCTTGTTTGAGTCAGTAAAATGATGGAGAATTCTATATAGTGTTTCCATTTTTAATTTCTTAAAAAAAAGCATAATGTATCAAAAGCAAAATGTGTAAAGTGAAAGATAAGCATGCAATTATGGCTCCATCAGTAGAGAACTGATTTCATAATTGATTACAAACCATCAGAATTATGATCCAAAGAGAATATATTTTTAAAAATATGAATTCTGGGATATGACAGATTTGCTGTTTAATATTGTGAGTAGATCCACTAACAATCCTTGAGAAATGTGAGCATTTTCTTAGTTATCTTAAGCATAAATTCTTCAAAAAACCATGACATACAAATTTTAGGACTGGAGTTATTTTCTTGAATTCTTTTCCTGAGTAAGAGTAGAGAAATCTACTAGCTGATCTCAATGCTGGGGCTGGGCCAGCTCTTATGGTTTTGAGATTGCAAGCTGCCTTTCAGCACTTACAAACAGGAGACTAAAATAACAGGATTTATTGCTTATAGGACCTGGAAATTACAGGAGATACCTGAAGCCATTCAACAAGTTTGGAGTTGAGGATTCTTAACCAGAAAATACCTGCAATTCTGAATTTGCTTTTATTGGGGTCAAGGTTGGGTCATAGAACTGTGTAAGTCTGTGTTTTATTGGTGAATTTAAAGTATAAGAAATTTAAAGTTTGGAAAGGAGAAAAACTGAACAGCCCAATGATCTATTATCAGAACCATCTAAGACCTTTAAAACAAGTGAGCCTCAGCAGAAAAGGGGACCAGATTTTCTCTGGTCCTGTGGCTGCCAATGTGTAAGCTGAGATAGTTGTCTTTGAACTGGATGCTTCATCAATCAAACCTTAAGTCAGGCACCTTCACAAAAAAAAAAAAAAAAAAAAAAAGATAAAACAAAGGTAAGGACTTATGCTTGGACAGTTTAGTATCTAGTCTACTGTTTAGTATCCAGTTTAGAAATTATTCTCCTAGGGACTATACTGGCTAATGTTACTTTGTTATTTAGGTTTATGGGCAGCCTAGCTCCAAAAATAAAACTATATCAAAAACCACATAGTTAAGTTTTTACAAGCGGATGGTAAAATGACTTTGATGGTATGGAGAGCTATCGTTCAAACTTTATTCACTTCTTCAAAAACAATATATTTTGAGAACTTGTCGACATCTAAAGCATAAACATGAGTTTTTATAGTGATTTTAGCTTAGTTCTTTTTCTTTTATTTCTGGACTGGTTGCTGTAAAAAATTAGTGAAAGCTTTTCCATTTTTAATATAAATCTGGGTAAACATTTAATGGTTAATTGATTGAGAGTCAAATGTTTTAAGTTCCTAAATAAATTCAACTCATTTAATCTTTACATAAGTACTAGGGATATCAGTAATTTTTTGATTTGATGGTTGATGAAACTGAGCTAAAAAGTTTGTTTAAAATGGTTCAGATCCTATAAGCAATAAACGATGGGGGAAGAAGTAGAAACTAGGCTCCTACATTCAGTCTCTTCCCTAAATCACACAACTTTTATAGACAGGAAGCTGAGTACGCAAGATATTATTTAACATCTTCTATGTGCCATACTAAATTGTCCACTAGTGAATTATTATATTCCTATAGTATCTTTTAATGTGTTGTGATATGAATACAGCATTTATCATTTTGTTTTCATGTTGGTGTTACACCTACCAGTGCTCAGTGCTTTTTTTCTCACCCTGTGTACATGGATCACTCTTGAGGAAAAATATGTGGAACCAGGGCTGGAAACCGGGATGGCCACATTCAAGAAATACATCCTATCCACCATACTAGTGCCCTGCCTCCTGAAGTTGTATTTAAGATTAAATGTGTAGCCTGCCAAGGTAATTTAGAACCAAGAAGCCTTTATTCTCTTTTATTCAAAACACCATGTCTACTAAAGCATTCCAAACTTGTATTCGAGTGTCATACCTTTATTGTCCACACCATGTCTCCACTAAAGCATTCCAAAATTGTCTTTGTAATATTTAAGGTTAGGGTGGAAACCAATACATAAAGAAGGTTGAAATAGAAGGGCTATTGGAAAAATTATGGACTTCTCTCAAAAATTAAAAATAGGACTATGATATGTTATGATAATTTTATTCTAAGGCATCTATCCCAAGGACACAAAAACTCTAAATCAAAATAATACACATAAACATATGTTCATTGCCATGATATTTTCTGCAATAAAGATCTAGATATAAATCAAGTACCTAAAATGAATAAATTGTGTTTCATATATATGTATATATATATATATATATATATACATATATACACATAGCTTCATATTGTTCAACTGTAAGAAAAGAGCCTTTTGGTGCATCTTAAGAAGAACTAAAGTATCAACATAAGATAGGAGGCCAGATTCATAGTATAGTGAGTGCATAAGGTGCTTGTCTTGCATTTGGTCAACCCGGGTTTGGTCCCCAGTATTCATATAATCTCCAATGTTTGTTTAGGAGAGAATCCTGAGGGAAGAGCCAGGAATGACCCCTGAACACCACCAGGTGAGGCCAAAATACAAGGAAGAAAAGTGTCAACATAGGAAAAATTTATCAGAAATATGACGATTGTACTAGATTTTCTCACTTATATGAAATATATAAAGAAATAAATCTAGGAAATAGACAGTGATAATTATTTTTAGATTCTGATGACAACTGAAGTTAAGGACAAATGTGTAATACTTGGGTTAAGGCATTTAAAGTTTTATATTGCTGATTCAGTTTGATCCCTGACACTACATATGGTCCCCTGAGCACCATCAGGAATAATCTCTAAGCAGAGTGTTAGGATTAAGCCCTGAGTACTTTTGGATATGACCCCAAAACAAAGGAACAATGGAAACAAAAAAGCTAAGAAACTAGCAAGGGGTAAAAGGAATAGATGAATCCCTGTGAATGTTATTTGTGATATGACAATCACATGACAATTATAAATTTATTATTTTTAAAAGCCTCAGTAGTGTGATATATCCCCATGTAGTGATATCCGCACTTTGATGTTGGGCTTGACATGGCTATATCATACTTGTAAGGCATAAATGATAGTATTTTGTAAACTCTATTACCTCAATAAATTAAAAATTAAATGAAATAATATAAAAAATAAATGTGTGTGCATTGGTCCATTTTTATATTGGAGAAGAAAAAGAGAAGGAATCTGAAACAGCATTAAGAATATAGTAGGTTTTCAAAAAGAGACAATAACTGAGCTTACTACATGGATAAATTTGAGGTTCTCATCTATGTAGAAAAATTGAGAAAGCTCCTGATGAAACTGGATACTTTGAGTGTATCAAGTTTTTGAAATGTCTCAGTGGAAAATTATAATGGAAACTTTACATTTTTTGATTTATTGTTTGAAATAGGTATGAGTAAAAAAGGGTGCTAAATTCTACACAAGTATTAATCAATCATATGGTAATAGAAAAGTGGACGTAGTCTGTGACATGGGTCTCTCTACCCTCAACCCCCACACTACTAAGCCTAATATTTCTGAAAAATAAATAAAAAATATAAAACTAAAACAACCACCTGTGAATGTCTCCTTGCTTGCTCAAAGAGACAGAGACCATAGACCAGAGGTCAAAGCGATGATACAGCAGGTAGGTTATTTGCCGTGCGCATAGCCAAACAGGGTATTCCAAACCGAGTATCTCATGATTCCACTGAGCATGTTGGGAATAATTCATAAGCATAAATCCAGAAAAAAGAACTGAGCAATGCGGAGTGTAGCACCCACCCCAATCAAATAAACAAACAAAAACACATTGATAGACAAGAAAGCATCAGATATCCTTAACCTCTTCTAAATGTCATGGTAAATGGCCATTGCTGTTGCCTCTGAGAATAACCCCTTTCCCTCAATTTACATTGATTCCAGGGAACTGGACTATGCATCATGTGTGACACAGGAAAAAAAAATACTTGTTCTACTATCATTTTCCCTGCAGGCTGTCAAAGTGCTACCCTACTCTGTATACATTCTTCGCCTCAGGGTGTGATCTGGTGTTGGATTACTAGATTCCACCTTACTCAGTATTCATTCTTCCCCCTACATGTGGTCTGATTTGTGCTAATAAAAATACCAGGTCTCAGGAAAGCTCTTGCATTCTCTGGTCTTTCTCCTCTGAACTACTTGCCTCTTAGGAGCTTAGGCTTGTGTGTTGTAATTCCTTGCTTGATTGTTGGAGATCCTGAACCTCTTTTACCCTCTTTCACTCTGTGGATTATTTCCTGTGTCGGTGTCTGCTTCCAGTGTCCTGGTTTTGGAGCCAAAAGTTTCCATCACACTAGGGCAATTAAAACACTTCTACTTTTGAGAGTACTTCTCCATCTCAATTCCATTATCTCCCATCAGCCCAGTTGAGCCCTTCAACAGCTAAATTTCTGGATCCCATTTTATGTTATAAAGTTACAGAGGTGGCTTGTCCATAGATTTCATTGAGTTTCCTGTTTTATTTGTGTTTTCCTGTTATCTTTTGTAAAATCACTCTGTTCCAGTTTTATTGCTTTTAATAGCTAGCTCTTTGTCTCCAGATAATGAAAGCCTGAATGCCAACGAACTGGAAGAAAAACCTAGCAACTTTCAAATACTTAGATTTCTCTTTTCTTTAGAATAACTGATTTTAATATGACTGCAAGGAGTATATTTCCTGATTCTGCTCTTTAGAGGATGTCTTGTTTATTGTCCCTCCTCCAATAATATACTTAGTTTTCAATATAAATTAATTTCTTGGGGACCCACACAGTGCTACATAGACCTAAATTCTCAGTGCTGTGATAGTATGGTCCAGCTTGTAATTCTGGCTACATATTTTTTTTTATATTTTGTTGTTTACTGCTTAGGAGAGCTCAGTTCTTTTTGCTGTGATAGTGTCCTTGTCAAAGATATACCCCCAGGTATTTTATCTGTCTCTGAAATATATCTAGTTTTCTCCAGAGAGACAGAATACTACTTCAGTTTTGACCTTGAAAGTTACTTCAGTTATGTGACATTAATTTGAAGTCCCCAAACTCTCTTTTGTGAGAGAGGAAAAGTGAGAACTTTAATTCTTTCTCTTAGGTTTGGTTCATGACAGTGCTTGGTTCAGCACTAAAGGGCAATGTTGTAAGATATTCTTTATTGTCTGGTGGAAATAATGGCCCTTACATGTTAGTCTCCTATACATAGCAGAGATCCCATGATTCTTACAGAAAGGTCAGACCTGAGTGTGAACAGTGGGATTTGGAACTGTCTCTCTTGGGCATATTCATTAGTAAAGAGGCCTACTAGGGTCATTTAAACTTTCTTTGTACTGTTCTTTCTATAAAGAGCTCTTTACCTTCTTGATTCCCAAGAGAATAATGCCATGGTTGAACTCAAGATCAGAATTATGTTTTAAAGAAAAGAATGAAGGCATGGGAGGGCAGCAGAGAGATTTCCACTCAGAAGAATTTCCAGTGGTGCCTCCTATTGTTGCTAATCTTTAGATGCACATGGGAAAAGACTGGGTTTTCTGGAAGGGGTGGCTGCTCTCCCGGACATGGAGACCATGCACAAAGTCCGTTGGTAATGAGATTCTCCACAGAGGCAAACTGTACTGTCCATTCAGATGAGTTTTCCACCTGTCCCCACAATGGTGTCTGTTTGCTAAGCCCACATGCAACAAGGCTGTGTTTGTAAGGAAAGGCCCATTCATTGGCTGTCTATTTAGAAGTCTTGATGGAAAATCCCATGAAAAGCTCCTTAATTCAAATTCCTATTTAATGACTTGCTCCATTCACCAGGGGGGTTGGGGGAGGGTGGTTGAGGTTTGACTTCTAGGGGAGACAAGAAAGCATTTTTTATAAAGCTCCTAACGTGCTGTGAGTACTAAACAATAAGTTCTGATAAATAGTGACATTGGCTTCAGAAATATTATTATTTATAAATGTTTTTCTGTATAAATCCATTATTTTCATAAAACTTATAATCTGTATCCTCTTTTCGTTGAATAATTTTATTTGCCTAATAGGTATTCCTTTTATCCACTACTGCCTCCCCCAGTCAATAATTTGATTGATTCTCATAGGATCACTTCAATTTTACTTCATATTAATAGAGAATGACTTTTGTAGTCACTTTGTCAAGAAAAGTAAATAGCAATTACATTGTGAGGATTCTGTGCCTGAGGTTCTGATGTAGATGGTTTAAGTACTTAATAGGCCTATTAAGCATATCCCTATACTTCTTTAGGCATACAAAATATATGGAATTACCATTGTGTGCTTAATTATCTTTCTCCTTCTTGTTTACCAATGTTTGTTTGGTATTAGTAAATTAAGTACTCAAATATTCCTTGATAAGTGCAATAAGATTATAGTGCAAGAGGTCAACATAGTAGAGTTCGTTTCTCACAACTATATTGAGCCACAAGTACTACTGAGAATAACTTATGGGCATAGAGACAGGACTGGCCCTGGAACATTCTGATTGTGATCCTATATCCAAAAGGAAAATAAAATCTGAAATTACAGGTATAAGTACAAAATAAAATATAAGGGGAACCTAATTATAAACAACTTGATTCTCTAGATCAAACTTTAGCATTACTTTAAAAAAGCAGAAAACTTTGGAAGACTAGAGGTCAGAAAATACCAATATGGTTAATAATCATGTTTTAAGATAGAAAACTTTTTTGTTTTGTTTGTTTGTTGTTGTTTGTTTTGGGGCCACACCTAGTGACTCTCAGTGGTTACTCCTGGCTATGGGCTCAGAAATCGCTCTTGGCTAGGGGGACCATATGAGACTGTGGGGATCGAACCAAGGTCCGTCCTAGGTTAGCATGGGAAAGGCAAACACCCTACAGCTGCTATCTCTCTGCCCCACGCCTGGCATTCTCAGTGGTTACTCCAGGCTCTGCAGGCAGAACTCGCTCTTGGCAGACTCCGAGGATCATATAAGATGCTGGGGTCCTAACATGGATTATACTTGGTTGACTGCATGCAAGGCAAACACACTACTATTTTTAAATATAAAAGGAAAAAGTACTTTAAAGAGTAACAAATCCATATTTCTATAAATCTGTAAGCAGCATAACTAACCAAAACAAGATAATTACCTCTTATGTATGATATTGTTATAACTTATCAGAAAATTGCATTTATTTGTATTCATTTTTTGGGGGGGAAGGATTTTGGGTCACACCCGGCAGTGCTCAGGGGTTACTCCTGGCTCTACACTCAGAAATGGCTCCTGGCAGGCTCAGGGGACCATTGGGATGCCGGGATTCGAACCACTGGTACCTTCTGCATGCAAGGCAAATGCCTTACCTCCATGCTAGCTTTCTGGTCCCACCATTTGTATTATTAATGTTTTAATTTTAGAACCTGAATTAGACTTCATATTTATAGACTTAGTTGTACCCACCTAGTCTCAACTAAGTGTCTGAATGCCCTGGGACCTGTGTCTTCACTGAATGTTCCCTAAATAGGGTATTATAAGTTTTTTTTTGAGCTTCTGACTCTCTTGCTTTTGTTCTAGCAATGAGCCGTATCCCCTCTTTCACTTAAGAGCCATGCAGTTATTCACTGACACTTTCTAAGGGCTTAAGTAAGGTTACAGTCCACTTTTCCTCTTTGCTAGAAAAGTTCATTCTGGTACATCCCTTTTCTGTCATAATAATTCTTGACATGTGCATTTCAAAGTGAACTCTGAGCAACCTACAATATATGTTCTGTCCACTGTGTGATTATCTGTATTGACAAACCTAAAATAATGTGTATATATATATATATTTAAATTTTAAGTCATTTTCTTTTTCTAACATATATATATACATATATATGTATATATACATATATATGTGTGTATATATATATATATCTTTATTTAAGCACCATGATTACAAGCATGTTTGTAGTTGGGTTTCAGTCATAAACAGAATGACCCCCTTCACCAGTGCAACATTCCCACCACCAATCCCCCCACTCCCGGCACCCCTGCCTGTATTCGCAACAGGCACTCTACCTTTCTCATTCTTTAACACTTTCAAGCTAGTTGTTAGTGTAGTTATTTCCCTAACAGCATTCACCACTCTTTGTGGTGAGCTTCAAATTGTGAGCCGGTCCTTTCAGCCCTTCCAACCCTTAACTCTATTGTCTCTGGGCCTTATTACAGTAATGTCTTTCATTTTTCTTAAAGCCCATAGATGAGTGAGACTATGCTGTGTGTCTCTCTCCTTCTCTGACTAATTTCACTCAGCATAATAGATTCTATGTACAACCATGCATAGGAAAATTTTATGACTTTATATTTCCTGACGACTGCATAATATTCCATGGTATATAGATACCACATTTTCTTTAGCCTGTTGAAGGGATCTTGGTTGTTTCAAGAATCTTACTATGGCAAATAGTGCTGCAATGAATATATGTGTGAGGAAGGGATTTTTGTATTATATATATAAGAAATATATATATATATAAGAAATATATATATATATATATATATATCCCTAGGAGTGGAATAGTTGGATCATATTTCTAAAAGGACTTTTAAATGAAACTATAGGGTCACTTTTGAGTTGTCTAAATATTCTTTTCAACACAGGATAAACGGATGTTGTGTAACTTACTTTTTTGCTGTTTATGTGTGTGTTGGTGCCATAAATTGAATCCAGTGTCTCACACATACATGCAAGGCAAGTTCTCTATTACTGAGACACAACATATCTTTGACCCTAACATGTATGTACTTGTGTGCCTGTTTTATAAAAATAGTTTACTAGAAAAGAAGCAAACAATAGTGAGGGAAACATTTAAGTGAAGGGAAAACATATTTACAATAGGAGAAAACTTTTTTTTTGGGGGGGTCAGAGCCAGCTCAGGGGTTACTCCTGTCTCTGTGCTCAGAAATCACTCCTGAGGAAATGGGGGACCATTTGGGATGCCGGAATTCAAATCACCATCTGTCTTGGATTGGCTGCCTGCAAGTCAAATGCCCTAACTGTTCTCTCTGGTCTGGAAAAAGATATTTAATGAACAGCACAAGTGAAAAAATTTGAGAATTCCAAAATGATTAATATTCACTACCAGCAAAAATATTGTAAAGGACATAGAGGAGTTAATTTTCCACCTCTTAAAACTTCCTTATACATTTTAATTGACTCAAGTCTAAGGAGAACTAAGATACACAATGCATAGTAAAAAAAAAAAACATAAAATTTCACATCTGATTATTGCAATTTTTTAACAACCAAAATATTATAAAATGGAAGAATTTTGGAAAGCATAAACAAAAGTATAATACAGAATTTTCTTTACTCATCTATTATAAGTTCCATCCTCTGTTTTCTGAAAGTTTATTTATGCCACTGGTTTGCTTGAGTAACAATACTTGTATAAACTTCTCCTATCATATAATATTTTCTTCCCTTTTTAGTTCATCTACATTAGAAATAACATTTGAAAAAGTATTAATTAAAAGAGTCCTGGGGTAGTGCAAGAGGTTTAGCACAGCGGGTCGGCCATTTGCTTTTCATATGGCCAAATCCGGTTAAATCCCTGGAATCTTATATATTCCCCCAAGTTTGCCAGGAGTAATTTTTGAGTGCAGAATTAGGAGTAATCCTGAGCAGTACTGGAAATGCCCCCACCTCAACAGAAAAGGAAATTAGGGCTAGTGAATTAGCTCAATTGATTGAGCATATGTCTTGCCTTGTAAGGCACTGTATTAAATCCCAGCATTCATTTGTTCTGACCCCAAACACTGTCAATTATGTTCCTATGCATTTTATATAAAATTTTATTTATTTATTTATTTATTTTGGTGCAACATACAGTAGCAGTGCTCAGGGATCCCTCCTGTGAGCTTATGGGCCATATGGGATGCTGCAGATAGAATCCATGTTGGAGAGGTTGCAAGTCATATTCCCTACCCAATGTATTATTACTCCTGCCAATTATGGATGACTTTTTTAGAAAAAGAGAAACACCTAAATAAATTTGAGAATACAAAGAACATTTACCTTATGTTACTGTTTTTTTTTAAGTTGGCTAATTTGGGAGACCTTCCCATCCACCTCATTTTACTAATTAGGCTTTTGGGAATTTTTTATTTTTTAGCTGGCGACACACCAGGGTTACTCCTGGCTATGTGCTCCAAAATCGCTCTTGGCCTGGGGGGACCATATAGGACACTGGGGATCTAACTGCAGTCCATCCTGGGTCAGTCACATGCAAGGCAAAAGCCCTACCGCTCTGCCATCACTCCAGCCCCATCAATTTCTAATGTCACTTCGTAACAAAGCCTCCCACTTGGTTTTTTATAGAAATTTGATTGTTGTGTATTACTCAATTGATTTGCATAATATTGAGAGTATTACTATTAAGTTACAATTTATTGTTTGCAGGGCTGGCGCAGT
Organism: Suncus etruscus; assembly: GCF_024139225.1. Classification (NCBI taxonomy): domain Eukaryota; kingdom Metazoa; phylum Chordata; class Mammalia; order Eulipotyphla; family Soricidae; genus Suncus; species Suncus etruscus. The sequence continues at coordinate 90,982,692 of NC_064856.1, read as the reverse complement.
GGCGCAAGAGGTAAGGTGTCTGCCTTGCCAGTGGTAGCCTAGGACAGACCGCGGTTCAATCCCCTGGTGTCCCATATGGTCCTCCAAGCCAGGAGCGACTTCTGAGTGCATAGCCAGGAGAAACCCCTGAAGGTCACCGGGTGTGGCCCCAAAAAACCAAAAACAAACAAAAAAACAAAAAAACAAAAAAACAAAATTTATTGTTTGCCTCTCATCTGGGAGCAGGGTTTAATATGTTTCTTAAGAGTTCCAAAGAAAAAACAAGTAGGCTGTGCAAATGGGCAGAATATTCAGAGGATGAAGAATATAAACTCATCAGGGCCGGAACAATAGCATAGTGGGTAGTGCATTTGTCTTGCAAACTGCTGACCCGGGTTCTCTTCCCAGTATCCCTTATGGTCCCCTGAGCTTGCCAGGAATGATTTCTGAGTGGAGAGCCAGGAGTAGCCCCTGAGAACTGCCGGATGTGGCCTAAAAATCAAAAGAACAAAAGAAACAGAATAAAAAAAAATCATCAAGTGGTTCGCTAAGATTGAGGACAAATTTGGGGATCAAAAAGATAGTACAGCATGTAAGACACTTACTTTATATGCAAATGACCCAAGTTTGATCCCTAGCACTGCATACTGTCACCTGAGCCTAGAGGAGTGATTCCTCAGCAGTTCCCAAAGTAAGCCCTAAATACCACAGGAAGTGACCCCCAAACAAACAAAAGGATTAAGGGCAAATTTAAAGGGTCTTTTGTTTTTGAATATAATCATCATCCAGAAAAATATTTTAAACATATAAATTAAATTATGATAATTTAAATAACACAACAATTTTTTCATTTTCTTTATCTACCTTTTTTCTACCTGTTCCCTGACTGTACTTTCAGGAAAAAGTTATAGATTGGAAATTAATAAGTTACATTTTGTTCAAGTTATACCAATAGTATGTATATAGATATACGTAGCCTACTTGTGCTGGTATCTGATTTCTACAGTTTAATAGTCACACTCTTGCTTTGCTTGTTCTATTAAAATGCTTATTTCTCCTTTTATTGTACAAACCTAAATATATAAAGAATATAAATTTCTCATCAACACTTTTACTATATATGAAAGGATAAAATAAATCTATTAATTTTGAAAAGTTAGTAGCTTAACAAATAGATTAACAATAGTAAGTTGAGCAAATAATATCAAATGGGTTTAAAATTTAATTGGAGCCGGGAATATATCATAGCGGTAGTGCATCTGCCTTGCATGTGGCTGACCTTGGATGAACCCGGGTTTGATTCCTGGCATTCCATATGGTCCCCCAAGCCTGCCAGCAGTGTTTCTGAGTGCTGAACCAGGAATAAACCTGGGGGAGCCGTGTATGGCTCAAAAATTAAAAAAAAAATAGGTTAAATATAATAATAAATAGGTTAGAATTTAATACCTTAACTAATAGGTTAATAAGTATCTTAAAATTTTCAATTATTTATTATTTTTCATAAAGACTAATTTTCTGTTAGATCTGCGTTTTATATTTTAAATTATTTTTGGGTGGCTGGAGAAAGCAAAGAGGTGAGGGCCTTTGCCTTGCATGTGGCAAACCTTGATTTGATCTGTGGCATCCCAAATGATCCAAAGCCTACCAGGAGCAAATGGTGAGCACAGAGCCAGGAAATAATGCTTGAGCACTGCCATGTGTGGCCCAAAAATTCAAATTATAAATGATTATATTTTACACTGCTTTTTATATTGCTGTATTTATGATGAACCAAACTGATTTTGTATTTAAGAATGCTTTCTCACCTAATCAGGCGGTATGGTTTCCCTACTTATGTATAATTAGTATATCAAAAGACCTTATGGACTTTCAATGTAGGCCATATACTGATCAAAGTATAATTGTTTATAGGAGACACAGAATATTAAACATTGCATGATATAACTCATGCAAATGTGTAAATTAAGACTAATGAGATTAATTTCTAGTGAAATGGATAAAAAACATGTAAACCAAAATTGCACAATTCTTACAATATGAAACCACATGGAAATACTCTGTATTGCTTAGTGTTATGAAAGAATCTATTTTTGTTTTTCTCTTAATCTTACTGCCTACACTTAGTTGTTTTTAAGTGATTTTCAATAAGAAAAAATGTTGAGTAAACAGTAAAAAATAGACTGCTTTATTTTACCTTGTTATAATTAAGTTATTTGTTTAAAAACAGTTGTTACTGATTTTGTCATACATTTTTTAGCCATACATATTGATATAAAGTGGAGCAGTATTATTTGTAATGTTTATTAGTATTTTCTCATCAATTAAATGAGAGCCTTTGTTGAGGTTGCAGATGATAAAGATATCTATCAAAAGCAATAAAAATTAAAATATTTCTAAGGGACAAAGTAATTGTACATGAGTTCTGTTTTTTCTTTCTTTTTTTTGTTTTTGTTTTTGTTTTTGGGCCACACCTGGTAACGCTCAGGGGTTACTACTTCTGGCTATGCACTCAGAAGTTGCTCCTGGCTTGGGGGACCATATGAGATGCTGGGGGATCGAACTGCCATCCGTCCAAGGCTAGCGCAAGCAAGGCAGGCATCTTACTTCTAGCACCACCGCCCGGTCCCTGTTTTATTTTTCTTAATGTTCGTTGGCTGAAAGTTCAAAGTTAAGATATCAGCAATGGGACTACTGAGAATTCTGTTTATGGGTGATTGTCCTTTCACTGTAACTTTACCTTGTCCTCTTTCTTTGCATCTTTGTTCTCATAATTAAAAATAAAAAAATAAAAAAAATTAAAATAAATATTTTCCAGGCCTCTTTGCATCTTTTGAAAGACCAGTGGATCGTTGGTTGCTATGATTGACCAAAAAGTTTCTGAAGAATATATATAGAGAGAGAATAAAAAGAATAGGAAAAAGATTTCCTTATTTCCTTTTTTCTCTTCCCCTAGTCTTAATTATTAAAGCCCTAGAGCCGAAGAACATTTGATGACAAGGTGAGGCAGCAAGATTACTAAAGACATAGAATTTGACACAAAAAGAAATGATGCTCTGGGATTTCAGAATGCAATTTGGAGCCCATGTTTCAGCTCAATAAAAATACCTCCAAAGGTCAATTATTACCAAAACCAATTAAAATTTTAAATTATTTTTGTATCTCTCAGTTATAGTTTATCTCATTTATACCCACATGCATTGTCAACTCAGAGATACTTAACTTTTACCATTGAAGATAGACCTTCTCTGCAACATTCCACAGATGTAGAAAGTTAGTGTTAAAATAGAAGATTAGCGTTAAAAATAATTTCTGAAATAGCTTTAAAATTTCCGTTGAATACCTGTCATCTTTGAATACTAGACTCAAAAGATACTTGTTCGCTGATTTATAGATGCCTATGATTATAGACTTTATAAAACTATATACAAAATGTGTTTTAAATTGTTCATTTGTATGATACAAAGTAATAGTATATCAATTAAAATGCCTGTCTTTCACAGAGCAGACCCAGCTTTGATGCCTGGCAATATGTACAGTCCCTACAGCCTGTCACTAGTTATCTTTGATCACAGATCCAGGAGAAAGCCTTGAGCACAGCTGGATTTGACCCCACACAAAATAAAAATGTATATCTGTGGAACTTTTTGCCACTATTTAGATAACGAGACAATATCATATTTTGAAAAGTATAGTAAAAATGCAAAAAACATTTTTTGTTTTGTTTTTGTTTTTTGAGTTTTTGGTTTCTTGGTTTTTGGATCACACCTGGCAGTGCTCAAGGCTTTATGCCCAGAAATCACTCCTGGCAATCTCGGGGGACCATATGGGATGCCAGGATTTGAACCACTGTCCTGCATGAAAGGCAAACGCTCTACCTCCATGCTATCTCTCCAGCCCCAGAAAACATTCTTTATATAAATTGGGGAGTTGCCATACAATTTAAATATATATTTAGCAGTCTTTTCTTTTTTTCTTTTTTTTTTCTTTTTTTGCCTTGGTTTTTGGGCCACTCCTGGTGATGCTCAGGGATTACTCCTGTCTATATTTTCAGAAATCGCTCCTGGGTTGGGGGACCATATGGGACGCCGGGGATCAAACCCAGGCCAGTACTGGACAGCCACGTGCAAGGCAAATGCCCTACTGCTGTGCTATCATTCCAGCCCCGCATTATTTTCTTATAGCTATTTTCTTGTTGCTGTTTGTTCTAACATGTTAGGGGGGAAAATCTAAGCTGACACTCTTGCTTGCATTTCTTTCAAAATAAGTTTACTTTAACCTTGGCTAGTGTACTTTAGATTGCATTATGACATTATTATAGTCACATATACTAGTTGTTATCTAATATGAAACATTGTAAAAGTGAAAATGCAGATATCACAAGCTTCTTTTTCTTAATTTTTAATGAATCTTCTAGAGATAGTTTCATCATTGAAGAAAGTACTTATGGGGTTTTAAGAAGTTAAAAAAATAAAACTTTTTATTCTTTCTTCACATAATTTGAAACCTGAAGAAATGTTTCTGTGTCTATCCTAGATTTTATTTTATTTCATATACCTGTTTTGAAAGAAGGGCATAGCATATTTTGCCACCAGGTATAACACATATACAAGAATGCGAATACTAGGGAGACACCAGAACCCCATTTTTAAAAGCAGAGATGACTCATCTAAGGTGAAACTGCTTCTGCAGACCACTGTGGGCACAATGAACCTTTGTGTTAAGTCCTCATTCTGAAAGCAATACTATCTATTAGTTTCTCTTTTATATAAGTCATATTTTATAAGTCATAAGTCACAATGATTTTTTAAATGGCATCCCATTACTTAGGTTATTTTATATATCCTTCCCTGAAAAGAAGTTACCTATCTTCCTCCAAGAGGTTGGGATTTTAAATTATTTATTGATTTTGATCTATATCATGTTTTGCATTATGATAGAAGACATTAGAGTAGGCTCTGGATGTATAGCTCAATCTGGCTTTTCCTCCCTGAGTCAACTGATATTTCAATAGTGAAATTGTCCTTTTGTGATATCCATTTCTCTAAAATTTGACCAAATTGAAATTGGTGACAGTTGGTATATTATGACCTGTTTTACTATGTCAATCAGCAAAAAAAGTTGGCTTGAAAGTCATGAAAATAGTTTGCACTTGAGGTTAGTACTAAGTGTTCAGATACTTTCTTTATTGCAGTTGGCCTCTTTTCCTGGACATGAAAGCTTCAAAATGTCTATGTTGTCATTTTCCTCTATTTTTATCATCACAATTTCAAAAATAAAATATTAGCAGCATTTTGAAAAAGAAATATATTTATATGAAGCCACCTAACAGTGATTCCAATTACACTTCCATCATTTAGATTTTTGCTTACTCTTGTCTAGTATTCTTTGTTGCTGAAAGCCAAACACCATTTTATTTATTATTTTTGCCTTATCTCATATTATGTGGTCCATTGGATTATTTAATAAACTGATAGATTCTAAATTATAGTGGCAATTTAGTATCAGCAAATAGTTTTGACGATACCTTGAATGTCAAAAAGTAAATTTAAAATTTGATAGTCATAATCTAATTTCTAAGGGACTAAACACTTTGATTATTCTTCTTGGATTCAATTTATAATTTATTTAGATAATGTCTAAATTATTTTTTACCATTTCCTACAGTTAATTCTTGAAGATAAATACAGGAAAATAGTATGGAGTTTTCATAAATTCTAATAATTTATAATGTAGATATCTATAATCAAGCGTACTGTCAACCACCAATGGTTGCAACCTTCATAATTTTGCATGTTGATTTGGGGCTATCCCCAAATGTTATCAATGTTTACACATGACTCTGTATTTTGTCACCACTCCTTGCAGACTCAGGGACTATATAGGATCATGGAGATTGAACCCAGGTCAACTGCTTACAGGGCAAGAGCTCTACCTTATGTATTATCTCTTTAGTCCAATGCTTTTGTTAAAATCACTAATATGGTATTGGAATAAAAACAGACCCTCAGATCAGTGGAATAGGCTTAAGTACTCAGAGAAGGTTCCTCAGACATATAACCACCTTGTTTTTGATAAAGGAGCAAAAAATCCTAAATGGAGCAGGGAAAGCCTATTCAACAAGTGGTGTTGGCACAACTGGTTAACCACTTGCAAAAAAGCGAACTCAGACCCCCAGCTAACACCATATACAAAGGTAAAATCCAAATGGATTAAAGACCTTGATATCAGAACTGAAACTATAAGGTATATAGAACAACATGTAGGTGAAACACTCCAGGACATTGAGACTAAAGGCATCTTTAAGGAGGAGACAGCACTTTCCAAGCAAGTGGAAGCAGAGATAAACAGATGGGACTATATTAAGCTGAAAAGCTTCTGCATCTCAAAGGAAATAGTGCCCAGAATACAAAGGCCACCCACTGAGTGGGAGAAATTATTCACCCAATACACATCAGATAAAGGGCTAATATCCAAAATTTACAAGGTACTGACAGAACTATACAAGAAAAAAACAACTAACCCCATCAAAAAATGGGGAGAAGAAATGAACAGACACTTTGAAAAAGAAGAAAGGCAAATGGCCAAAAGGCACATGAAAAGATGTTCAACATCACTAATCGTCAGGGAGATGCAAATCAAAACTACTACGAGGTACCACCTCACGCCACTGAGACTGGCACACATCACAAGAAAGGAAAACAAGCAGTGCTGGCGGGGATGTGGAGAGAAAGGAACTCTTTTTCACTGCTGGTGGGAATGCCGTCTAGTACAACCTTTATGGAAAGCGATATGGAGATTCCTTCACAAACTGCAAATTGAGCTGCCATAAGATCCAGCTATACCACTCCTAGGAATATACCCAAGAAACACAAATATACAATACAAAAAACCCTTCCTTACTCCTATATATATTGCAGCGCTATTTACAATAGCCAGACTCTGGAAACAACCAAGATGCCCTTCAACAGATGAGTGGCTGAAGAAACTGTGGTACATATACACAATGGAATACTATGCAGCCATCAGGAGAGATGAAGTCATGAAATTTTCCAATACATGGATGTACATGGAATCTATTATGCTGAGTGAAGTAAGTCAGAGGGAGAGAGAAAGACACAGAATGGTTTCACTCATCTATGGGCTTTAAGAAAAATGAAGGACATTTTTAACAATATCTCAGAGACAAGAGAGATGAGGGCTGGTAGGTGCAGCTCAGGACATGCAGCTCATCACATAGAGTGATGAGTGCAGTTGCAGAGATGACTACACTGAAAACTATCATAAAATGTGAATGAATGAGGGAAGTAGAAAGCCTGTCTCGAGTACAGGTGGAGGGGGGTGGGGAGGAGGGAGATCTGGGAAATTGGTGGTGGGAATGTTGCACCGGTGAAGGGGGGTGCTCTTTACATGACTGTAATCATACAACTATAATCATGTTTGTAATCACAGTGTTTAAATAAAGATAAAAAAAATACTAATCATGAAAAAAAAATAAATAAAATAAAATTAAAAAAAAATCACTAATATTGAGAAAAGTTAGTCAATAGAGTGTCTATTAACCAGTCCTCAGCCTCCTAAGACCTTGTCAAATATCTCTCTACTTATCTATCTATCTATCTATCTATCTATCTATCTATCTATCTATCTATCTATCTATCTATCTATCTATCTATCTATCTATCTATTATCATCATCTATCTATCAATCATCTTTCTATCTATCTATCATCTATGTATCATCTTTCAATAATCTATCATCTATCTATCTTTAAGGCATCATAACATTAATGATTAAAACATTTTAACTTCATAAAAAATGTTATAACTTCATTTATTATTGGCATTCTCTTACTCTGTTGTAATATTTTCACTCTGAAGCTTGTACAACCATAAATATTCATGGCTTATATTGTATTATGAAAAGATTAAATTATTTTGGAATATATTCTAAATTATAATAAAGAAAAAAATAAATATACTTTAGCATTATGGGTAAAAGATCACATGCATATTTTTTGGAAACATTTTATTATATTTTCATAAATGCATTATGTTATGTTATAATGATAAAATAGAAATACACATTTCTTTAGCATGAATTATTTTATTATTTTACTACACATATATTTCAAAGCAGGTTTTGCTTTGTTCTGGTTCCAAAAAGAAAGTATGTCTTGGAGGGAATAAAACACAATATTAAAATTGGCCAATCTAAAATCACAGAAAGAATGAGAATTTGAGAAGACTTTGTCTCACCTTTTTCATCGTGTGAAGTTATTTTCTGTCACATTCTGTGACCTGGATCTTTGAGAAAATCTTTTGTTTTATTCTCAAGTGATTTTTTGTTTTTGAGGCTTATGCACTGGACCAGAGCCTGGGATATGTGGGTGCAAATAGTACATTCTTTTTTGGAAATAAACGGGCAGGTACTTGAGAATAATCTCTGAGCTAAGAATAACTCAATACTGCCTAGAAGTTGGCCTGGATTTTAGACTTTTACTCCACTGGGAAGTTTTGTAAACCTATATAATAGTTTCTGCTCTGTGGTGCATGAGGATAGCCAGATATAACATTGGGGCCACCAAGTTCAGTTGGTTTTGTAAGACTCAAATATAAATATATATATATTATATATAAATATATTTGCATATTTATGACCTGTATGGTTAAAACTAAGACTATCAAACTTTAAGTACAAACTATGGTTTGTTTTAAACTAAGAGTAATAAATTACCATTGTAAATATCAAATTCTAACAACTTAAATATATACACTTATTTTTAATATTAGTATACATACCTAATTATTTTTATAAGACCATTATTATTTAGTCTTTGCATTTTATTATATTGTATCAGAGACATACCATAATATAAAGTTATAGTTAGTATTATAAGTTTTATACTCCAATACTTTCTCCTAATTTATTTTACACATCTGTGGGACTAAGTGGTATATTTTGGGACCTTGTTTAAAAATATGAAGTGTTTACCAAATTCATATTTTATTGTAGAATATTCAAATTTTATACTATTTATAAATGAAATCTGTATGCATATGTTTCTAATTATAGTTTCCTAAAATTAAAATTGCTGACTCAAATAATTGAGAGTGGCTGAACTATTTCTAAATTCTATTCCTAAAAGTTTAAATGTATTTTACTAACATATAATTCACACAATAGTCTTTCTGTATATAATTTATTTGCACTCAGTGATGGTCCAAAAGTTTAATTGGGATGATAAACAAACCATAAAATAAAATGCAATATATTACTGAACCTCTTACTGAAGGTTACGTTACAAATGATCAATGGGTGCAAGTATTGTGAATTATCGATTACTTGCCAAAATGATCGGTAAGCCTCTAATGTAAGAATAAAAAGTATAAAATAATATTAGCATGTCATTGTTTTTTAAATATGAGGAATATAAAATATCACTTGTTTACATTTTACAGGCTTTTCTGTCACTGTAAACTAGACTGGAGTCTTGTCTACTGTAATAACAAATATCCCCCCAAAACTCAAATCACTTAATAAAAATTTATTTTTTGCTTAGAAAAATGGTTTTGTCTATAGATTTTATAGTGTTTTCTAGAGTTATAGTGTTTACTCTAGTACCCATGGCTATAGAAACTGTCCTTATTTATAACATAACAGGTTCTGTGGCAGAAAAAAATGAGATGTTAGAACCAAGAGAAGGATAAAGGTACTAAGAAGACGCATTGATTACTTCTTCACAATGCATTAGGCAAAGTGGGTCAAATAGCCATTCCCCATTTAATTGTCCATCTGAGTGGGGCAAATCAAACACCAGGGTCAAGACTGCTCTTCATGTGGCAGCTAAGTTGAATTTGATCCCAAGAAGAAGCAGCAAATATTTTAGACCAGAATAGAATCTACTAACCTGGCTTTAGAAAGGATTTCAAATTTGAAAAGCTTTGAGTTTATCTAAAACTATATTGCAGTGCTAGTATCAGCCTTAGTTTACTCCAAAGTTCTCACTTCCATCACTTTAGACCCTGGTTTTAGGGTCTAAAACCTAAGAACCTCTGGTTTTAGGTGTAGAAAGAACTAAAAATAATCAGTATTCAAACATGTAGTTCTTTATTCTCACCACATTTTTTTTTATAAGTTGTATCTCTCTTCCTTTTTCATACAGTTATTTTACATTGTAACAAAGGTCTTCAAGGTTTATGGAATGTTTGCTTCAAGTGTGTGTGTGTGTGTGTGTGTGTGTGTGTGTGTGTGTGTGTGTGTGTGTGTGTGTGTATCTAAAAATGTTCTTTGCTGTTTCAGGAAGAGTAGGAACATTTGAAATCTCTGAAATTTTATTTTAAAATTTTTCGAGGTACTGTGTTGATTATAAAAAATATACCTTTCTGTACAGTCTAGTTCTCAATGAATATTTCATTTTTTATTATCAGAAATAGCTTCACATAAAAATATTCTCCCCAATAAAATGTTACAGAGTTCAGCTTTGCAGCTTAAATGTTCTGCTATATGTAGAACTGGACATGACCTAATATTAAGAACAGGAAGTATAGAGACTCGTGATATAATTTTGGAGGTAAGCTGGCTTGGTGACATGAGAAAAATTCGATATCCAAGGTCATATATACACATGACTTGATTGCTGTCTTTCATTTAAAAAAATCCATCCATCCTCTACTTTAACAGCAATCCTTCCAATTCCAGGGTCTGCAGTCAGTTATACCTCATATGACAAATCTCTCCCTTTCCTACAGGGTGAAACTAATCCCTTGACTTAATCCATAGCTTGCATGGTGGCATCTCCTGATTTTTGAAAGTTCATGTTAAGACACTTTGCTTTTATGGCAGAGGCACATTAATATCTAGTTCTGCAAACTGAAAGTAATCCTAAGGGGATTTGTTTTACAACAAAATGTGTAAGGAATAGAGTTTCAGTATTTGTTCTGCATTAGCCTTCCCAGAGGCAGTCTGCATTTTGAGTAGTAGGGCTGGGCCCACAAAGCTGCTTCCCCAGAAACCATTTTATACAAGCTGTATATTTATCATATCATTCCTGCTTATACTATTTGTTAGTATTGATTTAGATTTTATGTACTATGTATGTCTTGGTAGCTTATTTGAGGAATCTGAGAATCTATATCTATATATATATATATATATATATATATATATATATATATGTAAATCAATTTTATATATCAAATTTTATATATCAAATTTATATATCAATCTATATAAATCAATTTTAAGTCAATTCTCAGTTTTTCCCAGTTGGCTTATGAAAAATTTTATAGGCAGCTCTACTTTTATGTAGCATAGCAACTGTCTAGAACATATGCCCAACCCCTAATTTTAAATCATATATTTAATGTACCCACACCTTGTCATAGAAATGAGTATAATTCACCCTGACATTTCTATATGTTTTAATGGAGGTGAATTTCTATTAATTTTCACTTAGTTCACATTTAAAATAACAGGATAGTATTGCATAGCACATTCTTTTCTATTTTATTTACTATAAATTTAATGTTATTTAATATGGCTTTTGTTGTTTTGAGTTGTCTCTTCATTATCTAGGCATAAATTATACTTAATATAAAATACAATTTCTTATTAAAATATACTAAGGCTGTTGTATATATTAAGTTTTTTCTCATAAACTTAGGCCTATAGTCATTGAAGGTTTAATATAGCTATAGTTATATAGTTTTCTCCAGGGAACAAATCTAATGAAGTAGAATCAGGAAAGAAATAAAAAATGTCTCATTAAGCTTACTCTTCAAACTAATGTGGATGGTTATACTACACTTCATTTGTGGTATTTGAATGTGCTCCCAAGGTTTATAAACTTTTTGGCCTAGAAATATGAATGGACTTGGAACAAGCATTTATTAAGTTTTGTGAATAGTATACATTCTGGAGAAAAGCACAATTATTATACATGTACTAAGTAGTATGAAGACATTTTATTTCCAGAATGAATAGCTCTTATGTAATCTACTATATTGGCTTTGAATTGTCATTCGAATAAATGTATATTTGATTTTCTTTTAGTGTTTCTTACAGAAAAGTACTGGAGAATTTTGTGTTAGCTTTTTTCTTATTGACTTTCAGTTGTTTTGCATTTTAGATAGAATCCTTTTGTTCCTTAAACCAAATATATTATTTACCTTAGTAGAAATAATAGTTCTGGTCCCAATCTGGACTAGTGAACATTTTCCCAAACTTATAGGAAGTGAAAAAGATACATAGAAAATATTTGTGATGTATTTTGTTGCATATACTGTAAAAGTAATTTGCAGAAGTAATATTATATTTATATCACAGAAAATGAGACTGAGATTTTTGCACCAACATTATTTTCACGGTAATATTTGAAGTGTCTGTGGTTCCTGGTTAATTTTTTGGTAATCTCAGTATATATTAAAAATTAGTGATTTGTCATATTCTTGTGTTAGCCTTGCTTTTTATAAAAGCATAATGAATTCAGAGAAGTAAAGTAAATATTCAAGGAAAGCAACTGTATTTTTATGCTGTGAGACAAAGATATATGTCCTATATTTCAGGAAGAATTAATAATTTCCATACAATATTCCAAAGTCCTGGCATTCTTTTCTTATATAGTCTCAAATTTGGCTAGGAAATATAATTTATGATGTAATTTCTCCTTACAATAAGATTAAATTATGTGGCACAGATGAAGGGAGTTCACAGATATAGTTAAGGTCCTTAGACATTTGACTTTGAGTTAATCAAAAGGGAGATTATCCAGGTGGTTCTTGACCTAATTAGATAAATTCTTTAAAGAGGGTTGTCACCCCCCACCCCGTAAAAATAAATTTAAAAAAGACACAGTCCTGTCGACCTTGAGGATGCAAGTACCATGATTTTGCAGTAATCAATAAATTAGTTCAACAAACAGTGATGTCATCTTACAAGTGGACACAGCTTAGATAAGACCCCCCTAGATCTGACAATATAGTGTCTACATTATAAAAGCCCCAAAGAGAAAAATTCATTTAAATTATACTCAGGATTTGGACATAGATAATCAATGGGATTATAAATAAATCTGCTTAGCCCTGTCATAAAAATAATACCTCTGCATTCCTAAGTAACTCAATTATTATTCAGATAAAATAAGGAAATTCTTTTTAGCAAATGTATAGTGTATTCTGGAGAACGGAATTTTTTACATGAATTCTAATCTCTTCCCCAGTATCCTTTTCATCACTCTTTACTACTTTGCTGATCTTCTTTTTGAGGTTCCAAATTATCTGTATTGTGAGTCACTTTCCCTCCTTCCTGTATCAAATCTTACTCCAGAGTCTCAGATCTGATTACATATACATTGGTTTTATGGGACTATTATTGTTTCCTCAGAGGAATATACAAATACTCATAGGAATATTTGATCTAGAAGTATATTAATGGGTTTTATAAGAATAAAATAAAAATGGAAATGACATATGGATGGGGCATTGTTGTCCTTGAATTCAACATTTTCTAACAATTTATGCACACTTTGTTGGCTGCTGATTAGTTTACTGCCTACTGCACCTTCCTCTATCTTGCAATATTTATGAGGACAAGGATATAACTCATTTAGTCCACTAAGAACAGAGGATTTGGCACATGGTATTTCCATAAATATGGATTTATTTTGTTTGGGGGCAAAATCCAACAGAGCTCAGGGGTTACTCCAATTTCTGCACTCAGGAATTACACCTGATGGTGCTTGGGAGACCATATTGTATGTGCTAGATTTTATCTGAGATGTTTGCATTCAAGACAAATATCCTAACGACTGTCTTATTGCTCTGGCACAATTTCCATAAGTATGTCTACATGAATTGCTTAGTATGTACTCATTATGCAATATTTCTTGAGTGCATGTTTCTCTTCTTCATCTCTTTCTTTCACCTATGCAATCAACGGCTTTTAAATAAATACATATTATATTGTAAGGCATAAGATATTTGTAATTTAGTTAAGTGAAAAGGAAGCCATTAAGAAAAATTATTTAAAAATAAGTGATATTTGCAGCCAAAAGAATGAGTACTAATGAGCCAGGAAAATTATTTATTGTTGTGACTGATCAAATCAGAGAAAGATGCATAAAGTAAAGGAGAAAATATATACTCAGGTGATTAGACGAAGCTACAGAAAGGATTAAGAATCTAAACAGATGTGATTTTATAAATTAATTTATAAATGACAGTGTAGAAAACTTTCTTTCATTTTGAATTTGTGCCTACTTTGGACTGTTGTTGAAGTAGTTTTAAAGTGACTGATAAAAAATATAAATGTATATATTTATAGATGATATTTTAATAAAGAAAATAAAAGTTATGAAAAATTATATAACCTTATGCTATGTCAGTTTTTAAATTCTTGATCTTCATCTTTGTAAATTGTATTTTCCTCTCCATGAAACACATATGTACATACATACATGTTCTTGCATATTTCTTCACATGCACAAAAACTATTGGCTTTTTTTATCTGAATTGATTTTATAATTTCTAAAATCTTAAACATGACTCACTAAATGTTAATTTTATTTCCTGTGATAAAATTGATGGTGAATTGGCCATTTCATGCAATACTCGGGGGCTACTCTTGCCTCTGCTAGTAGGTCATTTCTGCCTTACTCAGGGATCATTGTGGTGCTGGTGGTCAAATAGGAACAATTTGATTTATTTTATGGTCATTTGGCATAATAAGCATATCATGACCAAGCATCAAGAGTAATTTCTGATGGACATGGACCATGCTGAGTAAAATGAGTTAGAGGGAGATAGACACAGAATAGTCTCACTCATCTGTTGGATTTAAGAAAAATAAAAGGCAGCATTTTAATAATACCCAGACAATAGAGATGCAGACCTGAAGGACCAGACCATGATATGAAGCTTTTCACAAAGAGTGGTGAATGCAGTTAGAGAAATAACTGTGCTGACAACTACCATCACCTATTATGATACAAAAACAACAATCAGAAACAAAAGACTCTACTGCTTATATTTCCTATAGATCTCTTTTTTATTTTAAGTTATTGTAGTTTACAGTCATAATAATGAAAATATGTGTTATGCATGGGTGGGAGGATGGATAGATGGAAAGAAAATGAAGCTATTTGGGGACTTGCATGATATGTTTTTGCCAGACATTGTAAGTTAGTATTTGACTTACATCAAACATCTCAGTTATTTTACTTGTGTCATCTTTGATTTATTTAATGTATTTCCCATGAGTGTATCCTGTCATTTGTGAAAAGATTACCTCACCCAATTTGGTAGAACTAGCATTTTATCAGAACTCAAATCGCTTGCCTTGTTTATAAGCTTACATAAACAGATTTTACTTGCCAGCCATTTACAAATATGTGTTTTAGCACTATGTTCAAGTGGAGTAAAACATAAAGTCTGAAATATGTGAATTGCTGTTTCAAACAACATAGTGTTGAGGGAGATTTAATGGCTTTATTACATTGTGACTAAGAGTAGTTTAACCTACATGCATTCCAACTTCTATCCCCAGAAATCACATCACATACACTGAGCTCAGCTGAAAGTTCTCCTCTATTGCCGGATGGATTGGAAGGCTGAAGACAATTTAATATAGACTAAGAATGCAACTATCTATAGGGAAAGGTTTTGGAGACAAGTACCTGAAGTGAGAGGTCAAGGAGAGAAGTTTTCAACGTGGTTAATGAAGTGTGGTATGAGGGAAAGGCAGTGGTAATTAGCAAAGTATATAATGGGATGAGCATGGTTGAAGTCATCTCACAATCCCAGGTGACCAAAGGCATAGGTGAAAGGTTAAAGGATGTAATTCACTTTTTCTCTTTGTAGGAAAAATGTAAGAGTCTGTGAAAGCATATTGGAAGAAATATCTTTGGGTAGGGCTGGAGTGGTGATGAAGGTGGTAGGGCATTTGCCTTGTATGCACTAACCTAGGACGGACCATAGTTCAATTCCCATATGGCGTCCCATATGGTCCCCCAAGCTATTTCTGAGTAAATAGCCAGGATTAATCCCTGAGCGTCACCAGGTGTGGTTCCAAAACAAAACAAAACAAAAAAGAAATGTCTTTTGGGTTTTAGGAATATGTGGACTACAGTTAGGATTTGGACTACAGTTGGAGATATTGAAGTGTTACTCCTGCCTTTGCACTCAGGAATTATCCCTGATAGTGTGGTCAGGGGACCATATGTAGTACCTGTATCTGAATCTGGGTCTATTTCTCACAGACAAGCTCCCTACCTGCTCTCTCTGCCCCTGGAAATAGAAGTTTTTGGCTTAAACTTATGTTCTCATTTCCTATGGAAAATCATTTCACAGAATGTGTACAAAGTTATAGCCATCTTTTTTTCCAATTTCCAGTTTTGTCAATATGTAGGTCATTAAGCTATAGATGCTAAATTTGAAAAAAAAGGAACGTTGAAAAATTTCTCCAACTAAAACTATTTTTTCTTTGTATTTGGGCATATTTTCTGCCAGTTTTATGTGAATAATGTTGGAAGCTTTGTGCTATGTAAAATTTTATCCCATCTTTCCATAGCACACTTAATTGAGTGCTTTCCTGTTGGTAGCAATGTTAACACTCTTGTTACTGTCTACTGTGTAGCTTTGTGGTAAACAAATTATGCCTACTGGTGTAAATGTCACAGATTTCTAAAATGCAGCTACTCTTATTATCTTTACAAGTGAGGATGTTGAGTCACAGAAAGGGCATATTTTTTTCTACAATTGCATAGCTAGAATTTACCAGATTTGGCATTCAAAGCCAAGCAATCCACTTCCAGAATTAATACCCATTCACCATAACCTGAGGTCAGCAAAGCTTTAACTGAGATATTTGTAGAATTACAAATATTTCTGTAACTTTCTGTTAATTTCTTTAAACACTGGAGGATTTGGGGACTCCATTGTCTCTAGAGCAATGCCCTGTAGATAAATGCTTTCAACAAGATGTAGATAGATAAAAGACCATTTCTAGTTTCCATAAAAGTTTATGAACATTACAATCAAAATTTGTTAATTATTAAAAATCAAAATGGTATTTTAGAAAAGCATCTTTGTTCAACCAAGTAAACATAGCTAAAATCATTTTTAACTTGAGGGCCAAATAATATGCAGCAATTAATTTAATTATTTTAAATTAATTAAAATAATTCATGTTTTAATTGGATTAAATAATTTTATATTCACCAATGCTTGCTATTACTTCGCTTACTATTTATTATAAAATAAACTGTTTATTTCAAATAAAAATTGACCAAAATATATGAAAATATGCTGAATATGTATGTACACAAACTATTACTATTTTTAGAATATTTCTAGCATATAATATCATTTATATAATTCACCCTGTAGCATAACATCGATATATTCAAAAGTGTAAGTAGCTTAAATTTTGTAGGTAAAGATTTTTTGTAAAGAATTTTGTAGCTAAAAGCTTGAATTTTGTAGCTAAAGAATTAGATTTCAGTATTTTCCAAAATGTATTCTATATTTTGTAGTGGTGGTGCTGAAGAAATGCTGAACTAGTGTATTTGAAGTCATGGAAAACAGAAAAATAATATGAAATATTCATGACAGGTATAAGCATTAAACCTGTCCAGTGTTAATTTTCTGTTAATGAAATTCCTAGTGGTATGTTCTTAGTGGAGTTTACTGAAAGATCAATCTATTCTGTAGTTTCCTACATCATTTCCTTTGCTCAATTGTGTTCAATCGCTTCTCTCTTGCTAGCTCATAAGTCCTCAAGAAAACTATTTCACTTCCAAAAAATTTGAGAAAATTTCAAAAATTTATACGTCTCATCTGAAAATGTCATAGCAGCATGGGTTCTGAAGAAGATAAACTAGTGAAAAAGAAGAAAAACTAGTCAAGAATGAGAAATGTGTTTTGAAAACAATACATTTGATACATGCTCTTCAATTTTTTATTTTCAAATTTTCTCCCCACCTCTACAACATTTTTTATTACACACTAATTTGAGAGGTAGATGCAAATTTTCTTGAACATTGCCTTTTTAAAAACTAAATACATGGCATTTTGTTGTATTCATTATAGCAATGTGGGTTTGAGACAGAGGATGAGCATGTTCCAGTTTATCTACATTTATTTTTCAAGATAGCAGTTGAGGTGTATGCCACTAGATAGTGATAAGGCAAGCAATCCCTTTGTTCTCTCATTTGTTTTTTTGTTTGTTTGTTTGTTTGTTTTATTTGGGTGCCACCTTGTAATAACAGGGTTACTTCTGGTTCTGAACCCAAGAATTGCTCCCTTTGGTCTTCAGGGCACAAGGCTGGTCAAATGCCCTACAGCTATACTATCCTTTAGGTCATTTTTTAGTCTATTTTTGTTTCTGTTTTTTTGCTTTTTTATTTTTTGTGTTTGGGCCACACCCGGTAACCCTGTGATGCTCAGGGGATACTCCTGGCTTGAGGGACCATATGGGATGCCGGGGGGATGGAACTAGGTCTATGCTAGGTTAGTGCATGCAAGGCAAAAGCCCTACCACTTGTGCTACTGCTCTGGCACCTGTTTTTTATTTTTTAACATTGACATATTTTGGTTCTGGGAAGAAACTTGGGGGTGCCAAGAGCTTATCTTAGCTTGGTGCCCAGGCATGATTCCTGACGCACAGAAGGTTTGAACTAGGGCTGCTGACACTGCGACTCATGTAAAATAAATGTTTTATATCTATACTATATCCATACTATCTCCCAGGCCCTACTCTTCCTTTTCTACTTGTTGGTGGGCTGAGGGGATCAAATAAGATGTCAAGAATTAAATCTTGGTTGGCTGTTTGCAAGGCAAACACTCAATCTGCTGTTCAGTCTATCTCTCCTCCTTCTATCGAACCATCTACCCATTTTTGCACCAGACCCAATGGGGGATCATATGCAGTCAGGGATCAAACCAGAGTTGACTAAATGGAAGACAGACATATTCACCCCTGTGCAATGAATCCACCCTGGGTTAGTTATATATTTTTCACTGAGAAACATTCCATTAATTGTCAATTTTTTTGATCTTCTTAATGAGTACTTTCAGTCAAAAAATAGTTAATAATTGGATAGAGTAAATTGTCATGTGGATAAATAGAGATGTTAAAAATAAAGCAAAATTATATAATGTTTTTCCATTTTATTGGGATATAGTTGACATACTTAGAATATACATATTTAACTATATAATGTACATACCTGATATGCAAATATAATTAAATTATATAATGGTGATGTCTTTTTTTAATAATATTTTTTATTTAAAAACCTTGGTTACAAATATGATTGTGGTTGGGTTTCAGTCATGTAAGAGTACATCCCCCATCACCAGTGCAACATTCCCACCACCAATGTTCCAAATATCCCTCCTCCCCCCCCCCCCCGCCCACCTGTACTCTAGACAGGCTTTCTTTTTCCCTCATACATTCTCATTGTTAGGATAGTTTTCAATGTAGTTATTTCTCTAACTAAACTCTTCACTCTTTGTGGTGGGGTTCATGAAGTGGGCTGTAACTTCCAGTCCTTCTCTCTTTTGTCTCTGAAAATTATTGCAAGAATTTCTTTCATTTTTCTTAAAACCCATAGATGTGCTTTTCTCTCTGCCTGACTTATTTCACTCAGCATAGTAGATTCCATGTACATCCATGTATAGGAAAATTTCATGACTTCATTTCTCCTGTTGGCTACATAATATTCTATTGTGTATATGTACCACAGTTTCTTTAGCCATTCATATGTTGAAAGGCATCTTGATTGTTTCCAGTCTTGCTATGGTAAATAGTGCTTCAATGAATATAGGTGTGAGGAAGGGATTTTTGGATTGTATTTTTGGGTTCCTAGGGTATATTCCTAGGAGTGGCATAGCTGGATCGTATGGGAGCTCAATTTCCAGTTTTTGGAGGAATCTCCATATTGCTTTCCATAAAAGTTGGAGTAGATGGCATTCCCACCAGCAGTTTTTTTTTTCATTTTATTGGGATATAACTGACATACTTAGAATATACATATTTTATATATATAATGTACATACCTGATATGCAAATATAATTAAATTTATATAATGGTGATTTTAAATGTGTATACATTGTTAGTTTTTCCACCTATTCAATTAACTGATCCATCACCTTAGATATTTGTCTTTATTTTTGGCCAGAAAATATAAAAATTCTGCTCTCTTAGAAAATTTCAGTTTCACAATGTTATTCACTATAATTATTACATTGTGCATATTATCCCAAGCCTTATTCTTCTTCTGTCTGAAAGTTTATACCCTTCACTAACTCCTAACTCTCTGCCCTCCCAACTATTATAGACATTCTTTAACTGCCTGTGTCTATATGAATTTGACATTAGGTTCCACATATAGTTGATATTCTGATGACCAGGGTTCATATACTTGGTTCCTGTGCTCACACATTGGGTTTCTGTGCACCTGAGATCACACATTTTCATTGCAGCTAGTAATCTAATGTGATGGTACTCATTAATTGACATTTAGAGTGAAACTTAATATTGCTTTGGAAGCTTCATGGAAAAAAGACAGCTTAAGTGTGTTCTGATTAGATAGTGGCTCTCACTGAAAGTTCACAACTGCTATGGTATTTTTTTTCCATATGAAGTTCTCAGAAATTTCCCCATACTTACCCTCTTAAGTTCCATGTCCTGGTCAAAACAACTATGCATCATAAACTCTTTCACATCACTAAATGAAAGAAGCTGATAACTATATTTGAATGGAGCTAAACACATGTATTCTCATACCTACTAATGTGGAAAGCCTCTAGACATCCATACACTTTCTGTATGGATAATACTCATAGGTAATGTAGATGACATTTTTTCAGTGACCCAGAATTTGGACCAACTTCCTTTGGGATTGATAAGTGTATCCCACAATAAATGCCAATTGTTTTGAAATGGCAAGTGCAGCTTTCGTGTCCAAAGAGGGAATTTTCAGTTCTGCAGAAATTTCTTCTCCCATCTTTAATACTTGAGTGGAAAATTTCATTAGTTTTTCTTCTTTGAGCTAACTTTCTTCCCTCTTAAGAACCATGTAATTTCCAAAAAAAAAAAAATTAACCTTCCATCTACTATCTAAATAACCCTGATTTTTTTCTTATTTAGACACACTTAAAATCTAACTCCCGTGTTTAGATTATTCATTTTACAAAATTGCTCAGTGAAGGAGCAGGGGACTTCTCTGTTCTCCAGCCATGTCATCCCACAAACATTTCACAAGCCTTGCCTTCTTTTCAAACTCTAGAGTCCCTGTGTGCATTATCTCTGTGGCTGTCTATGTACTTCTCCATAATTCCTCCAATGACTCTCCATCCATCTGTTAAATATTTTCCAAGCCCTGTGAAAATAGTTCCGTGACCTCGGCTCCATCTTTATGAGACTGAATAACCAAATCACAACTTGGTCAGCTCCACCATACCTTGGCAACATTTTTGTTGTGATATTCATAATCAATTTATAGCAAGGATCAGGGTATTGCTTGCATTTGAAACTCAAAGAATAGCCACATGCTAGAGGTTGCTGGAGTGTATCAGGACGAATTTGGGGCTCTGCACACTCCCTCAGCCACATCTTCTCCAAACCAATGTTCTTTGGATATGGAAATTCCTTCCCAAAAATGAGAGAAAAAATAAGACTAGTGTCCAGAATTTATCCAGGGTTATTAAAACAGAATTATCAGGTCAAAGGACTTAGGCATCCATAGCATAAATTTCCTCTAAGGTGAAACTGAGTGTGGCAGGTGTGAGAACCACTGTCCCTTTCCTAGACTTAGAAGGCCAGCTCCCAGGAACAGCTGGGGAATTCTTCCCTGAAATAATCGTACCATTCTTTCTTCTCATCCAGTGACAAGCCAAGTGGATCATTTTTTGAGACTCATCTCCAGCCCCATTTGATGTTCTGCCCATTCCTAACAGAAGACTGAGCGTGGTGCAGTCTATTTCCAGAGCTGCCATGAATATTTATACGTTGCCTGCATCTTTACAAATTAGAGAGCAGCAAGATGAATGAGAGTAGTGAATCAGAGAAGACACACAGTGTGATGCGGGCAGAAATTTACTATCTCATTTCTATTTAAAACCTGATGACTCAGAGAAGGAGGCAGTCCACATCCATTTCAGTAAATTTCTTAATGCCCTCCAGCATGACACTTTGGATTTTAAACACTACTGGCAGTGACTTGATTTATTCCCAGGAAGGGTACTCTGTGTGAGTATGTGCATGCATGTCCATGTACAGACACATGCATATGTTCACATATATATATACACATGTATTTAAGTCAGGTTGTTTTAAAATGTAGTCACAGAAGAAAATATATTACCAGGTTAGTTAGTCATTTTGTTTTCAGTTGCATTTTCTAAGTTGTCTTCACAATGGACATGAACATCTGACCCTAATGAGTAATGCCTAAGTCTGACAAGGGTACTTGCCTTTCAAGAGGTCAACTCAGGTTGACCTCTGGCACCATATTATTTCCCAAAGCATGCCAGCAGTATGTCTTGTGCACCACCAGATGTAGATTGCCCATGCTCCAAAACAAAACAAAACATAATAAAAATGCTATTTGTTCTAAATTGATTTTTAATGTATTTGGTTTGCATTGTCTTCTCTTAGTTTTCTAACAATTACTCATTAGCTTCCCTTGCTTTTCTATTTTTTCCCATGCTCAAATTCAAGATAGACTTTACAGGAGACAATGACAAGATTTATGGTGGAAAAGTTATGGTTTCACACTTTTGTTCTGGAAAGCACAGAGAGAATGATAATATGAATTCTATTATCTTAGTTTTTTAACTGACAAGTGTATGATCATTTAAAACTGTACATTATTGCATAAAAATAAAAAATACACCAGTTATATTTTGGGCCTCATAAACACAATAGTGAATATAATTTCACCAGGCTTGAAGTGGATTATCGTGTCAGTTTAATATTATTAATTTCAGACTTCTACTTAGAAACATAAATAGAAATCCTTAAATAGGGATCCAAGTCAGTGTTGTAAGTAAATATTCCAATTTATTTGGTAAGTTAAGTACTCTTGGCCAAATAGTATAGTCTACTTTGTAATCTGTAAACTGAGAGTACATGTATATTCGTGTTTGTGACATAACATATTTCTAAATTTATTATATTATAAAGACTGATTTTTATGATTTAAAATCTGAGGTTTTCAATTCTTTTAAAAAAGTCCATTGTACTAGACATTTATTTATTCAGAAAATAAGTATTGTGTCCATATTTCTATATTAAGCACATAAATGTCTTCCTTATAAGTAGAATAATAAAATAGCAAAAGTGAGGCAGTAAATTAAGGGCTACATGTTATTGAACATTCAATTAAAACCATGATAAATGTTATACTGTTGAACTGTTCTGAATAAGAGATCTTTAACAGAGAAGTAAGTCAAAATGTGATTCTTCTGCTAAGGAAATGATGGTTGAGTTCAGATTTGAAGGAACGTATCTGATATGTTTTTGTCAGAGAATGAAGAGCCTATAAAATTGTTATAAGCTACATTTTTATTGAGAGTGCCATTATATATATATAATTATAATCATTTTACTTTAGCGATTAAATATCTTAATCTAAAACCAATTGCTCATGGAGGCTACTGGTCATCAATGCATTAAACCAAGAAGCTGTAGGGCTGAAAGAAAAGTGGTAAAGTTTCTTTGGATAGAAAAGCTGAAAGGAGGAAACTCTATCCCCCTACATCGCTGATCAGACCGACAATTTCGGGGTCCCCGCGGGTGAAGGGGGCCCTGGGGGGACGATTTTTGTCTCCGCGTTCACCTCTGAGAGTCCAGGAGCTTCAGGGTCTTGGACAGAAATTATAAAATGAGCCTTGCTGCTGCTAGTCAAAAATATTACAAACCACAGAAGATGGAGCCTCAAAGTGTGACGTCTTGTTCCCAGCAGAAACAAAGAAAGAAATCCATCCATATCCCTTCTGCTCACTGGCTTTCTCTCATCAGAACTTCCTCAATCATCACATGAAACAAAGTCATCCCTCTCGGATCCTCCCAGAAACATCTACAAGAAAGCAATCAGAGAATTTCTATCCATGTCATCAGAACCAATGCAACAACATTCTAATCCTTATAATGACAAACCAAGTAATGACATACCTGAAATTCAAAAACATAAAAGAAGATTCATGCCTTTGGCTAAAATGATGACACATAAAAGAATTTCAATAGCCCCCCCAAAAAGAAAAGCTGACAGGAGAATATTTGGTCAAGTAACTAATGACTTGTTCTCAGAGAAAGAAAAAAAAAGCAGAACTGATGAGGTAAAATAAATAAATATGAATCTCAACAAGAATCAATTGGAAGTTTTAGGGATGTAACTTAGTGGTAGAGCATTTTCCTTTCATAATTATTGATTCTCCTATGATCCCTTGGCGAAGGAGGGAGGGAAGAAGGGAGGGAGGAAGAAAGGGAGGGAGGGAGAAAGAAAGGGAGGGAGGAAGGGAAGGAGGAAGGAAGGAAGGAAGGAAGGAAGGAAGGAAGGAAGGAAGGAAGGAAGGAAGGAAGGAAGGAAGGAAGGAAGGAAGGAAGGAAGGAAGGAAGGAGGGAGGGAGGGAAGGAAGGAAGGAAGGAAGGAAGGAAGGAAGGAAGGAAGGAAGGAAGGAAGGAAGGAAGGAAGGAAGGAAGGAAGGAAGGAAGGAAGGAAGGAAGGAAGGAAGGAAGGAAGGAAGAAGGGAGGGAAGACAGGAGTGTGAGAGTGAGGGAGGGAGGGAGGGAGAGTAAAAAGGAGGGAGAAATGAAGAATGTATGGGCACCTAATTTGGGACTCATCATAAGCCAGAGATTTGCTTACACTTACTGCATGCTTTGGTTGTGGGTTCTGAAGATCAAATTTATCTCCTCATTATCTCCAACATGGTTTCCTGATCACAACCAGCAGCCCCTAAATAATGACATATGTAATTCAAACATCAGAAAAGAGGGACCAGAGTGATAGCATAGTGGTAACACGTTTGCCTTTCATGTAGATAACCCGGGACAGACCTGGGTTAGATCCCTGGCATCACATATGGTCCCCTGAGAACCAGGAGCGATTTCAGAGCAAGAGCCAGGGTAATCCCGGAGAGTTTCTGGGTGTGGTCCAAAAAAAAATCTTATTATAGACTAACCCATGGGAGGCCTCCATGTTCAATTTGTACCACAAAAAATATGTAAAGAATTTAGTTGCCATATATTCATTCCAAACAATCATCATAGCTCTTAATGCTTGCCTCTCCAATCTTTCTGCAAAAAAGCTTCCTTTGGGTAAGAACTTCTTTCAAGTTTAAATAAACAAAACAAATTAAACCCTCATAAAAAAATACAAAAAACAATAAAGGTTATTCAAACACTATCAGTCACCATTCCAAAGAGAAAGCAAAGAGATGGGGGATATCAAGAAGTCCAGAGCCTTCATTTCTGCAGTGATTCCTCTGATCCATATGCAGTGTCATATAAAGATTGGAAAGACATGCAGAGTTCCTCCTCCCACTTGTGTCTGTTCAATGGGAAACAGAGAAAATGGCTCCCTTAACACATTTTCTATTATATATCTATTTTATGTATTATATATTTTCTACTATATATTTATATATATTATAAATAACATTTTTATTATATTAATATATTCTATTATATACCAATATATATTATATATTTCACAATATCTTCTTTTTTGTATTTTTTGCTTTTGGGTCACACCTTTTAGTGCTAGCATTACTCATGGCTCTGCTTAGAAATTACTCCTGGCAACTTTGCTGTGTATAAAGCTTTTTTTTTTTTAAATATATATAGAGGTGCAAACAGTATTCAAAATTTTATGCTTATTTTTATATAGATTTTATATTGTTTAGATTGACAATGTGTTAAAATACATGGATTTTCTATTTTTATTTATTTATTTTCTTTGTGTGGTGACAGTACTGTTCGAGTTTATGATATACAACATGATTACATTTAAGCACCACCAAAGTGCCTACAACTCTGCAAAACTGTTACACTGTCCCTGTTTCTCTTTCAGTCTGGCCTTCTCCCTTTTTCCACTGCTCTCCACTCATAGATAATTGGTTCTTTACACCAACAGCAGTCACTTTTCTAACTACCTTTTAAAGTGTTTTGTGATGAACATACATTCATGAATGTTTAAGCACCAGTGCAATGTAGGCAAAATTTAGTTGTTAGATATTCAAGCTCATAAAACCATAGCAAATATATAGAGAGAACAGAAACCATATATCCAATTTACAAAGAAATAAGATTCATTTAATATAGACAGGTAGCTTCTTAAATATCATAAATAAATCTTCAAGTTAACTGTTGTCATTTGCTTTCTTATTTAGTTTTTCCCTGAAACACGACTTACTTTGCAACATTTGCAGCATGCTTTTACTGTATTGCTAATGTGTTTGTAAACTGACCTGGAAGTAGGTCAAAACAATAACAAATATCACTAGCTCAGGATGAAAATGGAAGACTGAGGGGTAATCACTCTTGAATATTTGCTTTTGATAGCTAGGATAGAAATATCCATTAAAATATTGCATTCTTATCTAGAAGTTTGGGTTGATCTTAAACAGAAACAAAATACTCATGTAATCGTTGCTAAAGTTCTGTGAATTTGGTGTTTATCAAAAAATTTTAGTGTGAAATACACATAATATACAGCTCATGTTAGAAAAATTTATATCAGTCATTTAAAAACTATATAGTTTACTCATTTTAAAATGTTATTTAATTTGATTTATCTAACATTTTATTGAAATACAAGTACTGCTTAATATATTGGCATTAATGCATTAGTTTTAATGTACCAATACTGTTATTAATGTTTAATACTAAACAATAATATTAATACTTAATAATTACAATACATTATTAGACAGATATATAGTACATATACTGTATGCATAAGGATACAGTATTAATATTATATAATATTGTATTAATTGGCATTAATAACAATATTTTTAGATTATTATTGCTTAACAAATTGGTATTGATACATTAGTATTGCTTAATACATTCATATATTTATTCATTCAGCACACATTGATAAAACCACTACAACAAATTCTTTTTTTCACTTGGTTTTTCAGTTGTCCTAAATCAAGAAAGAAACTTTCTAGGATATTTTCCCATGTTTTAGTTTTGCCTGCAATCCTTGACATATTGTTAAGTGTTTCATTTTCTATTACGGCACATTACTTATTTTATTTTCTCACATATTTCTAGAACCTTTTGTAATTCCATAGGATGCATCTAGAAAGTCCAGGAAAAATGTCCGATTTATGAGCCTTAATGTAATTAAATCTACAAAAACATTTTATAATCATCTGACTTAACATATGCAGAACTCCAGGTATTAGAGTAAGGGAGCTTTTTTTTTTTTCTTCAGAAAACAAGACTATTTTGCCTACCACATTCTCTAGAGAGATAGAAGTGGAGATTTATATTCACCGGAGAAAAGAATGATATAATAAACTCTCAGATAAATCTCTAAATAATTGCAAAATTTATATGTGTTAGGAAAATAGCCTAGGCAACTTATTATTGCAGAAACAAATAATTGTTTTGCTATACAGTGAAAAAGAGGTTAACAGGAATAAAAATAAGGGTTTATCTGTTGAGTATTATGGAAAAATATTTGAGATTTTGCCAATGAGTTGAAAAAAGGAATTGACACTTGCAAAGAAATAAAGCCTCTGATTTATACAAAGGAGGTTAGTTGATGAGGGAGGCCCCTGGGAAATTTCCCTAATTGAGAGATAGCTGGTTATAAAGGATCTAGGATATATAGGCATATATCAATTATGTTAATATTCTTTTTTATTATTTAACACTAACACTTTTAAATTGTGTTTAGTCTCAGATACTATCTTCTTTAGAACTATATTTGAGTATAACCTGTAACAGATGAATAGAACATGTAATTTCTCTTTTTATTCCTTTCAGTTTGTGTTATTTTACCATTCTATTTGAAAAATATTCTATCCTGGAGTTGATATATTTTTTTTATTTTCATAATTTTATTTTGTATTACTTTATCATTCATTTATAACGTTTAGACTTCAAGTATATACTGAACACTTCTATACATTTATAGAAGTAGATCAATACCAACAGTTTCTCCCACTCAACAATCACCTTTCCCTTGGGTAAGCATCATAGTCTTTACTGAATCTAGAAGTTACTTGGGTTGTGTTTTTAGACCACTTTACTTATTTATGTTCCATTTCTGTGTAAAACCATGAATATTTACCATCATTTCCAAAGTCAAAGATAAGAATCTTGAATGTTTTCATATGTAATCTTATAACACTCACACAAACAGATGGAGAGAATGAGAGAGTGAGAAATCTAGAGAGACACAGAGAGTGATACAGCAAGAACATGGGTAATTTGTTTGCCTTGAATGAGACTGAATTGGGGTCACTTTCAATATTGGCATAGCTTATGATTTGCTGAGCATAGGCATGATCCTGGAGTGCAGAGCTAAGAAGTCGTGAGCTCCTGAGCACAGTTGAGTTTCACCACCTGCCCCGCTCATACAAATCTAGAGAGAAGAGGAAAGAAATAACGATAAAGTAGGTGTTCTATGGTCGCCTTAATTTTATGTCTCCACTGGATATAGTGATATCTTCATATATTAGTTTTCTGATTTTATAGCAGTGACATTAATGTATAGTGACAAATTTGATCATGTATCCCTATTATAAAAAAAATGTACCACTGAGCGTCTCATATTACTTTCTTACAGTACATTATTTCTCACTGTGGAATAAATTTCCAACAATGAAACTGTAGGACTGAGGGTAGCTTTTGTTCTACTTCTAATTTATGCTATCTTGGCATGTTTTATTCTATCAGAGAGATCTTAAAAATCATTTTGAGCAAGGTACAAAGAAAAATTTTAAAAATGGATAAGGGAATAAGTCCAAAATTTCTGCTTTTATGAATGAAAAAATAAAAATGGTGGGAATGAAATAATCATGCTTATTTTTTATTTTTAAATAGTAGAATAGAAATATCTCTACATAAATTTTTATTGGTTTTCACTCAGTTATTTAGATACTGAAAATCAATATATCAATTTCTGGGTTTTTCCCTCTCATTTTGTATATTTTTCCCATTTTAGTTGGTTTAACAATGGCTCTCACCATTGTCCAAGGCACCTCAAAGGGGATAGCTGAAAATTTCTTTTCTGATCTTTCATCTTTGAAATTTGCTCTTTAAATTTTATTTTAAACAGACCAGAGAGATAGTACAGGAATTAAGTCACTTGTCTTGCTCTCAGCTGACACTTGTTCTATCCTAGTACTACATATAGTTTCTGAGCATTGCCTGGAGTAATCCTGAGCTCAGAGTCAGAAGTCACTACTGAGAACCAGAGGATGTGGCCCACACTCATCCCAATCACTCAGTAAATCAAATCTCCATGTAGATAATGTTGTTATACTTAAACAACAAACAGCTATTAAGCTACACCTTATTTTATCCAAAACCAATATCCCTGGCCTTTTTTTTTTTTGTATATTGCTTACAACTTGGATTTACTCCCAAACAGAGATTGTCTTACTTGTAAACCTGGGTGGGTTACAGCCTCACCCAGGTTTGGTCCCTGTACTCAATAAAAATGGTAGTTCTGGCAGGCAGGAAGAGCTCAATACTAGGTAGAAGACTGCCAGAGTACTGGTGTTTCACCCTCAGCCTGGTCTGTTTTTTTTCATGTGCACCCTGATTCAGATACATTATCCTGGGGCTGGAGATACAGCCAGTGGGGTGATTTTACAATCAGCCATTTGATTTCCCCCTAAGGGGGAATGAAATGGTAGACTATTCTAAGCACTCAACTTTTATCAGGGTGGTAAGGGATCAGAGGAGATAGTTAGAAATCCAACTACCTGACCAATCCTTAGTTTGATTTATCTCACCATTCATCCCAGGTTCCAACTGTTCACTGATATTCACAGAGATTATCAGATCAGAACATTATGGTCTCTGTTCCCATCTCTTTATCTCTTTGCTCAGTTAAGTGTCCATTCTGCTCCCACACATTCCATAGTAATGTCTCTATTTTACTGCTTTCATTTTTATAATAGAAACTTT
Source organism: Suncus etruscus (assembly GCF_024139225.1). Taxonomy (NCBI): domain Eukaryota; kingdom Metazoa; phylum Chordata; class Mammalia; order Eulipotyphla; family Soricidae; genus Suncus; species Suncus etruscus. The sequence continues at coordinate 90,952,553 of NC_064856.1, read as the reverse complement.
AGGAGAATAAATACCTTGCTTATAGTATCTGATTAGTTATTGATGTATAATTATTGGTAATAAATATTGCATGTATATACCAATATAAAATTAATTGTCAGAAGGAGGACTATCCAGGTTTGAACATTATCAAAGTCATATTTAGCATTTCTGTCATTATTTATGAAATAGATACTCTGAAAATTTTTATGATTGAATGTGCTATTTATGTTAAAATTAGGTAGGGTACCTGGAATAAAATCATAAATAAGACTAATGTCATTTTTGAATAGAAAAGACTAAGAAGAACACCTTTTTTTGAGGTTTAATTAAAAACTTAAAAATATTATTTAAGTCTTGAATTTCTTCGGCTTTTACATATGTTGTGATAGTGTAGGGGTGAGAGGGAGAAGAAAGAGGGAAAGAAAGAAAGAGAGAAGGAAAGAGGAAAAGAAAGAGATAGAAGAAAGAGAAAGGGAGTTTTTTTAACAAACCACAGCTGCTGACAAGGTTTAAAAAGGCTTTGCAAATGCATTGAAACCTCTTGTACTGGGAGCTGAGAGTTTCCTAACTTAAGGTTAGATGGTTAAAAACAATTACTTTTTTTCAATTTAATTTGTTCTCTGTGCTGGTTCAAAATTCTTTCAATGAAGACACCTGAGACCCCATTTCTTGGCAATTTTGATGGAGATCAGAGGCATGCTTTGAGAAACGCTAAATGCAGCCCTGGATAATTTTGTATAGCAGCCAGAGGAGGTCTGCATCAGTTCTTAGCCACCCACAAAGCTAATTAAATTTACCCATGTGAAAAGCAAACACCCACCCCAGTTATTTTGAGCTAACTTGCTGAAACACTGGTTAGATCCTTCTGCATCCCAGCACACCTCCTATAGGGGTTCATAGCATCACCAAGAGGTCAATGTCAATTCTGGTTTCTTTGAACAACACCTAATATAAATTATTCTAAAAATCTCTATGCTAGAAAGTTTCCCTGGTGCCTGAAAATAAACTTTATTTTTCTTTCCACTGGCTGAGGATGCTTAATTGAAAGAAAGGTGCTTAGATCTAAATTCAAGAAGATTCTATTGGAATGAAAGCTGCATTTTCCCACTTATGTGATAGTTTTTTCTGTTGTTTGAGGGGGAAGGAAAGACTACACTCAAAGGTAGTTAAACACTATCCCCAGCTCTATGATCTCATGAAACTCATGGTGATGCTATGGAGAACATGTTGTGCTGAACATTGAACCCAAGCCAATGCATGCAGAGCATACGTCTCAGCCCATTGAGAAATTTCTCCAGCCTTATTTACATGACTTTGTGAAAGTCATACATTTTTGGAGAAATATCACACACAACTGAGTTCATAGAATCTATGTTAAAGGAACTGGGAAAAAAAATTCAATGAGCTAAGTGTATGCAAGGAACATAATTAAGTGTATGCTAGTTCTTAAAAATTCTCATTAGTTCCTGCTTGCCTGACACACGTGCTGTTCCTTTATTCATTCAACAAAGTGAGGGTAGAGAATTCAACTGGAATTGAACTGTTGTTCAAGTGGAAAATATATCTGTAAAAACATGCAGTTCTTATGCTCATAGCAGTTTTATTCTGGTGTGTGAAAAGCACGAACATGCAATCTAATAGGTAATATAATTTTGTGCTGCATCCTTGTAAAATGTAAAGCATATTCTATGACAGAAAGCAAATCGAAGAAGTGAGAATAGGCTCAGGAAGTTTGGTCATGGATAATTTCTTTAAAAAAGTAACATCTAAGCCAACCTTTGAGGGTACAATCCTGTGAGAAGCAAGACCAACTGATTCTGTAACATTTAATGTGTTTTAGGGCCATGTAGATGTTTGCTAATGCTTTCTGTGTCCAGAAATATGCCACAGAAATTCGACTCTTGATTACATCATTTGCTCTGTGGTCACATTGATTTCATTATTGTGTCTTCACCTCAAGTAGCAATTTCCAAGATCACTAGACAATGTTAAGTGATGACTTATCATTTGCCTATAATATATTTTTAGTGACAGAAGATTGAATGACTCATTTGAAATAGAATCTCCTCTTTAATATAAATAATGTGCCTTAGTTTCATGCAGAATTGCTATAGACAAGAGAATTTTAGTGGAATATTTTACAAAGTTTATACCTGAGAAAAGTGAAGAGAAATTTGAAGATGGGATAGTTTGCCCTTGATGTTACCAAGTGATGGACGAAGGTAACATACTATCAGTTGACTATTTTGGGAAGGAGGTGGCAATGGGAGATAACTCTGGAGCAATGCCTAGCTTGATACTCAAGGATTGCTTCTAGCCATTCTCAGGTTCCATGTAATGTCAGTCTTCAAACCCAGTTCCTCAAATACATGGCAATTTTAAAAAAGAAGTATGTAAGATTTAGTTGTTTTTTGTTTGTTTGTTTGTTTTTTGTTTGTTTGCACACTCAGCAGTGGTGGCCCTCAGGGCTTACTCCTGGCTCTGTGCTCAGAAACTTCTTTTGGCAGGCTCTGGAGACCATATGGGATGCCCTGAATTGAAACCAGGTCCATCCTGGTTTGGCCTTCTGCAAGACAAAGCCCTACCGCTGTGCTCTCAGGCCCTGATTTAGGGATTTCTAATGATCAACTCCCAAATGATTATTTTTTAAATAAAATGCAGGCTGATAAGTATAGTATCTGCTTAGCAACAGAAAACACTAGGATTTGAACAAAATTCTAACAAAGACAAACATCATATGATGTGTTTCATATTTGTCATGGATATAAATAGATGTTTAAGTTGAAAGAAACTTTCAAGATATAAAATCCATTAGTAGTTGTGAATGGGAAAAGGAAACAGGGTGGGTAAAACAGGTAAAAGGGAACAATTAGTTGAAAGACAGGATTGGATCTTTAGGGCTACATAGCAGGCATATGATACACTGGTATGTATAACATTTTAAAATGCACAACGGAAACTTATCAACATTTTAATGAAATTAAAAGTTATGTTTAAAAGCTTAAACATTTTGTATTTTAAGTGTTATCTTTAATAGTAGACTTCCTATTTAATAGCATTATAAATTTTATGTGATGTGATGTTTTTAATTAATAAAAATGTGTTTTCTATCTGAAGCAAAGTTTTCTGATACATTGAATCCTGTGGATTATCAGCATGCTGCCAAAAACTATGTGACCTTAATTTTGCAGACATACAGCACTATTTGAGGTCTGAGTGATAAAGGTTATAGGGACTATTGCTGAAGATGCTGAAGAGCCTATAGTCATTTGGGCCACCATTAATGTGCAACAAAATGACAAGGAGTAGCGGAGCTTAATGGCTTTCATTCATTCTTGATGTCCTGTGAAAAATCAGCAGGCGTTGGTAACACCTACAATTATTATGAGAGACAGACCTAGACAGTCAATCGTGTCATCCTTCCTTATCATGTTCTCTCTTGCCAAACCAGACTGCTTTCTCCCTGGCGGTCAGAGCTGACATTCTGACTTGAGCCCAGTCATTACACACTAATTAGATTGGTGCTTTGCTCTCCTTTGAGCTCCAGTTTTAATAAAGTGTTCTCTCTCTCTCTCACTGTCCTTTTCTTAAAATCCCAGATAGGGTCATCCCCTTTTCCTCTCTGTGGCTTAAACTCTCAGTGTAGGTTTGTTTGGACGGGAGGCAAGGCAATGGAGGAAGAGTGAAGAGAGGCAAAGCACCCAGAGCAATAAATACTTTACTTTTGCGGAAAAGACAGCCAATTCTCTTCCTTGCCCTTGCCCATTTGTTTCTCACAGAGCACTTTGAATCTTACACATTGTAATTTGCCCATTAAAATATCAGTGGCATGGTCTCTAGACTCAATTAATTTGGAAGTGTTTCTGGATGAATCACTTAAATATTGTTTTATCATTTGCCTGCAAGATATCATCAGACTTTAACCTCTACGAGCTGCCCAGTACTGTAAGTCTCCTCTACTAATTTGGTCCCATTGGATTAAAAGAGAGGAAAAATATATAATTTATACGTTGTCCATGATTAATGTGGCGCAGGCCATATTTAGAAAAGATAAGGGTTTATTTCCTAAAACCAGATATTTTTCCTCATGCATAACAGAATATGCCATATTTTTTAAAAATCTATTTTAATAGTCATGTGCAAGTCACTGCAAGCTGATTATTTTAATATCCCTTTAAAGTTTATTAGGGTTTTATAATCATCAGTATAGGGCACTAAATAATTAGAGATAGAAAAATTTTATTTGCATATGATTAATTGCATTAATAATCCAACTTTTGAATTAGGTGTTAGCCTGATCTGTTTTGTTGTTTACAGAAATTGGAATTTGCACATAAAATTAATTATTACCATAAGCAAAATGGATAAGTAATGAAAAAAGTTAATGTCCAAATTTTTTTTGTCCAAAAAAGAGAATACATTAAGTAATACTATACAAAGTGTTATGAATTTCAAATTGTTGTCTACAGTGGACATTTTGGGAGGCTAAATAATATGGGAAGCTTTATACAAAGTAAAATCCACAGCATTTTATTAGTTACCTATTGCTTTATAAAATCACTTAGATCTAATGCTTAAAGCAACATGGATTTATTATCACAGCTTTTATGGGTCAGAAGTCCAGGCATGGGGCCAGAGAAATTGCACAGTGGATAGGGCATTTGCCTTGCATATGGTTGACCTGGATTCAATTCTGGCATCCCATATGGTCTCCCAAACAGGCCAGGAGTAATTTTTTTGTTTGTTTTTGTTTTTTGGGGCCACACCTGTTTGATGTTCAGGGGTTACTCCTGGCTAAGCGCTCAGAAATTGCCCCTGGCTTGGGGGGACCATATGGGACGCCGGGGGATCTAACCATGGTCCTTCCTTCGCTAGTGCTTGCAAGACAGATACCTTACCTCTAGCGCCACCTCGTTGGCCCCAGGAGTAATTTCTTAGTGCAGAGCCAGAAGTAACGCCTGAGTGCATCTGGGTTTAGCCCATTCTCCTCCCCCAAAGAAAAATCCAAGCTCTACTTGGCTGGTTTTACCACGCTAGAATCTCCCCCAAAAGGCCATAACTAATGTTTCTACAAGAACTGAAGTTTTATCTAAAGTTTGAATGGAGACATTTTCAGTTTACTCCACACAGTGACTAAAATCAGATGTACTGGGACAAGACTGAGATTAATACTGTAGAGCATGGCAGATCTTAAGAACCATGGGCTTTTTCAGAGAATTGTGTTAATCTTCTCTGAAAGTAAGTCACAAACTAGAACTCAGAACTTTGTCCTTGTATAGTGCATCTGGGCATTCAGCATGATTTAGTGGTGAATCTACCTGTCCCTGAATAATCACCATGAAAGGAAAATGAAGAAACCTAGGAATGATATATATTGTAGTTGCAAGCAGCACAAAATGCTTTATAAGGACACTTTATTGTAGTTAAATTATTTTATTTTTAGGGGGGGTTCACACCCACTAATGCTTAATCATTTGCCCTGGCTGTGCTCAAGGATCAATCTTGATAGTGCCATTGAATGCATAGGGAGAGCTAGAAACTGAACATTAAATAGGCATCGTGCAAGGCAGCACCTAACACCCTGGGTTCTCTCTATAGATGGAGATTATTTGACTACTACTATTCCTCATACTAATTAAAATGATTAACTCTCTAAATCTAGACTTTATTCTTATTCTATGGAAATAGGGCAATTTAGAAGGTGTTTTAATTTTATAGATAAGCAGATACATATTTTTGCAACTTCTATATAGTTATCATCTAACAATGAGAAAGGGTGCATAATTAATATAAATGTCATTTGAAATAATCTATCAGTATGTACTACAGAATTGCAGTAATTTTAATTATTTTGTTTTCTTTTGTTTGTTTTCTGATTTCTTTTTTTTTTGGGGGGGGTGTTCCCACACAGCAATGCTCATTGATGTAGCCTGGTACTGAACTCAGAAATCATTCTTGATAGGCTTAGAGAACCATAAGAGATGCCAGAGTTCTAACCCGGTTCCATACTGCTGTGTTTTCACTCTGGCCACTACAGTGATTTTAATACCAATCAGTATTTTTCTTTTCTCTTGGATATTAATTAGTGTTAAACACAACTGCTAATAGCCAAACACTACCTTTTGAGTGCTAAAGGACATGTGGTTTGAAAGTTAAGAACAAGTGGAATTTTTGATCTAGCCCAGTTTATGCTGAGTGAATTCGCTTTTTCTGAATTGTTTACCAGGTACATTTATGTATTGTTTCATACAGTACTTATACTGTTGAACAGAAATGCTAATCCACTTTCTTTCCTAAGAGGTGAAATTCTCCTTGAACCAACACAACAACATGCATATATTTCATATCAATCATTTTTCATTTGTTCATGCACTTGCCTAAATTAATTCTTTACAAGCTAGGGGAAAACAAGAAAAAGGAGACTTGTTTCTACAAGCCAGTGATGGGAAGACAGATTTTGGCACCCCAAAAAGTCAGTCTTTTGCATTTTACTGTGTGTATGAAGGGAGGAATTAAAGCATAAGGTTCAAACTGCATTAAGAGGATCTAAAATCAGGATAAAACTTTTTCTTTATGCATCTCTGTCACTAGCAATGAATCGTGATCTAAAAAGTAGAGTATTAAAAGAACATCTAATCTCATTTCATTTCTATTTGATTTTGTCTCTTTTTTTCCATTCCAATAGCGCTGTCACATTTATTCTTTATGAATAATTAAAATGAATAGAAGTTTCACATTCTGCATTGCCTTGTTTTTCCTTTGAAAACATACTTAGTCCCCGTAAGAATAAGAATGGGAAGGTCAGTTTTATATATTTTATTGGATTTGATATTTAGCGACAGTTATAAAATTTTCATCAAAATATAAAGGAGTAAAAAAAACAACAAAAGCCTTTTCTATCAAGAATGACAGATATTTATAAAATTTGTAGTCGAGTCTTGAGAAGCTTCAGATATCACACAAATTTTCAATTAGTGCACTAGAGATGCAAAAATATAGGCCAAGGGTTATTTGACTTTACAAATTACAATAAATTTTACATTTGAGCATTCTATAATTTGGTGTCAATTTTATGTGGCACTTTCATTGTTGAAGACACTATTACATTAATGGTAATATCTTGGAGATCGGTTAAATGCAAGCTGGACTAATTCTGTGTGTTCGAATAATATTATTTGCTTACTGTTTAACTCATGAAGAATAAGGTCTGTCATTTTCCTTAATTCAGTTCCAGTTTTTTTCGGTTTTTTTCTTTTTTTTTTATAATTCCTCTATTTAAGCACTCTGGTTACAAACATACTTGTTATTGGGTTTCAGCCATAAAATGCACAAACCCCCTTCACCAGTGCAACTTTTCCGCCACAATTATCCCTCATTTCCTTGCTCCCATCCCCTGCCTGTCTTTGAGACAGGCATTGAATTTATCTCTCTAATATCATCATGGTAGTTGTTAGTATAGTTATTTCTCTAACTGCACTTAACACTCTGTGGTAAGCATCTTATTATGGATTGGTCTTTCTGGCCCTCATCTCTATTGTCTCTGTGTATTATCATTATACTATCTTTTGTTTTTCTTAAATTCCACATATGGATGAGACTATTCTGTTTTTATCTCTCTCCCTATAATTATTTCATTCAAATAATAGTCTCTTTATGCATTATGTATTAGCAAATTTTGAGACTTTATTTTTCTAATGAAAATTACTTATACAGCTGCATAGTATTCCATTGTGTAGTTGTATCACTTTTCTTTAGCTATTCATCTGTTGCCGGGCATCTGAGTTGTTTTCAGATTCTGGCTATTGTGTTTTATTTTATTTTATTTTTTAGTTTTGGGGCCACACCCATTGACGCTCAGGGTCACTCCTGGCTATGCAGTCAGAAATCGCTCCTGGCTTGGGGACCATATTGGAAGAACGGAGGTCTGTCCTGGGTCATCCACGTGCAAGACAAATGCCCTACTACTGCGCTATCACTCTGGTCCAGATTCTGGCTATTGAAAATAGCACAACTATGAACATAGGAATTCAGAGGGCCTTATTATATTTTTTTTTTTTTTTTTTTTTTTTTTTTTTTTTTTTTTTTTTTTGTGGTCCTGGGTTATATCCCTAGGTGTAGTATTGCTGGATCAAATGGGAGTTCAATGTCCAGTTTTTTAAGGAATATCTATAAAGTTTTCCAGAAATTCTGAACTAGACAGCATTTCCACCAGAAGAGAATGAGAGTTACTTTCTCCCAATGTCCATGCCAGCAGTCATTATTCTTGTTCTTTGTGATGTGTGCCAATCTGTGGTGTGAGTTGGTACCTCATTGATGTTTTGATTTGGATCTCCCTGATGACGTGAAACATTTTTTCGTGTGCCTTTTGGCCATCTGTATTTCCTTTTTTTGTCTTGATTTTTGTTTTTTTGTTTGTTTGTTTTTTCGTCACACCCAGTGACACTCGGGTTACTCCTGGCTATGCACGCAGAAATTGCTCCTGGCTTGGGGGGACCAAGGGGGATTGAACCAAGGTCCGTCCGTCCTAGGCTAGCTCAGGCAGGGCAGATGCCTTACACCCTGTGCCACCTCTGCAGCCCCTGTTTTTTGGTTTTGAGGCCACACCCGGTGACGTTCAGCTGTTACCACTGGCTATTCGCTCAAAAACTCTTCTGGCTTGGAGGATCATATGGCATGCCAGGGGATTGAACTGTGTTCTGTCCTAGGCTAGCGCGGGCAAGGCAGATGCTTTACAGCTTGTGCATTGCTCCACCCTCCATCTCTATTTCTTATTTGAGGAAGTGTCTGTTCATTTCTTCTCCCCAATTTTTGATGGGGTTAAATACTATTTTCTTGTTAAGTTCTGTCAGTACCAATTCAGTTGCAATTACTCTGTGATGAACCTGAGAAAAAACAATTGCAAGGTCATTGATATTCAATGTTGCATCTCACAGACCAGACCTTAGCGTCATGTAAAATTACAATGAACTATTGAGAAGTATATTTTAAAGGCTATATATTTCTAAAGCTACATATTTATGTGTATATGTGTGCATTTAAAATACTTTTGTCTAATATCACCAATTTCAGAAATGATGAAATTTCATAATGCGAGGAACCAATAAAATATTTCCTTAATTTTAGTATTTGAGCCACACCAGGGGCACTTCGAGGTTACTCCTGGCTCTGTGACAGATGTTACTCCTGGCAGTTTCAGGGGGATGTAAAGAGATGCCAGTGATCAAACCATGGTTGACTGCTTTCAAGTCAAACACCCTCCCTGCTGTGCTTTCTTCCTGACCACTACAATTTCCATTTCTTTTTTTTTTCTTTTTGGTTTTTGGTTTTGGGTCCACACCCGGCGGTGCTCAGGGGTTACTCATGGCTGTCTGCTCAGAAATAGCTCCTGGAAGGCACGGGGGACCATATGGGACACCGGGATTCGAACCAACCACCTCTGGTCCTGGATCGGCTGCTTGCAATGCAAACGCAGCTGTGCTATCTCTCCGGGCCCAATTTCCATTTCTTATTTCTATTTTTTCCATTTCCATTTTGTAGAAGCATTAGTATAAACATAACTCAGTTGGAGAAATGTATATAAGTGGGCTGACATTCTTCTATTAGCCAAATGTTATTTGCAGCTTAAATACTCATGTATATCATTATCATTAATAGAAAAATATATTTTTATTTCCAAACAAAATTTTCTTTGTTTTCTTTTACCTTTCTTTAATCTCTCGATAAATCTTGTTAAACAATATAAAGTCGTTTACATTTAACTGACAAAATAAATGTCTGACTTCATGCATCGTTCTATGCCCTCACTCATTACCTCTTATAATCTGCTTTGAGAACAGAATTTTTTTTTTTTTTTTTTTTTTGGTTTTTGGGCCACACCCTGTGACGCTCAGGGGTTACTCCTGGCTATGCGCTCAGAAGTTGCTCCTGGCTTCTTGGGGGACCATATGGGATGCCGGGGGATCAAACCGCGGTCCGTCCTAGGCTAGCGCAGGCAAGGCAGGCACCTTACCTCCAGCGCCACCGCCCAGCCCCGAGAACAGAATTCTTGGTGCAGATTTCAAGTTTCCCTACTCACGCAATCTTGGTCTTCTGACACAAATTTACTTTCTTTTCTTCACGGGTGAACTAAGGTGAGGTTTTACAGGAGAATCCTTCGGTGGTTATGTGTTTTATTATGAAGTCTTTACTTACTTTTATGAATACCGATTTTCTCCCCTGTAACGTAGGAAATAATTCTTTTTAATTGATGTATTATACTTTACAATAATAGAGATTTAATTTTTAATGTTTATAATGTTTCTATAACTTCCACAAGTGCTAAAATAGCAGTATCTCTTCATCAGTGTCTAAGTTCTGTGAAAATTTAATTATCAATTAATTCTCCATTTTTTTTGGTAGTGGTCACTAGTCATTGTATGAGACCTTTTTTTCTTTAGATTCCAAGTATGGATATACAAGTTGTATTTTTCCTTCTAACTCATCTCCTTTAGTATTATCCCCATTAGTTCAGTCCAAGTTGAAGCAAAATATTTGATTTTATCTTCTCTTATAAATGAATAGTATTCTATTTATTTTTCACTTTCTCTCTCTTTTTTGTGGGGTGGGCCACACCTAGAGATGCTCAGGGGTTATTTCTGGCTCAGGGGACCAAAGGGGACTCTGGGGTTCAAACCCAAGTTCGTCCCTGTGTCAGCCATGTGCAAGACAAATGTCTTACCATTATGCTATCCCTCTGGCCTTGGGTAGTATTCCATTTATATAACTACACCACACTTCTTCATCTACTTCTCTGTTAGGCACTTGATTGTTTTCAGGAAATGATTACTGTAAATAATTATCTCAGTGAACATATGTGCATATAGATTTTTGTATATAAATGTATTTGTAACCTTAGGTCTTGCAGGTCATATGAAAGTTCTATCTTTTGATTTATGACATGACTTAAAACTATTTTTCATAGATGGAAATAATAGTCTTTAAAAATTGTCATTACCGGAACTTGGAAAAATATAAAAGGATATGGTGCACAGCAAAGTAGGAAATGTAATATTTAAAATCATTAATTTGTTCATAGTGTGAGATTTTTGACATATTTTCACTATACATTCTTTTATTTTTAATATTACAGAGTTTTTATATTATGCCTATTAGTGCTTTAAATTTCAGGATACTCCTAATAAAATAAACACATTGATATCAACTCTCCCAATATTTGCTTGTTATTGTACCTGACAGCATAATGAAATATGACTCATATAGGAGACTTACATACTAATACCCCCTCTACAATATTTATCTAATCTTGAAATTACCTTCAGAGGAAAATTAGATGTAACTTTGCATCATCATCATATTTCCTCTTTACCTACCTGTAAACCTTGCCCATTCTCTGAAGCACAGTAAATATTCCTTCCTTGATCATTTTCCATCTATGTTCTCAATGAGTATGTTATTTCAAGTGTAGTTATATATTTTCAGAAAATTGTATTAAGCTGTAGTTATAATAAAAGATTGAAGATGAGAAGGTGCAGCAGTATACACAAAGGATATGTCTGAGACTCTTCTCCTGAGAATATTAGTCCTTGTCATTAACTCACATATGTCAACACTTTGAGCCATTTGACATTGCTCTAAGTTCCTACTAATTAAATTGCAACTTGTCTTTAAAGGGCAAACTATTTTCAAGTAACCACTTACTTTCATTGTACTGTGTGACAGCGGGTCCTTGGATAAGGTTATTTCCATCAATATATTTTCATTGTGAGTTAATAAGATAAAATGAATCCCAGCTTATATTTATTAAAGCAAATATACTCAAGATCTTTTTTTTTTTCTTATGCATTGTTTTTCTTGCTAAAAGTTGCAGTTTCTAAGAAACAATGAATGCTAAGAGTGGGTTTACTGTAATATCGTTTGGTAGATTCTTGGTAACAGCCAAATGTGAATTTTATCATATGAGCACATTTATTTTTTTCACAATCTTAGGCAATATATACTATATTTCTCTTGATTTAAGTTTAACTAAAATTTATTTAATCTCTCTCATCTCTTCTATATTCAATAATTATTGGAGATGCCATAGGACTAGTCAGTCATTCATTAATATATTGCCTCAGTATCATTACATATTTTTAATAAAATAATCTTAATTTAATCACCAAGAGATACAGTTGTAAAGTTGTCCATGATTGATTTTTAGTCATAAGATGTCCAACATTCACCCTTTTACCAGTGCACAGTTCACACCAACAATGTCCCCATTTTCTTCCCCCTCTTCTCCCTGCTTTCTCTTTCCCCCTCTTTCTCTTTCTCTCTCTCCCTATTTCTCTTTTCCTATTAGACACTGTGGTTTCAATATTACTAAAAGAATGTCATGCATACCACTTTATCTCTTTGTAGCATCTAGCTCTTATTAAAAGTGATCTTTTCTAACTATCATTGTTATAGTGAATCCTTCTCTTTCCTAACTGCACTCCTCTACTATTTGTGCAAACTTTCTACCACGGACTGGGGCCATTGGCTTTCTTTTCCATAGTCTTGGGAATTATTACCAGACTATTTTGTTCTTTTTGTGTGTGTATCCCCCAAATGAGTGTGATCATTCTATGACTATTCTTCTTCCTCTGACTCAGTTTTCTCAGTATAATACTCTCCATATTTATTATGTATAAAAAAAGATATCACTTTATTTTTCCTAACAGCTGTATAGTATTTTATTGTATAGATATACCACAGTTTCTCTATCTATACATCTATTCTTAGGCGCTTGGGTTGTTTTCAGATTCTGGCTATTATGAATAGTGCTATGACTCACTAGGATTGCAGTGGAAAATTCTGCACTGTGTTTTTTGGACCCTAGCAGATATTTTCAGGAGTGGTATTGTTTGGTTCTCTGGGAACTCAATTGCTAGCTTTTGTATTTTTTAATCCCTATTATGGTCAGATATTGTAATTGAACTCAGTTAAAGATACCTTTTAGTAACTTGAAATGATTTAGTTGACTCTTCTTGGTGTATCTTTCAAAAATATTTTAAAAAGTAACAGTTTAAGATTAGTTTATTTAACTCTCAATAAAACTGATATTTTAAATTTTAAGTAGAAATGAGAAATCACTGTCTATTGATCTTAAGGTGTTGTCTCATATATAACCGAGAATGAATTGTGTACTTTAAGCTCATCAGTACATTCGGAAGCATACTAATAAATGTAACACTGAGGCAGTTAAATATTTTACAATAATTATATGAAAACAATTGAACAAGATGGATAATGATAGTCTAACAATATTTTCCAGAATGAAAATACTTAAATTCTCTGCTTAGAATGAGTATTAAGCCCTGTCGTGTGTTTTTCTGAGAGTCACATTTCCAGACAGGTTTTTATTCCCATTTTAATTTTTACTAATAGACTTTGTGGGTGGAGGCACAGATGCTCTTTCTTATAAAACATTTTAAGAAAACCTGTGGTACATATTTTGCACCAAATAGATGACTGAGAAAATATTGAATATCTAAATTCATAAAATTATACAAAGAATGATGATTTCTTTGCAAAATTGAAGCACAGAATTGTCACTGTTTTTTATATCAAATTGCTTCTTTATCCTAACTTCTAATCGAGTAATTTATAATAATTCAGATAAGGTAAGTGTGGTGAACAATGAAGAAATTCAAGAATGTGAAGATCTCAACTTATTCAAGGACACATTTCTCAGTGTATTTAACACCACTGATTTTAGTTATTTACCTATTTTTAATAAATTCATTTTTTGTCTTGGGGCTACATCTGGCAGTGCTCAGGGATTACTCTTGGTTTTACACTTGCGCTTACACATGACGGGCTCCAGGGACTTAACCAAGGTTGGCTAGAAGCAAAGTCAATACCCTGTGCACTCAACTCTCTCTGCAGTCCGAGATATTTTTTGAAGGATAACCAATGCATTTCATAGTTAAGAAAAGAGAATTTCAAACTTTTTCTCTATTGCATTAGATAATAAATATCTTAAGCTCTGAAAACTTTTTTCTCTATTGCAATATTTAATTCCATGCTTGTACAAGATGAACAGTATTAAAGTGGTGTGGCTATATTTGTGGAAAATGTTTTTAAATGTAGTTAACTAGTTAGATCTAGTATATATGTCATACTTTGCCAAAACCCAGTAATAAAATGCCAGAGAGTGCACCAGACTTTGAAAAATCGTAATAGCTTTATACTTTCACTTTTTCTCACTATTTGAGCCTTTTTCACTTATCTCATAATATTTTCCGAAATAGACCTCACAGAGACTGTATTTTAAATGTTTTTCTTGTATTTTCAAATTATCTTTAATTATTAGGTATTACCCAATTTATATATAATTCCATCCATGCATTCACACTTCTATTTCTCCAAATACTTTAAATGATTTTAGCAAAACTCATAGATGGGCCGGACTTCACTTAGGTTTGTAAATAATACTGAAATACATTGTCTATGATCCTCACTGTGAAAGCTACCTGATTATTCTTTTGAAAATTATTATATTTTGGATTATTTAGATCTTCTGCATTTTTATTTTCATTTTTTTAGTGAAGCAAGCTAGATTTTATTGTACATACTTAGAAACATGTGATAGAAGAGAAAGTCAGAATATATATTTTCTTTCTTTTTTTGTTACATGAAATTATATCATTATTCATGGTTGGATTTTAGACAAACATTGTTTATTCAATACCCACTTTTTTCACAAATGTCCACTTTCCTCCACCAATATCCCTACCTTCACCACTTACCTCCTACCAACTCATCTACTTCTATAAAAAATACCTATTTAAAAAGTAAGTTTTTGCTCTGTGGCTTACATTACCATTGCAGATAGGATTTCATTCATAACACATTGCTACTTTTCAGTATCACCTCTTCCTCCATAAATGTTGTCCCATGCCAGTTCCTCAGCCCCCTCAAATGGCATGATTCCTATTGAATACCACTTCTTATAAAAATGGAGTCAAGGAAATACATTTTAAATAGAGAACACAGACTTTTTCAGAATGGAAAAAGCAAACAAAAATACATAAAGAGAAAAACATGATACACGTGTTCAAAGAATACACGTGTTCAATGGGCTTGAAGAACAAACCCTGCATGGATTGTGAGAGGAATTTTATATAACTTCTCCAAATATTTTTTTCTTGGAGTTCTGCATACATACATTAATATGAATATAGTCACAGATAAACCCTTGTACTCTGGCTGGTCTTTTATAATCTCATTCCTTTCACTGTTGATAGTCTTTTTATGATCTCATTCTAGTCTGTAATTTCACCTTTTCTGAGGGGCCCATACTTCTCTAGATGGAACCTTGGATTTTGATATCTGGATAGTGCCTCATTTTATGTACTCCAAAGTATTCAGAATTTCTAGTTAAAAGGAAATTGGCCTTCATGCCTTTGGGCTATTTTAGGACTAGGCAATCTCCTCCAAAATGTTATTGTTTGCCTGAAGTACAACCTCACACCTATCTACCTACAATAACTCCCTAGAAATTTAGCTCCTTATATATTTTTTTTTGTTTTTTTTTTTTTGGTTTTTGGGCCACACCCGGTGACGCTCAGGGGTTACTCCTGGCTATGCGCTCAGAAGTCGCTCCTGGCTTGGGGGACCATATGGGACGCCGGGGGATCGAACCGTGGTCCGTCCTAGGGTAGCGCAGGTAAGGCAGGCACCTTACCTTTAGCGCCACCGCCCGGCCCGCTCCTTATATATTTAAAAAGTACACTGGTAAAGTGTTGTCTTTTATAATTTTTTTATGCTAGCAAATGGCTGCAGACCCTGCTTGTAAAGGAGAGTAAAATGTCATGCTAGCTTAGAATAAATGGGGCCCAGGCAACCATTTATCACATTTCAGAATTTTCCATCTGAAATATAAATCAGATAAATTAAAATAACTTTTAAAAAATATTAGACCTTGGAGTAGAAATGCTTTTTCTGGTTAAAGAGAGAAAAAGTTCTTATGGGAAAAAAATAACCAAAGTTTAAATATCCAGAGTCCTGTTGAAATTATTCTAAAGGATTGATCTCAGTATGTATCCTAAATGTCAAAATTTGCCCATGGAAATTTGTGCCATAAAAGAGAACTTTTATATCTGCTTACTTCCACCTAAATATTTAACACCTAAGTAGAAATAAATAGTATTTATTAAAAAAGAAAAGCATGTTTTTAAAATATAGTTTTCTTTACATTTAATTTTTTTAATATAATTTGCTCTTATAAACTTAAATAGTTATATTTTTAAACATAGTAAGATTAGTGAGCTAGGGGCCGGAGAGATAGCATGGAGGTAAGGCATTTGCCTTGCATGCAGAAGGTCTGTTGTTCGAATCCTGGCATCCCATATGGTCCCCTGAGCCTGTCAGGAGTGGTTTCTGGCATAGTGCCAGGAGTAACCTCTGAGTGCTGCTAGGTGTGACCCAAAAACAAAAACAAACAAAAAACAAAACAAAACAAAAAAATATTATTTAACTCCCCATTTGAAGTTATTTGCCAAGGGATCCTACGGACTAGCTAAGTACAGAGCAGGTGAGATTAATTAAGACCTTAATAAATTACCCGGGACCGGCGAGGTGGCGCTAGAGGTCAGGTGTCTGCCTTGCAAAAGCTAGCCAAGGAAAGATCGCGACAGCCGATCGATCCCCCGGCGTCCCATATAGTCCCCCCAAGCCAGGGGCAATTTCTGAGCGCTTAGCCAGGAGTAATCCCTGAGCATCAAATGGGTGTGGCCCAAACAAACAAACAAACAAACAAATAACCCATCAAATCAGGGTTACCCAGGTTTAGACAATGCAAAGATTCAAAGATCAGGTAAGCACAGTGAATTCAAAAAGGCTTTGGCATTCTTTTTGTCAGAGTAACCTAGAATTCAAAAATTCATCCTATCCTTCTCCTGAGTTCAGATGGATCCTGGTATCCAATGGCAGGGATGTTTGTAATTCTTCCTTGAGCCAGTCTTCCTGTAGGTGTCTCTGTGGTTGTCAATGCACTATTAAAAATAAAATATATTTTTGCAATAATTCTCAGAGACAAATAGAGGAGGACTGGAAAATCCAGCTCACAACATGAAGCTCACCACAAAGAATGGTGAGTGCAGTTAGAGAAATAATTAACTGAGAACTATTATAACAATGTGAATGAATGAGGGAAGTGGAAAGCCTGTCTAGAGTACAGGTGGTGATGGGGTGGGGAGGAGGGAGATTTGGGACAGTGGTGGTGGGAATGTTGCACTGGTGAAGTGGGGTGTTCTTTACATGACTGAAACCCAACTACAATCATATTTGTAATCAAGGTGTATAAATAAATGTATTCATAAAAATAAATTAATATCAAACCTGTTTTGTTGATTATATTGACCCTTTGGTCCCTGTTTTCTTGAAAGAGGATTTTATGGTTCCATAAGACAGATCTTGAGATTTTTCCATCTCCATTAGAGCAGTCCCTACAATATGGAAAAATGTCTCCTTCCTGGATGTATGCAAACATTGTCGTTTATCATTTAAAATAAACTAAAGGTGTGAAGAAGAAAGGTAAATGTTTCTCACTTTACTAACAATAGAAATAAATATATTTTTGTTTCTGTGGGTTTTATTACAAAAATAGTTTCTGACAAAATCTGAAGAAGTAGAACACACAATTTTACTATTATTATATTTGTTTAGTCCATTTATACCCATGTTAAAAAGAAGGCTCTTCTGCTGTTATCTAATACCCTTCAAAATAAATAACTATAATCTCTATTATTAAAAGCCCCTTTGAGATGAAAAGATAAGATCACCAGTGAGCTAAATAATAGAAGATAATTGGTACATTTCAATAAGAGGTTGCTACAATTTTATTTGTATGTTCAGTTGCTTTTGGAGGATCATATTTGTCAGTACTCTAGGGTTATTCCTGCTCTGTCCACAAAAATCACTGGTCAAGACTTTTGGGAATGTGTGGGTGGCAGTAATTGAACCTAGATCAACTACAGATAAAACTATATTTATGCCCTCTATAAAATCTCTCTGACCCCTAAAGTCTGTCTTTATTTTTACTTTTTTTGTTTGTTTGGAAATCACTTGGAGTTCTCAGTGGCTACTACTTCCATCTCAGTCTATGGGGAACAACACTCTTAGTCGTGCCTGGGGAGCCATATGACGTCTAGGGACCTAATCAGAGTCAGAAGGATTCAAAACAAGTGATTTAACTTTTGTACCATCTTTCTAACCCCTGAATTATCATCATTCTCTCTCCATATCTTATTTCCGCAAACACTTTGCTATTTCCTCCTTTCTTTGTTTGCTTCTCAACATATTCAAGATTTTTAAACTTTCTCCACTCTCCAAGTTTTTAAGATATTAACTGTCCTTTGACTCTCATAAATTTTAGTGAGTTTTCTTTAGTTTTTAAACGGAATAGCTACTTAGGAAACATCTTTTTAGTTTCTAGAGATATTACTATAATTGTTAAGTATGAAAAACCTAACATTTGGAAAACTTAACTAATTGTAAATTGTAAATGAAAAGTGTTGGATCTTTGAGTAAAGTCTCTGAACAATTATAATAATGTTCTCCAGCAACTAAAAAGATGTCTCTAAACTAAATAACTATGAAACAGAAAGCCTAATATTTTAACCCAACAGTAATAACTTGAAATACTTAATTCCAGCATTTTATATATGCAATTCACTATACGGGATTCCATTTTTAAATATAAAATTATGCATAACAGAGGACACATAACAGGGGATTGAGCGATAGCTCAGCAGTAGGGTGTTGCTTTGCACGGGGCCAACCCAGAACTGACCCTGGATCAATCTCGGGCATCCCATCTGGTTCCCTGAGCCTACCAGGAGTGATTTCTTAGTGCAGATCTAGGAGTAACACCTAAGTGCTGCCAGGTGGGCCTCCAAAACACAAATAAATAAATTAGACAACAGTCAATGTGTTTAAAAGTAAAAATTAGTAATGCTGAAAAGTATACACAGTTTTTTACTATCTTTATTTAAGCACCTTGATTACAGCCATGATTGTAGTTGTTTTTCATTCATATAAAGATCACCCCCTTCACCTGTGCAACATTCCCATCACCAGTGACCCCAGTCTCCCTTCTCTGCTCCACCCTCAACCCCACCTGTATCTGTATTCAAGATAGGCATTCTACTTCTTTCATTCCTTGACATTGTCACTATAGTTTTGACAGTGTAGTTATTTCTCTAACTGCACTTACCACTCTTTTTGGTGAGCTTCATATCATGGGCCATTCCTTCCAGCCTTCATCTCTTTTGTGTCTGGGCATTATTACAATAATGTCTTTTATTTTTCTTAAGACCCATAGATGAGTGAGACTACTCTGTGTCTCTCTCTTTCCCTCTGACTTATTTCACTCAGCATGATAGACTCCATGTACATCCAAGTATAGAAAAATTTCATGACTTCATCTCTCCTGATGGCTGCATAATATTCCATTGTGTATATGCACCACAGTTTCTTTAACCATTCATCTTTGAAGGGCATCTTGGTTGTTTCCAGAGTCTGGCTAGTGTAAATAGTGCTGCAATGAAATATAGATGCGAGGAAGGGATTTTTGAATTTTATATTTGTGTTCCTAGAGTATATCCCTAGGAGTGGTATACACAATTTTTATCTTATTTAAATTTTCAAGTTACTTTATAGGACAGGCTACTTATATTTTTCAAGTAAATAAAGATAATATGTGTGTGTGTTTGTGTTGTCCAACAGTTCTTTGGAATTGCTTTGGGTAGAGCTTTGGTATAAAATTCTGGTTTCTCACATGCAAAGCATGACTCAGCCTATTGAGTTTTCTCTCCATCCCAATCAAGGAGAAATTTGAAGATGGACAATTGCTGAGTTCAAGGCTGCATCCACCATCTCTAAGTTTTAAAGTCCAGTCTGTAACATAGTTTATCTAACTAACCTACTAAAAATGTTTCATTAACCTCAGAATAGGACATTTCTTATAAGTCAAAAACAATTATGTATGGTATGGTAGAGAATAGACTCATACACTTGGAATTTATTATCACTTTCTAAAAATCAGGCCTTAGATGAATAATTCAAAGAATAGACAAGAGAAATAATACAAGGATTAAGGCTCTTCTGTTGCTTGTAGCTCAGTGCTTCATGATCCTCCTGGAAACTTCAGAATAGGAAGTAGCCCATAACAACTGCTTATTAAAACTCTTGAGCACTGTGAAGTATGGTCCCAACCTAAAGAAAATTAATTAAATTAAAATGAAACAGATATATAAATATATATGTCCATTTTTAGTAATGTATCTTAACTTGCAATGCTGTCAATTATTTGATTTGGGACCAAAGAGACAGTACAATTAGTAAAGTGAAGTAAATCCCTTGCCTCGCATGTATCCAACTCAGGATTAGTCTTCATACCACATATGGTCTCCTGAGCACAGCCAATAGTAATTCCTGAGTGCATAGATAAGAGCAAGCCCTAATCACTGAAGTGTGTGGTCCTAAAACAAAACAAAACAAAAAATCAAAGTTCAATACATAATCATTCTAAAACTGCGTCCACCACCAGAGTGTCTACTTCCTTCCACCAATGCCCCAAGGATCCCCTCCATGTAGGTTAACTCAATTCTGTGCACCACTCTCCAGATCTGTCGCCTTTGGTCACTTACTTCTTCTTTGCTGTTTTATATGTCCTGCATCTGACAAATATCATTCTGTTTTTGTCCCTTTCTTGACTGTTCTTGTTCCATGCACACAATAGCAAATTGTATGATTTTATCTTTTCTTATAGATAAGTAGTATATCACTGTGCCAAAAAGGTAACATCATCTTTTATTATTGGGGACGTAACTGGTTCAATTTTTTTGAAAAATAATATGGACACTTAATGATAAGGCATTGAGCTTCCATACACTCAGCAATTCCACTTTTTGCTCTCTACCCTAATGGCACCAAAGCACTATTTTTTTTGGGGGGGGGGTTTGGGCCACACCTGTTTGACGCTCAGGGGTTACTCCTGGCTATGTGCTCAGAAATCGCCCCTGGCTTGGGGGGACCATATGAGACGCCGGGGGATCGAACCGCGGTCCTTCCTTGGCTAGCGCTTGCAAGGCAGACACCTTACCTGCAGCGCCACCTACCCGGCCCCATCCAAAGCACTATTTCAGAAAGACATTGTCTTCTATTGAATGCAGTACTACTCACAATATCCAAGGTCTCGAAACAACCTAATGTCTAATAACAGATGCCCAGATAAAGGAAGAGAGTTAAATAAACTGATACTTTAAAAGGTCAAGGTTCTAGGTAAAGTTATTTTTAAAATGCAGCTGCACGTTAAAAGTAATTTTCGGGGGCCAGAGAGATAGTGGTAGGGTGTTTTTCCTTGCGTGCAGCCGATCCAGGACCAATAGTGGTTCGAATCCAGGCATCCCATATGGTCCCCCGAGCCTGCCAGGAACGATTTCAGAGCGCATAACCAGGAGTAACCCCTAAGCACCGTCATGTGTAACCCCAAAAAACTAACAAACAACAATTAATTAAATTGGTCAAATAGGTATTTTAAGTACTGAATGAGAATGCATATCTTATGAGAAGAATATAATTGCAAGGTAGTTCAAGATTGACTGGCAAGAATTATCAAAATATAAGTCATTTTTCTCTGATGCTTTTTGTATGGAGAAAAATACAAATTACTGAGTCTAACTATGTTTATTCTTTATTTTTTAATTAGTTGCTATCAGCAAAATTTCAGACCCTAATTGTAAAACTAGATTACTGGACTTATGATTCTTTTTGTGTAAACTTTTCTGATCTTCAGTGTAATCATTTATTTTCATTGATCAGTCTTTGTACAATGTACTGAAGATATACTAGGGATACTACCATTTTGTAGTATGCTATCATTTTTCCTTTATATATGATGTTTTAATTTGTCTCCAGTTGACTTTAATCTCAAGAAATAGTGTAAATATATTAATTTTTCACAAGTTAAAAACTGTGAAACAATAAGGGTAGTTTGTAATATATTCTATCTTAATAAAAGCCAATTCTGGGAGCCAAGTGAACAGAGTACAGCACCATGGTTCTCTAATTTAAATTCTAATATGTAATATATTGAATTATATAACAGATAGACATTAATGTTCCTATTCTCTAGTAAAAACTTGATTATATAATCTAGACACATGAAAGATGCTTGATTTTTCTGTCAATTATAAGTTTTACTGAATCAAATTTAGCTAATAGTTGCTAGATTCTTTATTTCTATAATAATATAACTTATAACTATTTCATATATAACTTGTACATCTATTAACTCCTGTAGTGAGGACATATTTGTACCTGACTTTTATTGTTATATATGTTGATTCTCCAAATGCAAACTATTACCCAGTAAAAAAATTAGTCTAAGTATTTAGGTTAAAGTCCTACCCCAAACTTAATAATAAATAGATAATAATATTAATAAATAATAATACATAATACATAATAAATAATAAATAAATGAATAATAAAGTTCTATGTGCTGAAATGTGCGCTGCTATTTACTTTGAAATATTACATAATATTTGGTTTCACTTTCATTTTGTCTTTGCATACAAATATATAAGTATGGCTTTAGAAGAAAGCAATACAACCTAAATTCCAAGTACTTGATAGATTTTTCTAAAAAAAAAAAACTGTATAAACCACCCATAAAAGAAACTAATGTATAGGTAAAATATAAAATGGACAGTAGATCCCTATATAAATCATGTAGAATCACTCTTGAATAGTAAATGCCATGTAGCAAGAAATCAGTAAAATTTTTCTGAAGAAAGGGAGAAATAAAATGAATATAGAAGGGTACCAGGTTAATATTTCCATACAACCTAAATCATGGCTACAGCAACAGACAGATATTTGGAATTAGTATTTAAAGGACTTGAAGACATGTATTTATGCTTGTCACCTATATACATTATCTATGTCTTAGTTATCATAGATTTGGGGTTCTTTAATATTAACCAGTATGGAATTACACTGTCAAGAAATAGAAGAAAGGGTATGAGATGGAGATAAACCATTTTCAATTTTTAATAATTTTCTCTTTATTCTCTCTTTACCAATCAAGTGATAAAAGTATTGTTCTTTTGTTATTATACCAAGTACCAAACCATATTGTTTACCTGGTTTCACCTTTGAAAGTGGTCATTTGGTTAAACTCCTCAAATTTAGCAAGTTACCTGGTCTGAACATGTTTTACCAACAAGGAAAGTTATTAGAGTCTAAGCCTCAGGGTGATTCTACTTTGTTGCATGTTATTAATACCCACTCCAGTTTTAATAGTGCATTTATTTATAAATATTTATATTTCTAATTGTACCTTATTCATTTATTTACTAAATGACCGGAAACTATTGTTCATTATTCTATTCCTTTATTGGGGTCAAATGATTATTGGGAATATGGACCAACTTGGAAGTTTCACATGTATCCGGCAATTTTATTCAGAATACTAATGCAAAAGCAAGCCTTAAACGTATTACACATATTCTGGGTACTACTATGCTGTGTGATGTTTAATTGAGTATCTCTTTTAGATTTGTGTCTACTGCTATCTTGTTTTGAGTAGTCTCTGTCCCCTTATTCAGATTTTAAAAATAAAATGTTATATCCACATAATTTATGATTTTATCTAATATTAAAGTGAAAAGTCATTTGTTCTGAGACTCTAAAGTAGTGTAAATAATCTTTTTCTAACTAGATCAAAGACTGTTGGAGTTATGGTTTGATTTTCACTTCTTTTAATATATACAAAAATTAATCTTATCTGTAAAATTTAAAGTGTGATTTTTATGCTGATCTACACAGTTATTCCTCAGATGTATTTAGTATGAAAGAGCACACACTAGATTGATAGTCATTTTCAATGTAAATAACATGTATCTCTACTTCATAGAAAAGGACATACTTCTTTTGTCTGAGTGAAATAATTTACATGAATCAATGCTAATTATTTCATCAATAGTATCTGCTGATATTTTCATTCTTTTTACTGGATTTTTTTAATAGATTTCTGGCTCAAAGCTATGAAATAGATGGAACAGTGTGTAGCATTGTAGATCTTGATGCAATTTAATGTTTGAAATGCTTGAATAAATGTAATTAACATTTAATCTACCCACACTGATGAAAGAAAAAATAACCGATTGGTTTACTGATTTGGATAGATAACAACAGACTAAAAATAATCTGTTACTTCCCTTTGAGAGAGATCCTACTGGGCGAAATTTGCTCATTATTCTCGATTGATTAATTGATATTTTTTGTACATAGTACATATATCATTTGAATCATCCAGATATGTCAGCTGAACATCCAGTGGCATTGGCAGTGCTATTTTGTTTCCTAGGAAGATGACAATGTTTGGACAATGTTTTGGTGACAATATATAGAAGTAATGTTTTAAAGACTAAACTGCAGATTCTATCCTAGTGCAATTTTGATTTTATTATTTTGTAATATGTATTGCCATCTTAGAACATTAGACTGTTTCTTTTTAGCTTTTAGATACTTCAAATGTCCTCCCACCCACACTTTTTCCCCAAACCCCTAACTTTTACTTTAGTGTTTCTATACTATTGAATTACTCTCTTTCTTCAGTGAAGAAGGGAGCCAATATATGTGCCTTCAGTCAGATTCCTAATAGTGAGAGAACACTTAGAATGGCCCAATCTAGAGAATTCAGAGATTCCAACCCAACCCAGATTCCTAATTAATAGCACACTAGCATTGAAGAGAGCTGTTCAGTATATGTTCTAAAATTTTCTTTCACTTAAAAGAGGTTTGCATGGTGTTTGAGAAAGTGAAGAAAAAAAAAAACAGAAATAGGAAGACAAAATAGCTTTAATTTCTTAGTTTTCTGTTTTAGATTATCTTTGACTAAAACAATTTCCCCTAAAATGTATCATATTACCTTAAAATTGAAAGGTAAATTGAGAAAGGATTACAAAGTTCAGTAGATTCTGCACTGATTGTCTCAATAATTTTAGGACATGATTTATTGCTTGAGGGCAAATAAAGCGAGATCTTTTAGCTTAACCCTGAGGTCATTTTCATTCAAAACGCTGGTACATTCAGGTCTTTGATCCCTCTCACTGTTTACTAGTTGACAATTTTATAAGTGACACTTAAATATCTCCCAATTCATATCACTTTAAAGTGATATGATAAAAGTTTTCTGAAGGTCAAAGGCAATGAATTTTGAAATAAACTTATGTTTAATCTATGTAGCAGGTAGGTTCATTAAAACATGTTCCTTTTTTAAACAGGTGCAATCAGATGTCGGGTGTATTTTATTTCACAATTTTGCATGATAAAAATGTATGAAGAACTATGAGTACCCTATTATACATGAAGAAGGATTAAAAGCATGTCTAGAGAAAAAGCCCTGCTTCTAAATATGTAGCACTTAGAGTCAAATGGCTGGGATTTGTGAAATCTTCAGTGCTGCCTTTAGAAAGTTTCAATGATAGCTGTTGCAAGTAACCCTTGCCAAAATTCTAAGATGTTTCTTCTTTGGTGTAGATTGGCTTGAAAACTTGAAACCTTAAAAAATATATTTAATAAAAGGTTTCTTTAACTACTGGTTCTATTCATACCATAAAAAGGAGATAGTTATGCAGATTTGGCTGGATTGAGGCAATTTGGAGCACATCTGGTAGTGCTGGGGGCAAACTTCTGGCTCTGTGCTCAGGGTCATTCCAGGTGTCATTCCTTGGGGGACTATATGTGGTGCCTAAAATCAAACTTGCAAATTTCATAATGCCTGCATTATTTCTCCAGCACAGTAATATAAATTTCTAAAGAGAATGTCATAATTCTCTTGGAAAACAGCATAAAGGAACACAAATCATAATCTATAAGTTTCATCTTTTGAATAGTTATGATTCCTGGATATATCAGAAATGATATATATTTTTAGATGAATAGTTCATTGCATTTAGTTGCATTATGTAAGTTTGACCAATTATTTTGTGTTGTTTGAATTTTAAATGTTGCACTGGCATTTTATTACAATGAAAACATTGTATATTTGGGAAAGTAAATATTAGTCATACAAGGATTAACCACTGTAAACAATGCATTGATTCTAAACTTTAGGGAGCTGAAGGCAGTTAGTAATTTATTCAAGTTTCTGTTTTATATTAAAATCATAAATTACTTATCATTTTAAAAGGTAATATGGTTTTTATAATTTTCAAATACATAAAGATGTGCATAGAATATACACTATTACTATAAAACATTAAAAATGTGTAGGAGCTCCTATATATTTTGCCATAGGTGGTTACTCAAGGATATGTTATGAGATTATACTTAATATTATTTTGTTTATCTTTATAGATTAAATTAAACTGGTTTTAGTTTTTTATGAGAATTAACATTAGCAACATGCATATTTTTATAAACAGCATAGAGAATAAAGAATTTAATTTTAAATGTTTTTTTATGGATCTTATTTCTTATTCTAAAATGACTTGCTGGTGGACTTATTTTTCTTTTGGGGTAACAAGTTCCCCCAAATTGAATAAATTTAACATAATAATTCACAGTGACTATATGAGTTAGTAGAGTCTTAGAAACTTCAGATGTTAGCAATAAAGGAGATTTTAGGATCTTTGAAGCTTAACCTTTTCACTTACTGATTTGGAACTGTGGTATTTGGCCAGAAATATGACAAGATGTACTCAATATTATGTAGCTATTTAAGAGTAGATCATGTCGAAGAAACTTATCATTCTTATTCCAGGTCAAGACTTTTGTCTTGTTATCATATTAGCACTTTGAGATAAAATATATTAACCTAAAAACCCCTGGGTAAAAAATGTGATAATTCAACCACATAGTCAAAGTCACTGTACTTGATAAACTTGAACTATAGATGTTACTTTGAAGTACATGTGTAAATACTTATAGTTAATCTACAATGACCAAGAAGAGATGGACTCAATGAAAATTAAAATTTTAGAAAAATATAAAACTTTATATTGTGAAAGCAGAGAGGTTTTTTTTGACTACTTTGTAGTATTTTTATGATTATAATGAACCTGATTCATCCCGAACATGCTTTACATTCTGAGAAATTAGGAAGTCAAAATTGGGGGAAACAGAACTAACTGGATCTGTTCCATTTGTGCCATAATGTAGATTGTCTCTAGTGGAACTAACGTAAATTTATTCTTTTTCAGAATGACAATTAGGTGATGCATTGAGTGTTTTGTTCAAAGAGGTGCCTTGATACCTTCAGAATTTATAAAGCAAGATAGTTTTGTCTTTCTGATTTTTATATAAAAATAAAATATAAAAGGGACAAAAGCAATAGCACAGCAGTAAGGAGTTTGCCTTGCATGTGGCCAACACAGAACAGATCTTGGTTAGATTCCCAACATCCCATATAGTCCTCAGAGCCTGCCAGGTGTGATTTCTGAGTGCAGAGCCAGGAGTAACCTCTGAGCGCTGCTGGGTGTGACTAACCCCAAAATGTAAAAAAAATAAAAATAAGTCCAGAGAGATACTACACTGGGAAAGGAGCATGTACCTTGCATAAGAAAGCCCTTGCTTGATCCTTCTCATCACAGATGAACCCTCAGATCCACCGGGAGTGATCCCTGAGCACAGAGTTAGGAGTAAGTTTTGAACACAGGTGGCTATGCCCCTCCTAGCTTAGAATATACTACACGTAATCCTTATGTGCAAAGCCTCACTAGATCTCTTACCCTGACTAAATTAAAGTCTTCTAGAGACATTACAATTATGTAGTCTTTCTCTACTCTCTCAGAATGTCAGTCTTTTCCCAGCCACTTGCCAGTATAATAAGCAAAAATGTCTTTTCAAACCTAGTTTTTTTGTTATGTAATCATCAGGAAAGCTTTGACATATGATCACCATTTCCTGATTTTCTATTAAAGTAAGAATATACCCTCAAAAGTGCCAATTAAAAATGAATATAGTCCAATTTTACAAGATTCTCCTAATAAAGGACAGTGTTAGTAATAGAGGCAACGTGAAATTGAAAATCTGATGCAGCACTCACGTCTTTTACCTTAGTTTTTGAAACAAAGACAAAGCAAAGACTTGTAAGTGGTCACTACTATCATATTTGGAAGAGCTGATGAAATAAAAATAAATTGGGAAGACTAATATCAATTGTATTAATTTTTATTCATAACTTTATTTAAACACCTTGATTACAAATATGATTATAGTTGGGTTTCAGTAATGTAAATAACACCCCCCCTTCACCAGTGCAACATTCCCATCACCAACACCCCAAATCTCCCTCCTCATCATCCCTCTTGCCTGTACTCTAGACAGGCTTTCTACTTCCCTCATTCATTCACATTGTTATGATAGTTCTTACTGTAGTTATTTCTCTAACGGCACTCACCACTCTTTGTGATGAGCTTCATGGACTTTACAGCCTTCTTTTTTTTTTGTCTCTGAGAATTATTGCAAAAGTGTATTTTATTTTTCTTAAAACCCATAGATGAATGAAATTGTTCTGCGTCTATCTCTCTCTCTTTGACTTATTCCACTCAGTATAATAGATTCCATGTATGTATTGAATTTGGGGGAGGGGTCTGGACCACACCCAGTGATGCTCAGGGGTTACTCCTGGCTATGAGCTCAGAAATTTCTCTTGGCTTGGAGGATCGAGCCGCAGTTCTTCCTAGGTCAGCACATGCAAGGCAAATGTCCCATGGCTTGCACCACCGCTCCAGCCCCTGTATTAAAATTTTAATTAAAAGGTAACTTCAGGGGCCAGAGATAGCATGGAGGTAGGCATTTGCCTTGCATGCAGAAGGACGGTGGTTCGAATCCCGGCATCTCATATGGTCCCCCAAGCCTGCCAGGAGTGATTTCTGAGTGTAGAGCCAGGAGTAAACCCTGAGCGCTGCCAGATGTGACCCAAACAAAAAATGAAAAAAAAAAGAAAAGAAAAAAAAAGGTAACTTCAATTTCAATCTCAAAGTGATGTTAATTTCAATCTCAAAATAAATCTCAAAAAAGTATATATAGATATTCCTGTCATTTCATTTCAATAGAATTGAGTTTAAATTTTTCACGTTGACTGCAGTATTTCTGTGCCTTATTTCAGTAGTCTTGAATTAAGTCTCCCTCATTTATATAACTCCCTTCAGTATAATTTTTCTTTAACCTATTACAGCCTCAGAGAACACTTTCATTACTTTTTTTTTACATTCCTTTGCAAACTTCCTCCCTACAATATCTTGGCGTGTATATACCAAACATAATTGCATTTTTTAATTCAAAGTACTTTTCTCTATCTTGAACATAATAATCACATGATTCTCTATAAATACAACTCTTATAATATTTTTCTACTTGAGACAAATTTTAGCTAAATAGCATAACAGAGCACAATTACAATGTCCATTCAAATGCTCATTCTTTATTATCATATGGTATGACCACATGAGTGTATTCATCTGTGTGTTATTTTGGTAATATTAAGGCCATGAAAATCAAACTCAGCTGTAGTAAGGAGGCAGGGCGTGATAATTAATACTCATTTTTGTCAGTCAATTCTGGTAGGGTGGCTCTAAATTAGTTCAGGCTGCTTCACAGTCCTTAATTGCTCTGTACACAATGTGATCATGCACATTTGGCTATATATTATCGAGGATATTGTTTCCAAAAATACTTTATTAGCCTGTGAGTGCTAAATGACTTGGAATAATACAAAAGGAGAAACAACTGATAAGCAAGGGAAATGGAAAGATATTTCAGTGTTAATGAGCACACATTTCACACAGGGACATGGTGAAACTTAAAAAAATATATAGAAGAAATGGTTCAAGATGAGGGGTGTTAAATAGGGAAAAAGCAAAGGACAATCAGTCTAAAGTGGTATATATCACCAATAAGTTGCTCCAAAGAATTACATATTAATATAATAGGTAGAACGATATTCATGCTGCAATCTTATATTCCTATTTTTGGCATATAAAATATCTTAATAATAGAGCTTAAATGTTTCCTTAAATATTTTGAATTTGGAGCAGAACACAGCGAGTTAAAGTACAGTGGGAATGGCATTTGCTCTGTATGCTGATGAAATAAGTTTAGTCCATAGCAACCCAGAGGGTCCTGATAGCCTCACCAGGGGTGAACCCCAGAGTACATATTTGAGAGTAATTTTGTGCATCACTGAGTGTGGCCCCAGTGTCCTGCATGAAACAGATTCTTATTCAAATTTTCTAATATGTCAAATTGCTATTAATGGGAAATTGATATTTTTGTAAAGTGATCATTAAGTCATCTTTATTTTAAAAACTATAAAATTCAGTATGAATTAATAAAATATTAAAGTATGAACACACATAGGAACAAAATGGACATTTTCCCACTCAAAACTATTAATAAAATTAAATGAAATTATATTTAATTCTCTATAGAAGTAAGATAGTTACTGAAGTATTTTTTGGGGAGAGATGCCATATCCGGTGGTGCTCAGAGGTTATCCCTGTCTCTGCACTCAAATATTGGTCCTGGCAGGCTTGAGTAACCATATGGGATGGTAGGGATCAAACCCAGGTTGGTCCTGGGTGGGCTTTGTGTAAGGCAAATACCCTACAGCTGTGTCATGACACCGGCCCCAATGTAGAATATTTTTTAAACTTGCTGAAATAGATTAAGTCATAAAACTGATGTTATTTAACAAAAGTTTATGTTTTAAACTTCTGCTGTCTCTAGAATTAATAAAAGGAGAGTGATGAGTGATCATGGAATTGAAAACAGATTGATAGCAGTTTAAACCATGTCAAGTTTAATTTAGCTGAGATATCAATTTGAGGTTTTTTTTTATAGTAATAGTTATGGGAAATATTGAAGACCAGAACACTCAGCCAGATATAGTGAGCATGGATGCCCTCTGGATCCACAAAACTAAAAATGAATTCAAGTTAAAAGGATGCCAAGTTATCATAAGCCTATGATTCTTGGCTGTCTCTCCCTATATCACAGACAGCCTTGAGTTGCAGTGTTTCCCAAATCAGTATTTCATAATTATGGATCCAGGAATCACTGCCTAGAAGGCCATAATTCTCTTATTTCAAATATAGAAAAAATATCAGTGTGTGCACTGGATATAGCTTTGTGACACTCTTCTCTCTGTTGAGACTGCCTCACAAAAGTTAAGATATCAAAATCCCTTGTGTCAAGCACTGCTCTAGTCAATATACCTTTTTTAATAAAAATGATCACTTACTGTGTTCAAGTTGCATTCCTGAGTTTAGATAGTTAGCAACTAATAAATGAAAATTATACTGCAGAGGAAAATAAAATGGGATAAAAGACAAGTCAAAAAGGGGTCCTGTGTGTTTTACTTGGATCACATTTTTTATAAGAGCACATTTGAACAGATGCCTAATGGAGGTACATGAAAGAGTGTTCTTGCGAACAGAACAGTCCCATTAGGCAACACTACTGGTCAGTGTTAAAGCCCTTCAAAGAGAACAATCTGTAGCTCTCTAAGAAAGAATAAGGAGCTTGGTGTTCATCTAATTGTGAACTTAGGACAGAAAGAAGCAGAAAGATCATATGAGAAAATTATATAATGAAACCCTATGGATCTAACTGAATAAGGTAAGAAATGCAGAGTAGATAGAACAATGATGTGGGCCCACATATTTTTTTAACAAATTAGTTTGATATCTTCATGTTGAATAAGTTTAAACATCAGCAAAG
Organism: Suncus etruscus; assembly: GCF_024139225.1. NCBI lineage: Eukaryota > Metazoa > Chordata > Mammalia > Eulipotyphla > Soricidae > Suncus > Suncus etruscus. The sequence goes on along the minus strand of NC_064856.1, from coordinate 90,920,810 downwards.
AAGACAGTTTCAACTTTCTCAATAATGTAACGTAAGAGGAAATTACCAAGAGCTGAGAAAAAAGTAGTGGTAGAGGTGTGACATGACTTTCTGTTGAGAAAATTAAACATTTTTTAATAGTCAAGTATATTTGCTGATGAATTTGAACTGGATTATAACAAAAGAAAGAAAGCAAAAATATAGTACAGGGCTTAAAATATTTGCCTTGGGGCCAGAATAGGAGTATGGTGGGAAGGCACTTCCCTTGCATGTAACCAATATGGATTTAATTTCTGGTATCCCTTATGGTTCCCAGGGCACATAAGACATGCAGAGCCAGGTGTAACCTCTAAGCACCATAAGATGTGGTTCCCCCCAAAATAAAATATTTGCCTACATGCAGCCCACCTCAGTGTGGTTCCTGAGTACTAACAAAAATAAACCCAGACTTAGATCCACAGGCAAATCTTAAGCAAAAGTTGTAAAGGTTTTTGTGTGTGATAGAGTAGATGATAGACAATGAGCCGAAAATGACTCCATTCTTTATTAAAATGAGCTAAAAATGATTCCATCTTATATTAGCAGATGTTAAGTGGTTTTTTAAGGCTATTTTTGTCATTTTGGGTATCATATTGGGTATTGTTCATGGCTTATACTTGACTTTTTATTTAGGGATTACTCCTGGCAGGGCATAAGGGACTATATATAGTACCTGTTAGGTTACACATTATTTTGCCCAAAAAAAAGATTATTTCTGGTTTCTTTGTATCTATCTGTTTACAAATTGGATTAACCCTAAACAAAGATTGTCTTTTGAAAACCTGGGCATGACAGGCTCAGGATAAGCCTGTGCTATCTGCCTTTCTATATACTTAACTGTCCTATCTTGGAAGCAGTCTCTGTACTCAATAAAAACAACTCTGGTAAATAGCTTGGTGGGTATATCAAATAGAAGACTGCCAGACTATACTTGCTTTACCTTCAGCCTGGTCTGGATTATTTTATGCATAACCCTGCTTTACACTGGTTCACCTGGGTTTGGAGATGCAGAGGTGGGATAATTTTATCAGATGTTGAAATTGGTTCTGATGCCTACAAATCAAGTGTCCTACACATTTAAATATCACTCCATCCCCCTAGTAAAAAACTTTTTAGTAGATTTTAAACGAAATTTTGGATTTCAGGGAATATATTGATACTACATTGGCAAATGTAGACATTATTATAGGAATGGTACTTAAAATCATATTGTAATATGAGGTCATAGAAATGCAAAACAAAAAGATCTTTGTCTTGGTTCTGGGATACTCAGTCTAATAAAGATGGAACTGTGAGTTGAACTCAATAATTATCAGAAGATAATCAGTAGAAATACAAAAAAATAAATATATTTTGAGTCCCTAGTAAATCCAAGGAGAGCATTCTGAAATGTAAGTCAACAATATTCTTTAGAAATAAGAAATTGATTCACTCATAAGTTGCTGATAGGTCAAATTAGCTGAGGTTTGAGAAATTATCCTTATGTACTTCAAAATGGAGATCAACCATGACCTATTAAAAATTATCTGTGCAGCTACAAGGCAAAGTTCTTTTAGAAATAGGTCCAAGAGAATATAAGGGGCAGGAGGTTGAAACTCAAAGAAGAAAATTACTTCCAGATGTTTAAAGAGAGGAAAAATAAATATGCTGGGTACTAAGACAAAAAGAAAATCCAGGGCCCGGAGAGATAGCACAGCGGCATTTGCCTTGCAAGCAGCCAATCCAGGACCAAAGGTGGTTGGTTCGAATCCCGGTGTCCCATATGGTCCCCCGTGCCTGCCAGGAGCTGTTTCTGAGCAGACAGCCAGGAGTAACCCCTGAGCAACACCGGGTGTGGCCCAAAAAAAAAAATCCAAAATAAAAAGAACTTTATCTGCCTAACAGAAAACAGTGTCTCTTGCATTGTGATACAGTGTCCCTCAGCTTCAAAGTGGGCCAGCTTGGAACTTCAAGTTGATTAAATTGGAATCAAATGGACCCATAATTCTGCACAGCAGCTTTCTGCACAACAGAGTTAAATTTACTACAACTCAGCCAAGGGTAGCACAAGCCATATAACTTGCCACCGGCTCCTCTTTGGGTTTTGATTTACTCAAAAGTGGTTTGCTGTTGACTGAAATGCAAACAAATGATTCCATCTAAAACGTGTGCATAATGATAGCACTTTTCCCTCCTGCTCACATATGCATTCTCTTTTTCAAACTTTAGCACCACTTTTGAGACAATTAAGATAATTTGGCCATTTAAGTACTAACAGCCACAGCGGTCTTAGAACCACTTACTTCTTGAGCACTAAAATGCAATAAAAGGACATTATTGCTTATTGGAATTTTAATGTCTTTTTATTGGACTTGAACTATACAGTGCATTGGAGTTGACTTTGTGTTTGTTCTTAAGTAGACATTGAAAAGCAGGAAGAAATGAAAGCAGTTTATTAAAGTCCATTGAAAGGACTCTAATTTTGAAATCACCATGATGGTAACTTTTGAAAACATTGTTTTGACTTTAACTGAGAGACTTGTGGACATCTTAGAAGATTTTTTTAGGATATGTTAGAGCTCAGGAAAAAGAGTAGCTTTTGTTCTTTTCAAACTAAGAGCTTTCTTTTCATAGATTAAATGAAGAAAATTGTATTCATTTTTGTGGTTGTCAGGAAGCCACTAATAACTAAGATTCAGACCATATAACCCTTTAATAATGCAGTTGGCCTGCTGGAAGCCAATTGTGCCCTGTACTTCAGTTATAATGAAGGCTGTAATGGAAGAACTTGAAGGTCAGCATACCTTTACCCTGCAGGGTGAGCTAATGTCCAAGCATGCAATGAGTGACATTTTCATGGATGAGATGTTTGGGTAATGAACATTCTGAAAAGTTGTTTATGAACATTGAATGTTATAACTCTATTAAAATCAAATATATAAGGTTGTTCTGGAGTGATAGCCATTTTTTAGTGTGCCAACCTAGGTTTAACTATATTTATACAATTTATTAATTGGATAAACAGTTTGATGCAGAGTTTTCTTCTCACTAAGATATTGGTAAAAATAACAAAACAACTATACTTACAAACACTAAAAGACAGACACTCTTCAAAATTATCTATGTTTAAATCATCACTCACTTATTTCTCCATAACTTACATGGGTATTCTTTCTTAGGAGAGACTCAATGAAGAATTTAGTTCTGCTAAAACTGGAATTTAATTTATGAGAACAGTGTTTTGTGTTGCTTCAATCTTAAATGGGTAGTTTAAACTTGTATGGCAATGAAAAACAAAGAAACAAAGCCTATGGCGCAGTAATGATATGCTTTACTATTACAGTGAGTAGCTATGTCACACATTGTATAGTAGGGGTGAGCCTTGTGACAAGTAATACATCTCATCATGAAATACTATGATGGTAAAACTGTATTGTAGCTACTTTCTGAAATACTTCATTGATGCCAACAGACTAAGATTGAAGAACAAAAATCTAATTAGGTCTATGTATAGAAAAATGGCAGATTTATGAACTGAGTTGAAGGAAGTTAGATCTAAAAGGAAGAGACCAACGAAAGATTTCTATTTGAGGGAGAGAATGCCGAGGGCTTTAAAAGACTGCAATAAAAGTAGGGGGATAGTACAGTGTATTGGACACTTTCAGAAGATCAATCTGGCATCATAAATAGTTCTCCAAGCACCTCCCATAGCCAAGTGGCATACAGCCTAAGTACAGTCAGGTATTACCCAAAAGTAGAGAGGGGTAGTTGTTGGTGTGACTCCAAAAAAAGATTAGCACAAACTTTGATTTCTGTTGTTTTTTTCCTTCCATTTTAGTTTTCATTAATTCTGGAAAAACAGACAAACAAGAATAAAAACAACATAAACTCACTTTTAAGCAGAATGAAACATTATTTGATGTACTATAAACGTTATCTCTAACTATATTTTTATAATTATCTATAAACATTATGTACTTAAAACATCTGATGTACTATAGGGTGTACTATAATCTGAGGAAACATAATCTTGCTTAAATAAAATTAAGTAAATTTAAACAAAATTACACAAGTTTAAACATTTAGATTGACAGGTATGAATTGTAATCCACTTTTCCAGAGAAGAAAGCCAAAGTATAATAAAATATAATAAAGCCAAATTATAATAATTACATATGCATGCTATCAGAGATTGGAGTGAGATACTAATTGTGATTTTGTAATTAATTTCTTCTACTTCGTGATGTAATTTCTTCTACCTCATGATGTGTAGAGTAAAAAACTGCAAGAACTAACAGATAACATATGGGAAACTTCCTGGCATTCTGGAGAAGTTTAAAAATTTCTAACTATTATTTTTGGTAAAATTCATGGGCTCAATTGACTTTTATATTTAATCAATATTTGAAAGAGCAATATAGTAAGAAATACAACTGTAACAATCTAGGGAACAAAATAAAATTTTAGGAATCTATCTCGGGCTTTATATAAAACAATACACAAATCCACAACAGGAGAAATATTTGTGATTCAGTCATAATAGAGCTTCGCCTCTAATGTTTCCAAGTCTTATAAAATTGCTCTCTTCATTCTTTTCCCTGCTCTTTGACTTTATAACTGCATTAAAAACTGTTATTTATTTCACTATCATTAGTTAAGTCAGCCTCTTAGCTAGCTTCAATCAACAGTTTCACTTTCTTTGAAGTTTTTGGAAATTGCCACTACTTGCTAGACTTTTTGAAAGATATTACTCAGATGCAATTAAATTAAGCTCTATTTATATTACTTTTCACATAAAGGATGTTGCATGTTTTCTATATGTTTATATACAAGTTTATAAAATATGAGATAGTTGAAGAATTTCATCACTTAATATTTTTAGTTTTTATTTTTCATATATATATATATATATATATATATATATACACTTATTTTGTTGTGTTATGTTGGTTTTGTTTTGGAGACACACTTTCCAGTACACAGGGTTTAGTTCTAAATCTGCTCTCAGAAATTACTCCTGACAGGCTCAAGGAACCATACAGTCTGCTGGGAATCGAAATCAGGTAACCCACATGCAAGGCAAATGCCCTACCCACTGTGTTAGTGTTCTGGCCCCTCTTTTTTTTAAATATTATTAAGGAAAAGGTTTCTTTTAAGTAGCATGTTGACATGACAGTAAAGCCACTGCAATCTTAAAATAAGCTCATTTGGCCTTGTTAGTAGAATTATCTATTGTCTTTTCATAACCTGACTATAAACTAAATGGGACTAATTAAATAAGGTTCTTTTAGCTGGGTTAATAGGCACATTTATAGGATCAATAGTTCAACAGGAAGAAATCTGAAGCTCTCTTAGGAAATGTGATTCTGAACCTTCGAGTATATAATGTGCTTCTGACAGTCACTTAAAAATCATTGGAAATTTATTTTCTCCCTACTAAGATAGAGATTACAATGTATAATTGACTATATTATTATCAAATCAAGGCATATATGCAAATGCAGTTTCTGTATAATAAATTAAAATGATATAAATTAAAAAAGTAACTGATGTTGAGGCAATATCACAGAATCTTTATACTACATTTAGTAACAGTCCTATGGCCAACATAGTTGTTAGAAAGGAAAGCATATAATTTACTTTAAGAAATATAAATAAAAGTTTAGCTTTACTATATTAGAGAAAGATTTGTTTTTGATAAGTAGTGAAAGTGTCTTCAGATGGCAATTATATATCTACATATATATGTTTGTTTTTTTTTTTTTTGGTCACACCTGGCAGTGCCCCTCTTGGCTTTACGCTCAGAAATCGCCCCCAGCAGGCCCGGGGGACCATATGGAATGCCGGGATTCGAACCACTGTCCTTCTACATGCAAGGCAAACAAATACACCTTACCGCTGTGCTATCTCTCCGGCCCATGTTTTTTGTTTTTATGGTGAATGGTTTCATTAAGTCTTTGATATTAAATATCATTCATAATATTAGTTATATAATATATTAAATAAACACTGAATCATATGTTAAAGGATAGTTTTACATAAAAGGGTCAGCGATGTTTAGAAACTAAACATCTAATTATAACAACTAAGAAGAAAAACAAAAGGATTTGACACAAATTCTGGTGTCTAGAAATTAATACATTCTGCCTTCTCTGCCCTGAAATCTCCTGCAGCAAATACAGATCAGAACTTGAGGAAACCATCAATTTACCTATGTCATCATTCCCAAATCATATGCCAGATTGTCCCCATTTTACATCCATATCTGCTAAAAAGCTAGGTGGGTGCTATGCAAAGGAAGATCTGTCCCTTCCTGCCCTGAAACCCCAGCAGCTACTAGTCTGCAAGTCTTGGGACCCCATCCTTCAGCCCTGTACTGTATTTCCCTCACCCAAGACAGGTATTGGCCACGTTTCAGGTCTATCTTTCTTCTAATCCAAAATTATGTAGATGTTGAGAAAATGTTAATGCATATATCTTGGGAAGTGCCACTCCTGTTTCTCTGGCTTTGTACTGCCTTGAATCTTAGTTAAATCTCCAAAATCAAATGAGGTAGAAGTAGAAAGCCTGACAGACCAATCACAAATGTGGAAGTTGAAGTGATAGCACAAATGGTAGGATGTTTGCCTTCCATGCAGCCAACCAGGGTCAGATCTGTGTTTGATTCCTGGTATATGGTCCCCATCCTCTCAGAAGCTATTTCAGAGCGCAGAGCCAGGAGTAATCTCTGAGTACTGCCAGGTGTGGCCTGAAAACAAGCAAACAAAAATAAGTGTGGAAGTTGAAGCAGTATTTAATATTCTCTCCTGTTGAGAGTAGGCACTAGATAAAGATATCCAATGTCTTCATTCTTATTTACACTGGACAAGATCCTAGCAACAGCAATCAGGCAAGAAAAAAAATACAATTAAACAGAGGAAGTCAAAATTTCCCTATTTTCAGATTACATAATGATATGCATTGAAAAATCTTAGAGTCCACAAAAGATGTTCCTATAAACAATAAACCAATTACAGAAAAGTGGCTGGCTACAGCATCAATACAAAAATTTTATTTGCATTCCTATATACAAATAATGAGTCTGAGGAGAAAGGGATCAAAGAATCTATCTTTTTAAAGATAGTGCTCATAAACATTAAGTACCTAGCAATCAATTTAACAAATGAGGTGAAAGATTTATACCAAAACTTCAAAACAATAAAGAAATTGAATAAGATTTTAGGAAATGAAAAAGCATTTCATGCAGTGGATTGGAAAAATCAGTATTGTCAAAATGCCATTCCTACCTAAACTATTACATAGATTCAATGCAATCTCTATTCAAATTCAAACAACATTTTTCAAGGACTCAAAAGAGTTAATTATAAAGTTTGTGTGGAATCAAGACAGTCAAGACCATGCTAAAAAAAACTGGGAGGCATCATATTACCTAACATGAAGCTGTACTACAAAACTGTAGTGATCAAAAATGTGAGGTTCTGATATAAATACAGATTATCTGACCAATGGGTTATAACAGAATATCTAAGATCAAATCGCCATTGTGTGTCAGCTAATTTTTGACGAAAGAGTTAAAAGCATCATATGTCCTCAAGGTAACATCTTCAAGAAATGGTGTTGTGATAATTTGATAATCATGAGTAATAATATGAGTTGGATTTATATCTCACATATTTCACAAAAGTCACTGTAAAGTGAATCAAAACTAAGATCCAACTTACATCTATAATGTACATTTAAATAGAAGCAAACAACTAATCCTAGAACTTCAAGTGTCCTCAATGACAATGCCATGGGCAAGGGCAATCAAAAATAAACAAATTAAAATATATAAAATTAAAATTTTCTGTACGGCAAAGCAAATATGAGCTAAACCCAGAAGGCAGATAACTAGTTGGAAGAAAATATTTGTATACAATAAATCAGAAAAAGAGTTGATATACAGGTTATATAAAGTATTCATTGAGATCAACAAACACATCTAAAAAACCCAGCAAAAATAAACAGAGGAAATAGACAATTCTTTGAGGAAGACCAATGATGGCCAAACAATACATGAAAAATGTCCATCATCACTTATTAGGGAATGTTAACACTGGTGATGTGATCTGTGGTGGAGTGTTATATATCTAACTCTAACTATTAATAACTTAATAAATCATAATTAGGCACTTTAATCTATTAAAATATAAAAATAAAATTAAAAATGGTAATAAAATTGGAAAAGTTAAAAAATATAAAATAGGTCTTGAGTGGTAATGCAGCAGTATGGTGTTTGCCTTGCAAACAGCTGACTCAGGATGGACCTTGGTTAGATCCCCTGTCTAGCCAGGAGCAATTTCTGAGTGCATAGTCAGGAGTAATCCCTGTGCATCACCAGGTGTGCACCCCCCAAAATTAAAATAAAATACAATACAAAAAAATGAAATGCAGTCACTTTTTTTGAGAGTAGAGGAAAGTCATACTATTTGAAAGACTTTTTATTGTTGAAGGCATGGTCAAATTATTTTGTTCTTTCATAGAACTATTAAATTTATTAAATATTATGTAGTATATAAGAAATAATAAGGAATGGATACAATCGTTAATTATTTTACAAATATATATATATATATATATATATATATATATATATAAAGCTCATAGCAGTGCTAGAAGGTTTGAGGGCTATTTCTAGAAATACTCAGCTTACTTTGCATATGATCTATGATGAGGACTAGTAGTATTGAAGACCACCATGGGCAAACAAAGTAGTTCTGGAGGCCTCTACTGCAATATCTATCAGTGCTTAGGGTACCATGCTGTGGGTTATTGAATTCAGGGTCTTTTCATGTTACTTATGTACTTTCGCCCTTTCAGATGAAAAAAGACCCCTAAAAATGGTCTTTTAACTGCTTTACAGTAACAACTGATATACTATATACAGCTTAGTCTTTTAAAAAGAATTGGTATCCTGTACAATAGATATCTTAATAGTCAATCCATTAAACTTGAATAATAGTATATTGCTATCTCTAAAGTGTTTTCAATGTCAGGACAAATTAATAGAGATATAAAAGATAAAAAGATAAAATTAGTACATTATAAATAGCCCCAAGTAATGTTTAAATAAGCCTTAATAACTGAACATACTTAGTATTTTACTTTGTTTTAACTTGATAGCTAGCCATACAGTGTATAGGGTATCTATGCTCTGAACAAATGATATCTAGCATATCACATTTTTATACATCCTATCTAATGTTTTCTTTCATTTTGTTCACATATATATAGCTGATTCAATAAATGTGTATAAAATAAATATATTACTCTTCCATGAAAAATTATAAACAAAACAGAAAATATAAACAAACTATAAAAAGTACAAAAAATTAATTTAGTCTTTAAAAATGGTTGTAGGGCAGGATAGCTACAACTGGTGAAGCTTGGATTGGAGAATTAATTTGCCTTTCATATCACTGATCTGTTTAAACCTAGGCTTCAGATAATGTGTCCTTATTTTTATTCTAAAACTGTACTGAACTATAAGTGTCATGCTATTAAGTGGGAAGCTTTAAAAAATGATTTTATTTTTTTATTCCATCTTTGAATTAATTCAGAATTATTACTCCTTATAATAATTTTGAAAGTGGGAAATAATTATGCTTAGACAATTCATTGGAACTTTAATACAAGAAAATGATAAAGTTGAGGCTCATTTAAATAATTCTTCTGTTATTAGAGAATGCAGTCATTGATGGAACAGCTCTAAAACAAAATTCAACTTGACTAGAGGTATTAATTTGTGATATCTCGAAATTCATGCCGCTTAATAAAAAGGTTCATTTTCTCACTGACTGTAGCCAAACTAAATGACACAGAAGAAAGTTTTTTTTTTTTGTAAACATCTATCCTATACAAAGGGATGAAAAAAAAAGATGAAGTTGTACAAATTTATAATACAATCAATATAGGTTAACCAAACACAAAAAATACGCTGGATTTTCTACAGAGATTTTCCTAAACAGTCTAATCATGCATAATCAGGATTAATAAAACAGGTGTTGGAAAAATTTATTGAGCACCTAGGCTCATTCAACTTTTATGTCCTGGCCCTACTCCTCTCATTTCTTTCCCCCAAAACCCTCAGTCTATTGATTTGTCTGTAATACCTGTATTTTGCATCTCTTTCCTTTAATCCTTTTTCTTGATATTCTACTTAAATATACACAAAATATATACATACTCAAACCTGGTACCACACATGTTACTTATATGTTATATATGTATATATAAACCATTTATATATATATATAAACATTGATCATTCTGAGGAATCAGTCTTGGAAAATTTAAATGCCAGAACATAATATATTCCAGGAATATACCACATTCCCCTTGGGAGGCTGCAAAATAAACTAGAACCGAACAGGTGTTTTAATAGTGTTTTGATTTGGGAAAAAAAATTGGCTCTCCCAAATATTCTCTCATTTTAAAGAGACACTCTTAGGTACTTAAGATAAGCACTTAGAATGTAACTGAGTTTAGTTATACAGAAGTTAACAATTTACCAAATCTTGAAAGACAAGATAATTTTACAACCTGGGTAAAGACCTACATCTCCAGACTACAAGTTCATAGCTCTCTACAAGATAATGGGCCCCTTAATTTCCCTTGCCAATAGAGACAGTGGATCTCAATGGATTCATTTGTAAAGCTGTTTTCAATCCAGAAGAGAATAAAGTTGCCTGTTTTACTGTGCTACATTCAGGACTAGACATTATTTTTCCGTTTTAGTCTAACCATTTTAATGTTAGTTTAACACTTGCAGCAATCACACAGTGAAAACTCCTCACCTTCTCTCCAAAAGAAAATTTATATTTAAAGCTATAACACCCAAGTTTCTCAGCAAGGGGTCTTTCCCCTGCAGAGTTCCTGATGACCCCTACTGCATCAATTATGAAACTACTTATGCAAAACTTTGGCTCAGAAAATACCTTGGCTCCTAATGTTGTTTTTCCCCAGAAGTAAAAGACAGTTTTGTTTAATGGAAATTACCACATATACAAAATCAGAATATTAAAAAATAACAACAATATTATTCTATATCTAATTGTAATAGTTTCCCTTTATGTTCTTCTTTAATATTAATAAGGGGAATCAACCCCAATAATCTCTGTTTTTTCAGGCTGTATATATATATTTGGTTTTTTGGACCACACCCGTTTGATACTCAGGGGTTACTCCTGGCTAAGCACTCAGAAATTGCCCCTGGGTTGGGGTGGACCATATGGGATGCCGGGGGATCGAACAGCGGTCCTTCCTTGGCTAGCACTTGCAAGGCAGACACCTTACCTCTAGTGCCACCTCGCCGGCCCCAGGCTGTATATTTCTAATTAGCCTGATTTTTCTCACAGTCTTTTCTTCTCATGCATTTTATCATTGTGATATAGTTTTCTCTGCATTTCTATGATTTCTTTATATTTTCTCCAAAGCATAGCATCATGAATTAGATGCAGTAATGCTTGGGGATAACTGCAGTTACCTAAGCTTTCCTTCTGGAAACCAGAGCTAATTTAGAGTAATAGACCACAAAACTCATGCTAAGAAAAAGTCTAAAGTTTTTTTATTTTTCTTTTTAGTTTGTGCCACAGAAAGACAGATGTAAAGGACATACTTTTGGAAGTGGGATTAATGTTCAAGATCAAAAATTGAAGACTTAAAAAATGTCTCATTATTAAGTTAAAAAGTTACAGGTGAATACACTAGCTTTTAGGAAAATATTTACTGAGATTTTATGTCAATCTTTTATTGATCTAGAGTTAAAAAGCTGTTGATAGTTGAGTTTCAGTCACACAATATTCCAACATCCATTCTTTCACCCATGCTATTTTTCTCACCACCAATTACCCATTTCCTTTCCATTCTTTCTGCATCTCTTTAAGAATACCTCTCGTCTCTATTTACTTTTTTTTTTTCACTGTGTTTGGAATACTATTACTGCAAGTATATTATGCCTATCACTTTATCTCCTTTAAGAACTACACCCAGTTTTTATGCAGAATGATTATTTCCAACTATTACTATCATAAGGGTCCCCTCTCTGTCCTAAATGCACCCTTTGGGTATTATTCTTGGATATTATTACTTTTATATCCCCCAGTCAGTGTGTATATCTATCTCTTTTTCTCTGAATTATTTTACTTAGTGACTCTCCATGTAAAAAAAATATTACTTTATTTTTCTTATCAACTGCATAGTTTCTTTATCCACTCATCTGTTCAAAGGCACTTGAGGTGTTTCCATATTCTGGCTATTGTGAATGCCACTGCAATGAACAAATAAATGCAAACAACTTTTCTGAATCATGTATTGGGGCCATTGAGCTATACTTCCAAAGGGCAATATTGTTAATTATGTGAAAACTCAATTTATGATTTTTTATTTCTGTTTTTTTGGGCCAGACCTGGAGATGCTCAGGGGTTACTCCTGGCTATGTGCTCAGAAATCGTTCCTGGCTTGAGGACCATATAGAACACTGGGGGATCAAACTGAGTTCTGTCCTAGGTTAGCCACAAGCAAAGCAAATGACCTTTCTCTGCACCACCGCTCCACACATAATTTATGTTTTTTGTTTGTTTGTTTGTTTTTGAGGAATATCCATATTACTTTCCCAAAATCCTGGACCAGTGAATATTTCCACTAGCAGTGTATGATAATTCCTTTCGTCCCATATCCTCTCCAGCATTAGTTGTTCTTATTTTTGATATGTGCCATTACTGTGTTGTGAAATGATCTCTCACTGTGTTTTCGTTTGTATGTCCCTAATGATTAATGGTTTGAAGTTTTATCATGTGCTGTTTGACCCTTTATAACTTCTTTGAGGAAGTTTCTGTTAATCTTTTTTCTTATTTTGAGGGTTGGATGTTGTTTTCTTATTAATATCTATAATTGACTTATCTTAGATGTTAACTTCATTTCAGGTGGGTATTGGCTGAATAATTTCTTCCATCCCATGCATGCTCTCTGTATCTTAGACTTTCCATTGGAGTACAGAAAATTTTAATTTATTATAGTTCCATTTGTTTATCTTAGCTTCAAATTGATTGGTCAATTGTATTTTATTCTTGAAGATGTCTTTAGCTTTGATTCCATGAGGAGTTCTCCCTATATTTTCCTCAGTTTTTTAATATTGTTTATTTAGGCATAGAGATCTATGAGTTTACTTATACTAAATTTTAGGCATGCAATATTCCAACAGTACCCACTCCCAATGTCCTTGCACCAATCTCTCTTACCCAATACCCTGTGCATGAGACAACTACATTTTTAAAAAGAAAAAAATATGTAGATTTTGTGAGGTTGTGAAGTTTCAGAAATTTTCAGAAATATCTTAGTTACTAGAAGTTTGCCTAATAGTCATTTTGAAGAATATGTAATTGAATTAGTAGATTAAAATAACAGATGAGCATATTTTATTCATTAATTTATTTCTTTATTCAACATATAGTGAGAGCTCATTCTGTTAGACTCATTCAATTTAAGTTTTCTCCTTTATAAAACAATGACTTTGAGAAAATAATGATTTATTTGAGATCACACAGTCAAGTGGTCTTGCTGTGTTTGTTTTTCCACCAATACTATATCATTATATAATGACTGTAAACAGACATGAAGAAGAAATATTCCATATATTGATATCATTTGTTAAGACGAACCTTTATGACATAATCATCTAATGCATATTTATATCCCAACCCATGTCAAAACTGATGTTGGAATACATATTATTAAAGCACAATGTTTTCAGAAAAGTCACTGAAGATAAAATTCTTATTATAGTTTAATTTTATAATCTATAACAGGTTTTGAATATAAAAAGGTAAATAAACATTCAAAAATATAAAAATTTTATCAATTACAATATTAAAACATTATTAGCAATAACAACTTTATACAATTTTTAATATTGATTTTACCAATTTAAAAATTTTTGAAAACCCATTATATTAGTATGATAGGCATCAGTCAACTAAAAACATTTATTAATATCTGTGTAATTTCAGACTCACGAACAGTATGATGTTATTCATTATCCTTAGAAGAACCAAACTGATGAAAGAAAAATCCCATGCTCAATAGTGCAATGAACTACTAAATTAAAACTAAGCTATATTGAAAGCAATAGGAGTACAAAGACAAAAAAGGTATTTCATATGTTCATCAAGACAGGTGGTACACTCGTAAGCAATAATAAACTGAGAAAAATATGTAGGAAAATGTTAATATTTTCAATTTATTTCTGGTAAATAGGCATTTTGTACATTAGTGGCTGCTGGTAGTATTTGTGTACTTTGAGCTAAGGAGGGGTATTCCAGTGATAAAATGGATTAGCAAAGTAATATTTTACTTTAAATAAAATAATAATATAAGTGTTCTATAATAGAGTTATTATATAAAATGCCTTATAAAGAACATACCAGTAGTTTAAATTACAAAAATAAATCAGTTTTTATGCCTCATCTCAAATGTGCTGACTCATTTATCTATAATTGTTCCAAATAATTTACACGTTATAATACAGCTGTGAAGCTGAAACTGAAAATACTAGAAATACCATTTTTTGAGAAAAACTAACTTAGAACTTAGACTGCTTGAAGAGGTTTCTGTTAGAAAATCAAATGTGAAGCTATGTTGATTTTAAGTTGAGAGCATTGTTTTGTTTTGTTTTGTTTTGGGGCCACACACCCAGTGGCTCTCAGGGATTGCTCCTGGCTATGCGCTCAGAAATTGCTCCTGGCTGGGGGGACCATATGGGATATTGGGCAATCAAACTGGGGTCTGTTTTAGGTTAATGCATGCAAGGCAGACGCCTTATTGCTTGTGCCACCATTCCAGCACCTTTTCCAGCATCTTTAACTCAAAACAAATATTTAAATAATTAACATTTTCTAAAAGACTGCGAGGTGCTAAGCAGGAGAGATAAAAATATTGAAAGCACTGTTGACACTCTACTAAACTGTAAAAATTACAAAAAAATAGAAAGAAGGAACCAGTAATCAGGCTAACACCTTTCCTTCACACCATCAGCATTCCTCAAAATGGTAAGATTCCTCTGAGATATTGATGGTGCATTGTTCTTTTTTTATTTTTTATTTTTAATTATAAGAACAATGGTGCAAAGAAAGAGGACAAGGTAAAGTTACAGTGGAAGGACAATCACCCATAAACAGAGTTCTCAGAAGAAATCCCCATACTGACGCCTAAATTTTGAACTTACAGTCAAAAAACATTAAAATAAAACAGAACCCATGTACCATTACTTTGCCCACAAGTCCCCAGATTGCAGTACATTATAACATTTCTTAGCAGTACACAAAGCAATCTAAAGCCATAAAATGTATGTGACTCCTTAAACACTGAAGGAATAGTATTTCTTTTTATATTTTCATGCACATGCATATTAGTTTAAGTTAACATCAAAAGTTTAAGTGGTTTTTTTTTTTAAGGTTTAGAGTCAAAGGAGCACAGTAAAAACAGTGTTAGAGTGGCAAATATTGTTTGCATAAGCCCACCAAAATATGGGGGCATGGAAAGGAAAAGCCTTGGCCTAAATACAAAAAGACCCTACACCTGAAGTTTCCTAGCATAAGACCAAGTCTAGGTTCCAGGCAAACTAGTTTGTTCAATCCAAGTCATTGTCTGTAGTGCCAATAGAGTTTTTTTTTTTTTCTTTTCACACAGTCTCTATTGTTGGCATCAGGTTTCTGTATTAAAGGTCCTGGAATCTGTATATCCTACATTAAAGTCAGGCTGGTGTGGAGCATCCTCTAGTTTCACCTCACAATAAAAGGGCAATGCAGAAAGCCCAGTCCAGTAAGCAGGTCATTGTTGTTGTTAAGTCTTCTTGTGTTAAGGGAAGTCTCTTTTGAGCAGGTCTATGTGTAAGCAGTGGTAGGGTCTTCTCTGGTAGAGGATTGCTTCCGTGTGATGTTATAGACAACCCTGAATGTTTCATAGATGGCGTCTCTAGATCAGGGGTGAATGGAGAATGCCCATTCTTCTGAGGCCTGTGCCAGGTCATTATGTCAATGTTCAGGGTGTAAGGTCCCATTGCAGTACAAGATTTGTGTGTTCCCATCTCTATTAGATAAGAACTTATTTGTATGTATCGTATTTTCCCATTTTAATGTGCCTATGCAAACAAGAAACAAAGCCACTTGGCATTATCGGTGATATGGGGGCATAAGAACACCTCCAACAATACCCGTGATTTGGTTCAAACATAAGCATTAAACAGAGTAACTCTTTCACCAAATTCCCTATT
The DNA here is from genome assembly GCF_024139225.1 of Suncus etruscus. NCBI lineage: Eukaryota > Metazoa > Chordata > Mammalia > Eulipotyphla > Soricidae > Suncus > Suncus etruscus. The sequence goes on along the minus strand of NC_064856.1, from coordinate 90,904,507 downwards.
GAACAGTTCACAAAGAGAGGAAAAGATAAAAAATGGGGAAAATTGTCATTGTATAAGAAAATATTCAGCAAGAACTATAGCTGTCAAAGAAAACACACATAAAATGTTGAAAAGACATACGTATCCATTTTATGCCTTTTGAAATAGTTGGGGGCGGTGTTAACTCCAGTGCACCACTTTGGTCTGTGACTGAGGACTCTGCAGTAATGAAGGTAAAATGGGTATATGTGGAGTAATGATGGTAGGGGGTGAGAGAGTTAAAGAAAAATGAGCTTTTGTAGGGGTGTGCGAAAGGACAGATAACAAAATGGGCATTCGCATACACAAAAACATAATTCAAGGATAGGGAGTACTATTAATGTATATTATGTGCATAGCGCTCCCACGCCGTTTTAAATATATAGACTGGTAAGAAATTACCAGTGACTGCTTTAGTGCAACCAAGCAGCTCTCATCACCCACAAGGTAACCTTCAAGCTCCTCCAAGGGACCCACCTCACTGGCTTGCCCAGGCATGTGGCCCAGGAGAAGCCCTGGAGATCTGGAGCAAGGCAGTATAGTGGTGCGGGGGTCACTCAAGTCCCGCCTTGCACTGGTTAAGAAGGCCTTTGGCATAGAGGAGCCCTGCCAAAACATTGCTGGGAGAGAATCCCGGATCCCAGAAGGAAAGAGATCCTTCAAGAGTTGGGAGGCCAGAAATTCAAAACCCCCACCCAACCCTCCCTAAGGAGCTGGGTGGGGAATGGGGGGAAAGCCTAGGGGAACCATCAAGCTCCTAAAAGGGACCCACCTCGCTGGCTTGCCCAGGCATGTGGCCCAGGGGAAGCCCTGGAGATCTGAAGCAAGGCAGTAGAGGGTTGCTGGGGTCACCCAAGTCCCACAACCCCCGCCCCAGGCCTGGTTAAGAAGTTCTTTGGCCTGTCAAACCCCATGATGGTGCATTCTTATTTTACAGGAAAATGTTCTGTGGTTCGGAAGTGGATATGTCATGTGGCAGTTGTTATGGTAACTATTTTAAGGAATGTCATAGAGTTACCAAGTAAATAGTCTTGTAAGGCAGATATTATAGCTGACATGTAAATTAAGTCTTCCCTGTCTCTGTCAGCTTTTCTATTCTGAATTCCCATGCTTTCCATATCTAAGAGACTTCCTTTTCCTTGCAGAAGTCTTTATTTTTTTTTTTTTTTTTTTTTTTTTGGTTTTTGGGCCACACCCGGTGACGCTCAGGGGTTACTCCTGGCTATGCGCTCAGAAGTCCCTCCTGGCTTGGGGGACCATATGGGACGCCGGGGGATTGAACCACGGTCCGTCTCCTAGGCTAGCACAGGTAAGGCAGGCACCTTACCTCGAGCGCCACCGCCCGGCCCCAGAAGTCTTTATTTTTAAACTAACAAGAGAGTTATTTGAATACACCCTTGACATTGATCTGTTTCTTATTTAGTACTCCATAACTGGGCATTCATTTCCCACTTCTACTCTAAGAGTAATATAAAATTAAGTGGACACATCTTAACCTTTTGTCGTCAGTATGATAAAATAAAGATTTGTTTTTAAACCTAAATGTTTTCTCATTCAAGTATTCTTAATGCTTTATGGTACTGAACTTTATAATTTACATCCATATTTTTTGTACTTCTTTTTTTTTATTTAAACAACTTTATTACATACATGATTGTGTTTCGGTTTCAGTCATGTAAAGAACACCACCCATCACCAGTGCAACATTCCCATCACCAATGTCCCAAATCTCCCTCCTCCCCACCCGACCCCCGCCTGTACTCTAGACAGGCTTTCTATTTCCCTCGTACATTCTCATTAGTAGGATAGTTCAAAACGTAGTTCTTTCTCTAACTAAAGTCATCCCTGTTTATGGTGAGCTTCATGAAGTGAGCTGTAACTTCCAGCTCTTTTCTCTTTTATGTCTGAAAGTTATTGCAAGAATGTCTTTCATTTTTCTTAAAACCCATAGATGAGTGAGACCATTCTGCGTCTTTCTCTCTCTCTCTCTCTCTCTGACTTATTTCACTCAGCATAATCGTTTCTATGTACATCCATGTATAGGAAAATTTCATAACTTCATCTCTCCTGACAGCTGCATAATATTCCATTGTGTATATGTACCACAGTTTCTTTAGCCATTCGTCTGTTGAAGGATATCTTGGCTGTTTCCAGAGTCTTGCTATGGTAATTAGTGCTGAAATGAATATAGGTGTAAGGAAGGGATTTTTGTATTGTATTTTTGTGTTCCTAGGTTATATTCCTAGGAGTGGTATAGCTGGGTCGTATGGTACATCCATATTTTTACATCCTTGAGTAAAGTTCAAATCGCTAGTTATTGAAAAAAAAGAAGTCTTGGTATTACCTCCAGAAACTATGAACTTACATTGTGGCTTTTATAATGAAATTCTTTTCCTTAGCAAGAAATTTAAATGTATAACTGAAAGCCATCTTTGCTATTTTATTCTCACAACTGAAAGAACGAATCTCTGAGTTGGAGTAATAGTATAGGGGAAGCTTGCCTGGAATGTAGCAGATTCTGATTAATAACCAACGCCCCATATATACTTCTGAGTCCACCAAGAGTTATCCCTGAGTGCAGAGTCAGAAGTAAATCCTGAACACCACTTTGTGTGGCTCCAAAACAAAGAAAAACAAACAAGTAAACAGAAAAATCACCTGACTGTTATCTATTAAAATTATGCATGTACTAAACCATGTCAAAGAAATGCTAATATCAGTTTGTTAATATTTATCTTTAATGGGCAACTATACTTAGTGTTGCATTTCATAAGAGTGCAGGGTAAATGCAAATAGTATTTTCTTCTACATTTTAAAATTTCTACTTTAAATCAGGAAAAAATGTGTAGAAAACCATATATATTTGACTTTTCTGTAGAAAAATGTTAGTGTGAACCTACTCTAAAATGTGATAAACTTGATAAAATTTATAGTATGATAAATTTTATAAAATGTATAGTGTAAATAATATAAATACACAATATCAAAATATATCTTCAAAAATCACAATATATAAAAATACATATTACGAAAATAAATATTAATAAATATGCCTTTTTATTCTAATTACTGGAATACATTTATTTTATTTATTATCTTTTAAGTAAGGCATTGTTATTTCAAGCATCCTCTAGTTTTCAATTCCAAACCTACTATCAGTGACCCACGGTTTCCTTTTTTATTCCCAACCTGCCTCCTTAGCAAACTTATTTTTTTAGTTTACTTATAGTTTGGGTAACATTCATATACTAGTGTTGACTGTTAGGGTATGATGTTTATTATTTATGAACATTTTATCACTAAAATGTCTAAGACCCTTGACCAATGAATGCTTTTACCCTATCACCAGAGTCTGTCTTCTCACTTTTCACTTCCTCCTTTCCTTTCTTTCCATGAGACTCTTATTTAGGTAATCCAGGACCTGAAGTTTACCATTAATTAATACCTACTTGTTACCTTTTTAGTTAATCAATGTGCCTCAGGAAATTGAGAAAAGTTGTCCTTTGTCCTTTATCCTCTGACTTACTTTGCTTAACATGATATTCTCTAGTTCCAAGAACATAAAACTACATAATTTTATCTTTTCTTATGGCTTAATAGTATTCCACTGTATACATCTACCACAAATTCTTTATCCACTCATTTTTCATTGGAAATTTAGGGAGTACATATCTTTGCTATTAAACTAAATGCTACAATTGCCATAGGGTTTGTACTTACATCTTTTGAACTAATGTTTTTTATATTTGGAGGGTGAAATTGCCAGGAAGTGAAATTGCTGGGTGCTGTGGGAACTCTAGTCATAATGTTATAGAAATCTTCATATTGTTCTCCAGGAGGAAGATCCAAAGAATATTCCAGCTAAAAGCAAATAAGGGTTTCTTTAATTTTACAACATCTTTGCGCTGTTTTTCGGGTTGATTTTCTTCTACCACGTTGATTATGAAATTATCACTGGATATAAAAGTAGAAAAAGTAGAGCTTTTATTTCAAGACATAGAGCTTGGTCACAAAACTTGTCAGTGTGTATGGGGCCGGAGAGATAGCATGGAGGTAAGGCGTTTGCCTCTCATGCAGAAGGTCATCGGTTCGAATCCCGGCATCCCATATGGTCCCCCGTGCTTGCTAGGAGCAACTTCTGAGCATGGAGCCAGGAGTAACCCCTGAGCAACTGCCGGGTGAGACCCAAAAACCAAAAAAAAAAAAAAAAAAAAAAACTTGTCAGTGTGTCTTAAAACCCTCAAGTATACCAGAATATATAAAATATATAAAGGAAAATATAGTCAGCATACTTCTAACTCCAGGACCTATATCACAAAGGTATTTTCAATTATACAATCCCATTCATAAAGGTAATAGAAAAAAAAAGTCTGACGAAGTTTCAATTTAACCAAAGAAACCTGAATAAACCAAATGATATCCTAGTAAACTGGAGAAAATAATTCGCATACAGTACCTTAGAGAATAATAAATAAATGCATATGACATATTAAATATTCATAAAACTCAACAACAAAGAAAATGGCAGTTCTATATAGGGAGAGGAGATGAATAGATACTTCCATGAAGGGCTCATGTGGATGGCCAATAAGCATAAGGGAAGCATACATTGTCACTTATTTTTCAGGAAAATAAATATCAAAATAGAGAATGAGGTAAAATATTATGCTAGGAAGGGTAGAATAGATTTATATATTTTTTTGGTTTTTGGGCCACACCCAGTGACACTCAGGGGTTACTCTTGGCTATTCACTCAGAAATCGCTCCTGGCTTGGGGAAACATATGTGACACCAGGGGATCGAACAGCTGTCCATCCTAGGCTAACCCTTACAAGGCATATATGCCTTAAGCTCTACACCACCGCTCTGGCACAGGATGGAATACATTTAAATGTGCGTGGATTTAATGTTGAGTAAATAGCTCTAAGGGATAAATGCATACTTTGTATGTGGGAACCCTCAATTTAACACCTATGTCTGATAATCCCCAGAGCAACACTTAAAGTAACCTATTAACATTGATTCTGCACTTGTCCCTTAACACTTCCTCTAGATGTGGCATAAAATCCAACAATAATTTCAAGTGCATAAATATGAACATAATTTTTAAAATTAGTTTGTGAGAGCTTTGTAAAATTTAATTTTTTGTGTGATTTTGTTAATAGGGAAATACGTAGCTTGGATTAATAGCTCCAATATATATATTAGAAGTTGTTATATGGTTTTTTTTTTTTTTTTTTGGTTTTTTGGGCCACACCCGGTAACGCTCAGGGGTTACTCCTGGCTATGCGCTCAGAAGTCGCTCCTGGCTTGGGGGACCATATGGGGCGCCGGGGGATCGAACCGCGGTCCGTCTCCTAGGCTAGCGCAGGTAAGGCAGGCACCTTACCTCCAGCGCTACCACCCGGCCCCTGTTATATGTTTTTTAATTAATTGGGATACTTACCATTTAAAATTCAACTTGGCTGTTAGAAGCAGCTTAAAAAATGATCAAGCTTCCTTTATTGAGTACATAAGAGGGAACTTTTTTTTATGGTTGATGTAACAATTCTTTGGTATCAAAAGAGAAGCAATATTTAAATGCCTTATTGAAGTAACCCAGAAAATAAATGATAAATATAAATTTCTATATCATAGAAATTTACTCACTGTCTCATTAATTAATTTTATACATAATTCTATTTTTCATGAAGATAAGTTTACCCATATAACATCATATTTTAACTTGGGAAATGATTCTGTTTTCTTACACTATTGTGGAGTCATATAAAAACTGAATACTCCATTCACATTTCTCTCACATTTTGTCCTATCTGTATCTTTATTTCATGTGAGTAATATGTGTCCTGGGTGACTGGAGGAAGACAGCCTGAACAATGCATATATGTTGTCACTTGAAGGTTAAAATCAATACTTTTGAAACTAGCTTGTTTATAATTATCATATTGGAAACTATCATAACTGTGCATTTGTCACAGTTTTTGATTCTAGCAGTATATACATAAATATTCATTCATCAAACTGTAGTTAAACTGTTCTTAGGACACCCAGCTTTCCTGGGAAAAGGTTAATAAGTTAATAATTTAATAATATCTCTTCATGAAACTACTGTTTGTCTCATGAAAGGTTGGGCACAGGATAAGGGATTAGTGCAGAGCATAGAGCTCAAGCAATAGAAATTAGGTTTCGCATGTATGGGTATCTGCTCCTAACATTACATATCACAGCCTAGGGGCCTTCAAGCATCACTAGGAATACTCTTATTTCCAATAAAAATTTGTAAACTTTTTTATAAAAAGACCTTATGCTAAGCCAGGCAAGCACCTTAGGTGTTAACTGCTGAACTATCACCCTTCCCCCAAGTTTCACCCACATATCTTTCGTGGCAAATATCAACAGATCACCACACCAGTACAATCAAAATGTTAGTGTTTTCCCACAATATCAACTGGAACTCTCACTTTTGCAAACCATACTTCCCTTTCGGTAACCTGAGTTCTGCTGTTGAAGTCTAATGAGTTTTTCTTGATTGAATTTGTTCATTTGCTTTATTTCTTTCCATATCACATATGAGTCAGATTATCCGATATTTGTCTTTTTCTTATTTTACTTTTCTTTTATCATGACCCCTACAGGTTCATCTTCATTATTGCAAAACAATATGTTCTAATTTCTTGTAGACTACATATGCAATAAAGTTCATCCACAAAGTGATTTAATGAACATTAAGTTTGCATTTATCTTTCTCAATTTGTTTGTTCTTTGGATAGATAATTAAGAGTGGGAGTACTGTATCATGTAGTATATTTATAATTATTATTTTAAGAAATATCTATACTGTTTTTGCTCATTATGGAACAACTAGTATTTCCACCATTTGTTCATGGAAGTTATTTTTCTGAATACATCTAAAATTTGTTATCAATGTATTTTTGCTTTAGGTCACTCACATAGGTGTAAGATTGTACTTCATAATTGTTTGATTTGAATTTATGTATTTTATAGATGAATTAAGCTAACATAACTGCTAAAACTCACAAAAATAAGTTTTTATTTCCTTTTTTAAAATTTGAGTTGTATACTCAATTTTTTTTCTTTTTTTCTTTTGGTTTTTGGGCCATACCCGGCATTGCTCAGGGGATACTCCTGGCTGTCTGCTCAGAAATAACTCCTGGCAGGCACGGGGGACCATATGGGACACCAGGATTTGAACCAACCACCTTTGGTTCTGGTTCGGCTGCTTGCAAGGCAAACACCGCTGTGCTATCTCTTCGGGCCCTGTACAGTCAATTTTTTAGACAGGTAAATTATTAATAGAAATAAAGCCATTCATCTGTTGAAGGGCATCTTGCTTATTTCCAGGGTCTTGTTACAGTAAATAGTGCTGCAATAAATATAGGTGTAAGGAAGGGATTTTTGTATTGTATTTTTGTGTTCCTTGGGTATATTCCTAGGAGTGGTATAGCTGGATTGTATGGGAGCTCAATTTCCAGTTTTTGGAAGAATCTCCATATAGCTTTCCATAAAGGTTGTACTAGATGGCATTCCCACCAGCAATGAATAAGAGTTCCTTTCTCTCCATATCCCCACCAACACTACTTGTTCTCATTCTTTATGATGTGTGCCAATCTCTGTGATATGAAATGGTACCTCATAGTTGTTTTGATTTGCATCTCCCTGATGATTAGTGATGTGGAGCATTTTTATGTGCCTTTTGGCCATTTGTATTTCTTCTTTATCAAAGTGTCTGTCCATTTCTTCTCCCCATTTTTGATGGGATTAGATGGGGTTTTTTTCTTGTAAAGTTCTGTCAGTGCCTTGTATATTTTTAATATTAGCCCCTTATCTAATGGGTGTTAAGTGAATAGTTTCTCCCACTCAGTGGGTGGCTCTTGTATCCTGAGCGTTATGTCCTTTGAGGTGCAGAAGATTCTCAGCTTAATATAGTCCCATCTGTTAATCTCTGCTTTCACTTGTTTGGAGAGTGTCATTTCCTCCTTGAAGATGGTTTTAGTCTCAATGTCATGGAGTGTTTTTACCTACGTGTTGTTCTATGTACCTTATGGTATGAGGTCTGATATCAAGGTCTTTAATCCAGTTGAATTTTACCTTCATACATGATATTAGCTGGGGGTCTAATTTCAATATTTTGCAAGTGGCTAGCCAGTTGTGCCAAGACCACTTGTTGAAGAGATTTTCTTTGCTCCATTTAGTATTCTTGCTCCTTTATCAAAAATTAGGTGATTGTATGTCTGGGGAACATTCTCTGAGTGTTCAAGCCTATTCCACAGATCTGAGGGCCTGTCTTTATTCCAATACCATGCAGTTTTGATAACCATTGCTTTGTAATAAAGCTTAAAGTTGGGGAAAGTTATGCCTCCCACATTCTTTTTCCCAATGATTGCTTTAGCTATTCGAGGTTGTTTATTGTTCCAAATGAATTTCAACAGTTTTTGATCCACTTCTTTGAAGAATGTCATGGGTATCTTTAGAGAGATTGCATTAAATCTGTATAATGCTTTGGGGAGTATTGCCATTTTAATTATGTTAATCCTACCAATCCATGAGCAGGTTATGTGTTTCCATTTCCGTGTGTCCTCTCATTTCTTGGAGCAGGATTTTAAAGTTTTCTTTGTATAGGTCTTTCACATCTTTAGTCAAGTTGACTCCAAGATATTTGAGTTTGTATGGTGCTAATGTGAATGAGGTTGTTTCTTTAATGTCCATTCCTTCCCTGTTGTTATTAGTGTATAAAAAACCATTGGTTTTTGTGTGTTAATTTTGTAGCCTGCCACCTTGCTATATGAGTTTATATATGAGTCTATTGTTTCTAGAAGCTTTTTGGTAGATTCTTTAGGGTTTTTGAAGTAGAGTATCATGTCATCTGCAAACAGTGAGAGCTTGACTTCTTCATTTCCTATCTGGATTTCCTTTCTAAATTAAAAAAAAATTCAACTCACCTGCATGCTAAATGGCAATTTAAAACCATATAGTAAAATACAGAGAATTTTACACAACTATTTAAAATGTGTTTACAAACCATATGGATTAATTTTTATTTGTAATGTCTGAAACATCATTCAAAATAATATGAATATATAGCCAATAAAGTAATAAAACAATTTCCACACACATCAGACAAATTACTCCCAAAGATCCAAACATTTAAAATATAAAATAATATACTGCTATTGAAGCTAAATTTAGAATCATGCAAAGAAGATTCATTGACCCTGTTAATATTACATTCTATAAATAAACATGAATGCTGCCCTGTGTTTCTGCTAGACTTATACACATACAATATATCTTGTACAATAGTTTGTTCCAGCTGAAACTGAATACAATTTTTTCTGATGATATTTTTATAGGACACAATTTTGCATATTATTACATTTTCATAACTAAAAGATTCTAGTGTAGGTTACTAATGAATTTTATTTTATTTTCTGCTATTGTCAGCAGTTATTATTCAGACTAAGTAATAAGACTTTTTCTGTGCTCTGAACTCAGGGGTTTCTACTGGCAAAGCTTAGGAATCATATGGTGTAACAAGAATCAAACCCTGGTCAGCTGCATAAAACTCAAGCCTCTTATTTATTGTATCATCTCTGTGGTACCTGAGTTGATATTTTTTCAACAATATGAATTTGTCGATATTAACAACTTTTGTTTCATTTAGGTTAAATTCCACTTTGTCTTTTCTATGATTCTTATTTGATTTTTATATATGAAGTGGGTAACTACTTTATTTCAACTTTCTTAACCATTTGACTCCACTATTTTAAGTTATTTGCACATCTTGTATTATATATTAATATAATATAGATTATATCTTTTATTAGCAGATATTTTTTAGTAAAAATAAAAATGACACTTAAAAGATCTTATCAGTTTTGAGATTTTTTTTCTCTTAGTTTACTTTTATTCCCAAATTCAATGACAACATAATCACTTATTTTGACAATTGCCCTGGAGATTATATTTCCCTCAGGTTAAAGTAGAGTTGTTGAAATTTAAACATAAACTCACTCAAAGAAGAAGGCTCATTGAATTGGCAGGGATATTGACTTAACTAAACATTGGCCTTGGCAAAATAAATTTAAACAGGCTGCCAATTGACAAAATTGCTAATTGTTCTTACTTGACTAAATCTTGGTTAATATTCTTTTTTGTGTTTTGAATATTTGTATTCTAGTTCACGTCCTAATATTATTCAAACTCTAGATCTCTGATCTGCTTAAAAATAAAATGTATAAGTTTATTAAAGTGTACCTTGTATCACAGAGATCATAACGAAAAGATGTATGTTTTTGTGAGCATATGTCCTGTTTATTTATAATCAATCACTATTTAGCAAATGAATATATCATTCATTCCACTAGTAGCACAAGGTTATGACTATAAACACAAGACTTTTCAAATATGTTTAATATTATTTAGGACATTTTTTCTCTACTTCTTCATTGTTCTGAATTCTTATTTGTCTAGTTATATAGTCAAACAAAAACATTTAATTAGGTATAGTTATAGGTGAGTCTATGTAAATATGTGGATTTCAGAAACAATGAAGAAAAATGGAATATTATCCTAATCTTAGAAAACAGAAAGGGTCCTGGAACACTAATAATTAAAGATGGCAATTCACAACCTGAGAGATTAGTTCATTTGATAATATTATGAAGACCAACTGGCTGCTCTTTATAGAGCAGAAACAATGACTGTTTTTATTGTGATATTTCAGTTAGTAACCTTTTTTACTTTATTCTTTGAAGGGTGGTGCCTTATATACTATATATGAATAGTTAAAAGAGTGGTCAAATTTCTTGTGAGCCTGGAGTGACTCAATCAAGTTTAGTTCTAAATAGTCCATAGGCTAAAATGGCAGCTTGAAAAGGAGAATTTGTGCGGCTCCCTGTGTGTGACACCAGGCGGGGAAAATCCGCGAAAGTACACCGGCCCAGTGGGGCTCAACTGTGAAAGACTGTGAGTGTGACCTGTCTATGTCTGTCTACTGTCCTCTTGCGTGAAACTCTTGCGAGTGGGGCAAAAAGAGCCTCCAGAAACCTCGCTCGCCCAGACGCCATTTTCAGGGAGGGACTTCAGAGCATAAAAACCGGCTAAGCTTTGCAAAAGCCGGCTCCCTGTGTGTGACACCAGGCGGGGAAAATCCGCAAAAGTACACCGGCCCAGTGGGGCTCAACTGTGAAAGACTGTGTGTGTGACCTGTCTATGTCTGTCTACTGTCCTCTTGCGTAAAACACTTGCGAGTGGGGCAAGGAGAGGCTCCAGAAACCTCGCTCGCCCAGACGCCATTTTCAGGGAGGGACTTCAGAGCATAAAAACCGGCTAAGCTTTGCAAAAGCCGGCTCCCTGTGTGTGACACCAGGCGGGGAAAGTCCGCGAAAGTACACCGGCCCAGTGGGGCTCAATTGTGAAATACTGTGAGTGTGACCTGTCTATGTCTGTCTACTGTCCTCTTGCGTGAAACTCTTGCGAGTGGGGCAAGGAGAGGCTCCAGAAACCTCGCTCGCCCAGACTCCATTTTCAGGGAGGGACTTCAGAGCATAAAAACCGGCTAAGCTTTGCAAAAGCCGGCTCCCTTTGTGTGACACCAGGCGGGGAAAATCCGCGAAAGTACACCGGCCCAGTGGGGCTCAAATGTGAAAGACTGTGAGTGTGACCTGTCTATGTCTGTCTACTGTCCTCTTGCGTGAAACTCTTGCGAGTGGGGCAAAAAGAGGCTCCAGAGGAGCACGGCCTCTCCGCTTCACTACGCGGCCGTGCACTCTTTCTAAGGAAAGAACTCCATTGCAACAAGAAGGAAAAAATCACACTAAGAACGGCGCTATATCACAGAAGCAAACATTTCTCTCTGGACTGTCTTCTCTGTTGCATGCTCAGGCCTAAGATTTGACCCAGTGTGAGGCTTCATCCACGGAGGACTCCCCTCCCTTAGAGGCAAGTCAGCCCATCCAGAAAGGGAGGAGCCAGAGGAGTGTGCTGCCTACATCATATAGACAATGAATACCACCACAACACGTAGAAAAACCCACAATACAAGTGTGACAATGGGGAAACAACGCAGGCCAGCATCAGACATAGAGAATGAAGATGACAATTCTGAGGACCAGATAACGACTGACCAACTAATCAACCTCTCAGATAAGGACTTTAGACTAGCAATATGGAAGATGCTCAACAGACTCCAAGAAACCATGGATCAAGTTGAACAGAACACTAATAAGAACCAAGAAAATATGAAGGCAGAAATCACAAAACTCCAAACTGAAATAACATGTCAACTAACAGGACTAAAAAAGTCAGTAAACGAAGTGAATGACAAAATGGATAAGCTCTGGGACAGGGTATCAGAAGCTGAGAATAGACTTGGTGCTGTGGAAGATGAGATACATAACAATTCCATACAGCAGGAGAGATTGGACAAAAAACTTAAAGCAAATGAGCAGACAATGGAAAAATTAGTCAAAGAATGGGAACAGACGAAAATAGAAGTCTATGATAAGATCAACAGAAACAACTTAAGAATCATTGGCGTCCCAGAGACCCAGGAAGAAAATTTCCAGGAAGAATCAATGGTCAAGAACATCATTAAAGAGAAACTTCCAGAGCTAAAGAATATATGTGATCAAATCCTGCATGCCCGAAGAGTACCAACCAAAAGAGACCCCAGAAAAACCACCCCAAGACACATCCTAGTCACAATGACAAATCCCACAGATAGAGACAGAATTCTGAAAACAGCAAGATCAAAAGGGGAAATCACGTTCAAGCAAGCTTCCCTGAGATTTACAGCAGACCTGTCACCAGAAACACTCAATGCCAGAAAGCAGTGGTGGGATATTGTGACAAGACTGAATGAAATGAATGCTTCACCCAGAATACTATACCCAGCAAAACTCACTTTCCGGTTTGATGGAAGAATACATGGTTTCACAGACAAAAAACAGCTCAGAAACTTCACAGACACAAAACCAGTCTTAAGAGAAAAACTGAAAGACCTAATCTAAGACAAGACTACCCAAAAGACACACCAAATTTTGAAATAAAGATGGCGTTAAATCCCAGGACAATTCTTTCTCTCAACGTCAATGGACTAAATACACCAGTTAAGAGACACAGAGTGGCTAAATGGATCAAAAAACTCAATCCAACCTTCTGCTGCCTACAAGAAACGCACCTGAATAGTCAGAACAAACATAGACTCAAAATAAAAGGCTGGAGAAAAGTTATCCAAGCAAACAACACCCATAAAAAAGCTGGAGTGGCCATACTAATATCAGATAATGCAAACTTTATACTCAGGAAGGTTGTAAGGGACAAAGACGGACATTTTATATTAATCAAGGGGTACGTAGAGCAGGAAGAATTCACTCTCCTAAACATATATGCACCGAATGAGGGGCCAGCAAAATATTTAATACAACTGTTGACAAATCTGAAAAATAATATCAACAACAACACAATAATTGTGGGGGACCTTAACACGGCTCTGTCAACACTGGATAGGTCAACCAGACTGAAACCCAACAAGAATATACTAGACCTGAGGAGAGAAATGGAAGAAAGAGGCCTAGTGGATATATATAGGACACTCCATCCCCAGAAACCTGGATACACATTCTTCTCCAATGTACATGTGACATTCTTCAGGATAGACTACATGCTGGCACATAAAACATACCTCCATAAGATCAAGAGGATAGAAATTTTGCAGACTACCTTTGCTGACCACAAGGCTCTGAAATTATTTGTGAACTCCAAAGGGACTCAGAAGAAACTCTTTAACACCTGGAAGTTAAACAGCCTCATGCTCAATAACCAGTGGATCCGAGATGAAATCAAGGAGGAAATAAAAAGGTTCCTGGAAACAAATGACAATAAAGACACAAACTCTCAGAACTTATGGGACACAGCAAAAGCAGTACTGAGAGGAAAATTTATAGCTTTGCAAGCACACATCAGGAAGGAAGAAGGAGCTTACCTGAGTAGCTTAATGACACAGCTAATAGAACTAGAAAATGCTCAACAAAAGGACCCAAGAATAGGAAGACAGAAGGAAATAACAAAGCTGAGAGCAGAAATCAACAAAGTGGAAACTCAAAAAACAATCCGAAAGATCAATGAAAGCAGAAGTTGGTTCTTTGAAAAAATAAACAAGATTGATAGACCACTGGCAAACCTAACAAAGAAAGAGAGAGAGAGAAACTTGATAACTCGTATCAGGAATGAAAAAGGAGAGATCACTACTGATATGACAGAGATTCAAAGGGTAATCAGAAACTAATTTGAAAAACTCTACGCCACTAAAAATGAGAACCTGGAAGAAATGGATAAATTCTTGGACTCTTATAATCTTCCACGGTTGAAGGAAGAGGATGTAGCATATCTAAACACCCCCATCACCATTGATGAAATTAAAACAGTAATCAAATGTCTGCCGAAAAACAAAAGCCCAGGTCCAGATGGATTCACTAATGAATTCTATCAAACTTTACAAGAGGAACTACAACCAATCTTGGCAAGACTCTTTCATGAAATTGAACAAACAGAAACACTTCCAAATAGCTTTTATGAAGCCAACATCACCTTGATACCTAAACCAGACAGAGACGCTACCAAAAAAGAAAATTACAGACCAATATCACTGATGAATACAGATGCAAAGATCCTCAACAAAATCCTGGCAAATAGGATTCAATGCCTCGTTAAGAAGATCATCCACTACGATCAAGTTGGTTTCATCCCAGGAATGCAAGGCTGGTTTAACATCCGTAAATCTATCAACATAATACACAACATCAATAACAAGAAAAATAAAAACCACATGATCATATCAATAGATGCAGAGAAAGCATTTGATAAGGTCCAACACCCATTCTTGATCAAAACTCTCAGCAAGATGGGAATGGAGGGAACCTTTCTCAATATAGTGAAGGCCATCTACCACAAGCCAGTGGCAAATATTATCCTCAATTGAGAAAAACTGAAAGCCTTCCCTCTAAATTCTGGCACAAGACAAGGCTGTTCTCTCTCACCACTCCTATTTAACATAGCACTGGAAGTACTTGCTATAGCGATTAGGCAAGAAAAGGATATCAAGGGAATCCAGATAGGAAAGGAAGAAGTCAAGCTCTCACTGTTTGCAGATGACATGATACTCTACTTAGAAAACCCTAAAGACTCTATCAAAAAGCTTCTAGAAACAATAGACTCATATAGCAAGGTGGCAGGCTACAAAATTAACACACAGAAATCAATGGCCTTTCTATATACCAATAGTAATAAGGATGAAATGGACATTAAGAAAACAACCCCATTCACAATAGTTCCACACAAACTCAAATATCTTGGAATCAACTTGACTAAATATGTGAAGGACCTATACAAAGAAAACTATAAAACTCTGCTCCAAGAAATAAGAGAGGACACACGGAAATGGAAACGCATACCCTGCTCATGGATTGGCAGGATTAACATCATCAAAATGTCAATACTCCCCAAGGCATTATACAGATTTAATGCCATCCCTCTAAAGATACCCATGACATTCTTCAAAGAAGTGGATCAGACACTTTTGAAATTCATTTGGAACAATAAACACCCTCGAATAGCTAAAGCAATCATTGGGAAAAAGAATATGGGAGGAATTACTTTCCCCAACTTTAAACTGTACTACAAAGCAACAGTTATCAAAACAGCATGGTATTGGAATAAGGATAGGTCCTCAGATCAGTGGAATAGGCTTGAATACTCAGAAAATGTTCCCCAGAGATACAACCACCTAATTTTTGATAAAGGAGCAGGAAATCCTAAATGGAGCAGGGAAAGCCTCTTCAACAAGTGGTGTTGGCACAATTGGATAGCCACTTGCAAAAAATTAAACTTAGACCCCCAGCTAACATCATGTACGAAGGTAAAATCCAAATGGATTAAAGACCTTGATATCAGCCCCAAAACCATAAGATATATAGAACAGCACATAGGCAAAACACTCCAGGACATTATAGGCATCTTCAAGGAGGAAACTGCACTCTCCAAGCAAGTGAAAGCAGTGATTAACAGATGGGAATATATTAAGCTGAGAAGCTTCTGCACCTCAAAGGAAATAGTGCCCAGGATACAAGAGCCACCCACTGAGTGGGAGAAACTATTCACCCAATACCCATCAGATAAGGGGCTAATCTCCAAAATATACAAGGCACTGACAGAACTTTACAAGAAAAAAACATCTAACCCCATCAAAAAATGGGGAGAAGAAATGAACAGACACTTTGACAAAGAAGAAATACACATGGCCAAAAGACACATGAAAAAATGTTCCACATCACTAATCATCAGGGAGATGCAAATCGAAACAACGATGAGATACCACCTCACACCCCAGAGAATGGCACACATCACAAAGAATGAGAATAAACAGTGTTGGCGGGGATGTGGAGAGAAAGGAACTCTTATCCACTGCTGGTGGGAATGCTGTCTAGTTCAACCTTTATGGAAAGCGATATGGAGATTCCTCCAAAAAGTGGAAATCGAGTTCCCATACGATCCAGCTATACCACTCCTAGGAATATACCCTAGGAACACAAAAATACAATACAAAAACCCCTTCCTTACACCTATATTCATTGCAGCTCTATTTACCATAGCAAGACTCTGGAAACAACCAAGATGCCCTTCAACAGACGAATGGCTAAAGAAACTGTGGTACATATACACAATGGAATATTATGCAGCTGTCAGGAGAGATGAAGTCATGAAATTTTCCTATACATGGATGTACATGGAATCTATTATGCTGAGTGAAATAAGTCAGAGAGAGAGAGAAAAACGCAGAATGGTCTCACTCATCTATGGGTTTTAAGAAAAATGAAAGACACCCTTGTAATAATAATTTTCAGACACAAAAGAGAAAAGAGCTGGAAGTTCCAGCTCACCTCAGGAAGCTCACCACAAAGAGTGATGAGTTTAGTTAGGGAAATAACTACATTTTGAACTATCCTAATAATGAGAATGTATGAGGAAAATGGAGAGCCTGTCTAGAGTACAGGCGGGGGTCGGGTGGTGCGAAGGGAGACTTGGGACATTGGTGATGGGAATGTTGCACTGGTGATGGGTGGTGTTCTTTACATGACTGAAACCCAAACACAATCATGTATGTAATTAAGGTGTTTAAATAAATTAAAAAAAAAAAACTTCGACCCCCCAAAAAAATCAGCATTTTCTCTCAAAAACAAAACAAAACAAACAAAAAAAAAACAAAAAAAAAAGAAAAGGAGAATTTGTTTATAATGAAAAATTCATCTCAAAGTGAAGTGTTTTATAACCAAGAATTATTATGCCCACTCTAAACCCCCCCAAGTCATTTGATCATTTGTAGATACATTTTTGCTTTTATTTCTGTTGGCAAGGCAATACTACAAATTACTTCTTGTTAGAGATCAATTTTACTATTTCTCACATGATGAAACACACACACTCAAAAAATATCACACCCACATACAAATATACACAACCAGTTATCTAACTGAATAGACCAGAATATATGAGGAAAGAAAAATATGATTTTAAATATGTCAGAATCTCAGAATGAAGTGAGAACCAGACATGTTATTATGCTAAGGTAATTAAGGTTAAAATAAGAAATGCATTGAATATGCATTTTTAGTAGGGGTATAATGGAAGACATTTTCAATTTCCTCTGGGAAAAGCTGTAAGATTTTAAAAAGTGATGTTAAAGTGCAGAAGGGGAAAAGCAAGGAGAAATCATTGCAAGGAAAAACAAAAACTTGAGGAAAGTCATGAAAATATGCATTATGAATAGATTCATTAAACTGGAGTTAATGTGAGGTCAACTAAATGATAGAGTTTTCTTAAGAGTCTAGAGTGATAGTCAAAGGTTCAATTAGCAAAATTAGAGTTCGCAAGTTATAGAAAAAATAGTTTACCCTATAGGATAAGGAAAAAAAACCTATGAGATCAAAAGTATAGATATTTTCAATACTTTTGACAACAAAAAGAAAACTAGAAGAGAACACAAATGATTAGTGACATGAATGTCAATGTGATTGAAGTCTTGAGATACAGCCCTTTTGCTCTTGCAGCAATGAGCTGTGGTTGACAGAAAATGTTCTGTGAGAGTCATGTTAAGGAGGTCAAATGAATGAAATTGGTCCTCATATAGGAGTTGAGATACTTAAATAGGAAATTAAAAATGTGTTACATAAAATATTGAAATTCGTTGAAAAATGAGTTCATTAAAGGTGAACATCGGAACGGAGGACAGTCTCTGAAAATGGCCATATTTAATTGTCAGCATAAAAGAGAATTGAGCTTTATTCTGTGTAGGTTATTTTATGTAGTCAGGGATAAGATGGCCATGGTAAGTTAGAATAATGAGAACATTGAAATTAAGCTGACACAGAAGAATTCCATTCTACTACAAATCAATGGAAACATAGAAGATATATATTTAAAATATGTAGAAAGGGACCAGAATGATAGTACAGAAAGTATGATATTTGCATGTATGCACTTGACCTGGTCTTTATCTCTGGCACCATATGTAGTTCCCTGAGAACAAAGCCAGGATAGGCCTAAGTAATTCTAAGTGTAACCCCTCCCAAACATAAAAACAAATAGAGAAATTTCTTATCCAGTATAAAAACCAAGAAAGAGGTATACTTAGATTTAGAGTGAAGGAAAGTATTTAGGGGAAGATTATCAATTAGAACTCTCAAATCTCAAAAGTTTTAAGAAAAGGAAAAGTCATCTTAAATGCTTGGCTAAACATAATTTCACCCTAATATGAAAACCCAAGCCAGGTTCCAAGTACATGAAAATGAACAACATAACTGATTGGTGACCCTGGGATACTGCAACAGTCACTTCCACCACCACCCCAAAAAAGAGAAAAGGATAAGGGCCAGAGAGATAACACAGTGGTAGGGTGTTTGCCTTGCAAGAGGCCCACCTAGGACCAAAGGTGGTTCGAATCCAGGCATCACGTATGGTCCCTTGTGCCTGCCTGGAGCGATTTCTGAGCACAGAGCCAGGAGTAACCCCTGAGCACTACTGATGTGACCAAAAAATTAAAAATAGAGGGAAAAAGAGAAAAGAATAAATTATAATAAAAAAGAAAAGAAAGTAAAAAGATAAAACTGAAAGGAAGGTAAGGGGTGAGAATACCTTTGATAAGAAAATCATACTTTTTTCCAATATAATTAAAAAACTCTTAGTTCTTACTTGTAGCCATTATTAATAGTAAATACTTTTATAGTTTTGTTACATGAAGTGACTCTAAGCAAATTGCTTTTGTATAAGTGACAAATGTCTATCACTTCTACGGTATGAGAATGGTTAATGGAAAATTCACAAAACCTTAATACAAACCCCATGAAACTATTGACAACAATGAAGAAGCAAAGAAGACACTCTGTGAGTTATGATTCTCAAGTAACTATGAGCAGCCATCTTAGAGTAACACAGAATTGAAAATCATATAACAAAAATAAATTATTTTAACAGTCCTGAAAGTTGAGATACATATACTGGAAGAGCTAAAAGCAGGTTTATCATGGCTTCCTTCTTCTTGTCCGAGAGATGGCTACCTTCTTTTGTTTTCTCATCTGGCCTTACCTTTTTACA
Source organism: Suncus etruscus (assembly GCF_024139225.1). NCBI lineage: Eukaryota > Metazoa > Chordata > Mammalia > Eulipotyphla > Soricidae > Suncus > Suncus etruscus. The sequence goes on along the minus strand of NC_064856.1, from coordinate 90,884,821 downwards.
CACTCACTCTTGATCTCTTCTTTTTGAAGAGAATCTATCTCATTACATTAGACCCTAATTTTAGCATGTTTAATCTTATTTCCCCCATTTTCAAGTACCATCAAGTGGACTAAGGGTAGGGCTTGCAATGTGGTATTTATATATTTTGTGGAGAAGTGTTTTTAAAAATGTTATATGAGTAAATATTAGTAACTTAAAAAAGTTCTAGATGCATTAATTGGACAAGTGATGTCAGCATGAAAAGAAAAAAAGTAAATAGCATAGTAAGGAAAAGCATACAGGAGACATTTTAGGGAAGGACAATTAGAATATATGAAAGATATAAGGTTCAGAATTTAGACTAAAAATTTTTTCTGAACTAAAAACAAACACAGCATATCCATCTGTTTGATTGGATATATCACCATCATGACAGGATGATTAAAAACAACTTGACACCTAGGTCCATGACAGTGAAACTTCAGAGAACACCAAAGAGAAAATAATTCTGAAAGCAATCAAAGATGAACTATCTATTGCAATCAAAGGAATGATAATGAGAAGCACAAGGATGTCTTACTGTTTGATAAAGAAAAGAAGTCCAGAGGGATGAGCACTTAAAGGGTGGTTAAAAATATTTTAGCTTAGAATTCCACATTTGGCTGAACTATAATTTGAGGATAAAACCAATAAAAATATTCCATAAAATCACTATAAGTTAGTCCTGGAGAGATAATACAGTAGTAACAGTGCTTGCTTTCCAAGCAGCTGACCCATGTTCAAACCCTGGCACAATATATGATCCCTGAGTCCTACCAGAAATGATCCCTGATTGTAGCAATGACCACTGATGAATCTTGAGAATATCTGGTTGTGTCCCTAAACAAAAAGCCTAAAAGAAGGATAGAGTTATAGACCCTCTCAGGAGATGTAAGATCAGTGAGAGAAATGAAACTGCTTTCACTAAAATAAAGATTGACAGGTGCAAGAAGATTTTGTTGAGTATATAGGTGAATGTAAAACAATTTTAATGTTCCCTAATAGGAAAGCAAACATAGATAATATATAATATATGCTAATGTATTAGTCATATAAAAAGGATATGTTGAATAAGTATATTTATAAACCTTTCTGGGTTTGATAAAATATCAGATAGAGTTTCTAAAAACTCAGGAATGTTTGGTTAAAATCATAGCTGTATAAAAGTGAGAATATAACACAGAAGAGCAGAGTGATGCTGTGTGTATTCATGCATGTTTAATCCCTGGACATAGGACTTATACCCTCAGCTTTTTGGGGTTTAATTCACCCAGTAGGCTAGAGATCTGCTTAGGCTTAGGTCTGTTTTGGAATCCAGGCACCTAGCCATCAGGTCTGGTATTAACTGGCCAAATATATCTCAAAGTGATTTCTGTACTTCTGTGTATAGCTAGGAAGTATAAAGTGTATTTTCAAATCTACTTTTATATAAAAACAAAAAATGGATATGAAATATTATAAAAGGTCAAATAGTGGGGAAAAGGAATAAAGAAGTTTTAATAAAATAGAAAACAAAATAAAATGCAATATAAAGAAACTAACTGAATAATAATGGATTTTACTTATGCAGGACTACGATTAATACTGCAGAAATTTACAATGTTGGCTTCAGTATGGAAAATTGGTACAATAAGCTAAAACATTCAATTATTAATAAAAATGTCTAGATACATGATTTACTGATTGCTAACTATTTGGATATATTTTTATTTGAATTATGTGATCATTATATCAAAAATTTAAAAAATATTTAGTGAGTGCTGTAAGGTAAAGCTATTTTTTTCCAGCTCCTCTTTGCCTATATACTTAAGGTAAATTTTTCTTAATTTAAGCTTTAATTTTGGTGAGGAACCTGCTGTAGTCAAGACTTATTCCTTATTCTGCACTAAGAAATTGCTCCTGGGAATCATCAAGGGTGCCAGGAATCAGACCTAGATCAGCTTCTTCCAAGGCAACTGCCTTCCTCATGTGCTATATATTTTGGCCTTAAGCTTAATTTCTAAATGTGTGTAACATTTCTATATTTCCTATATTTCAAGGTAATTTTAACAATATTAAGTGAATGACAATAATTTGGAGAAAATATTTTACCAGTTATGGTAGCCTATATAAAAAAAGTTGGCAGCAGTAACAAAACTAAAAGAAATAAGAATTTACAAAGGGTAAAAGTTATCATTTATTTCCCATTATGTAGAGATGCATACATTTCTGAAAATGGCCGCTGATTGGATTGCAATCAAACAATGTTAGTAATAACATTGACCTAAGGAAGATATAATGGATTCGCTTAAAGAAGAAAAGGAACAAATAGGAAAATGCTTACAGTTCAAAAGAAAGAGTCAAACATAAATCATTTACTTATTTATGGCAACAAGCAAAGAAAAAGTTTGAAATCAAGAGAGTGCAAAGATGCACTATTTGAGTGTAAGGAGGATACACCTGGCATTATTCAAGTTTTTTTAAAATCTATGCTCAGGAATTACATCTGGCCATTTTAGGAGGACTATATGGGATACCAAGAATAAAAACTTGGTCTGCTGTGTACAAGGCAATTGTTTTACCTGCTACACTATCAGTCTGGCTTCATATGCATTATTCGTTTTTAGCTTGTTCATTTTTTTTAGAAAAAATGATCAGTAATTGGACTGAGAGAGAGTGCTGTTTGCATGTTTGTGTATTGTATGCATACTATTAAATATATAAGCCAGTTAGAAAAGTGAAAACATACATAGAGGGGTAGGAAGAACATGAGGCAGTTATAATACTAATAGATAAGAATGTAGTGCGGACAGAAGTGACTATGCTTATAAGCATGCATGACATAGTTGATATTTAGAGGAAATCAGTTCTAAGGGCAGAAGGAATTTGAATTTAAGTGATATAAGTAATCATTGTCTCCATGGGAGTCCAGGCAGATTTTGTGGGATAAAGCTTCAATTTTTTTCTGTAAATATTCTGTAAATAAATATTTCTGTAAATAAAATTTCCTGTAAATTTGTTTGTACATACATGTAGTTAGCCTCAATTTTTTTCTGTAAAAATGTGAAGCAGGGCTAGTGAGAATGCACAGAAAATAAATCTGTTTACCAGCAGACCCAGATTTGATTCCCGTTACCCCATATTGTCCTCCACGCTCTCCCAGGATTGATCCTAGTGCAGACAGAGCTAGCACTAAAAGCTTGAACTCTTCCCTGAATGAGTACAAACTCTTCCTTTCTCCCCCAACACACAAATTAAGCTATGTTTTTTTTTTTCTGAAGGAATTTACAATCTTCTCTCTTGTCTTTTATAGCTTGTGAGGTTTTTCATTATCAAGATTCAAGTCTTAAGACATTGGACTACTTCATGAGGGATGATATTTTTGATGAAAAGAATTATATTTAGCTTCTAATATTTCTAGAAAAATAATATTTTATTTGAATATCTATTGTTTGTAACTTCAAATCACCACACTTATTTTAGAAAGTAATGAAAAGTCTACAGAGGGAGGGAAGAGGGAGAATTTCAGGCCAATCCTTTTGGGAAGTAAACAGGATCTAAGGCTTTACATTTCTATGTTCTCCACAAAATCAACTTTCCAAAAATAGCTTCAGACAAGTGTAGTCACAGTTGAATGTCATGTTTCTATTACTGTGATGACATAAAGTCATTAAATCACTGCTAGTGGCACAAGCAGTTTTGTCTGGCATAGTAATACTCTGTACCCATTCAAAGGGAATGACACTTTATTTTATTTTTTGTTTTGTTGTTGCTGTCTTGCAATGGAGAGGATAGTATCCAACAAAATGCAATGTTTCCCCTATCTCTGTATCCAGATATTGTTCATGATGGGTTTGGGATCATATGGTGTGCCAGAGATCAAATCCCAGTAGCCACATGCAAGGCAGGTATTCAACCCGCTGTACTATCTCAGAAGTACAGACATAGCACCTAAATGGCTGATGCAAAGCCATGTCCTCCTGAAAGAATTGGTAGGGTTTGAGGTTTGACTTCCACCATAATTTTATCTGTTTATTTTTAATAAACATTTTATTAGCACCATTATTACAAAACACGGTTGTAGTTAGATTTCAGTTATGATAAAGGACACTCTCCATCACCAGCGTGATATTCTCACCACCAATATCCCCCATTTCACTCCTCCTACCCCTTGCCTGTATTCGAGACAGGCATTCTATTTCTCTCACTCAGTACAATTATCATGATAGTTATCAGTGTAGTTATTTTTTGAACTGAACTAACCACTGTTTGTGGTAAGCTTCATAGAGTGAGCCAGCCCTTCCAGCCCTTATCTTTATTGTCTCTATGTGTTATTGCAATTATGTCATTTATTTTTCTTAAATCTCATAGATGAGTGAGACTATTCTGTGTCTTTATCTCTCTTTTTGACTTATTTTCAACTTAGCATAATAGTTTCCATGTCCATTCATAAATAGGAAAATTTCATGATTTCATTTTTCTGATGACTGCATAGTATTCCATTGTGTTTATGTACCACAGTTTCTTTAGCCACTCATCTTTTGAAGGGCATCTGGGTTGTTTCCAGATTCTGGTTACTGTAAATAGTGCTGAGTGAATATAGCTGTGCAGAAGGTATTTTTGTATTGTGCTTTTTCATTCCTAGTGTATATCACTAGGAGTGATAGATGGAACATATGGGAGCTCCATTTCCAGTTTTTTTTTTAAGAATATCCATATTGTTTTCCATAAAGGTTAGATTAGACAGCATTCCCATCAGCAGTAAATGAGAGTTCCCTTTTCCCAACTTCCCCCCAGCATTTATTTTTCTTATTCTTTGTGATATGTGCCAGTCTTTGCAGTGTGATATGTTCCATAATTTTATTAATGTTCTTTGATAATGCTATAGCACTCAATCTCTTAGTTCTTTGAATTAGTGTTAGGGCTGGAGCAATAGCACAGCAGGTAAGGCACTTTTCTTGAACATGGCCAACCCAGGTTTGAACCCCATCATCCCAATAGTACCTCTAGTCTGCTTGGAGTAATTTCTGAGCACAGCCAGAAGTAACCACTGAGTGCTGCTGGATGTATTCCAAATACTTAAAAGAGAAAAAAGAAAAATGAAAGAAAGAGAAAGAAATGAAAGAAAGGAAGGAAGGAAGGAAAAAGAAAGAAAGAAAGAAAAACAAAGAGAAAGAAAAAGAAAGAAAGAAGAAAGAAAGAAAGAAAGAAAGAAAGAAAGAAGAAAGAAAGAAAGAAAGAAAGAAAGAAAGAAAGAAAGAAAGAAAGAAAGAAAGAAAGAAAGAAAGAAAGAAAGAAAGAAAGAAAGAAAGAAAGAAAGAAAGAGAAAGAAGAAAAACAAAGGAAGGAAGGAAGGAAGGAAGGAAGGAAGGAAGGAAGGAAGGGAGGAAGGAAGGAAGGAAGGAAGGAAGGAAGGAAGGAAGGAAGGAAGGAAGGAAGGAAGGAAGGAAGGAAGGAAGGAAGGAAAGAAAACGGAAAGGAGCAGTGTCAGATTGTCCATGATTCTTAATCACAGAAAAAGGTCACAAATTTGTGTTTGTTTTTTTTTTCAAATCTTTCCTGTACTTAAAGTAACTTATAGTAGAAGTAATAATGGAGGCTCCAACAAGAAAACTTGATGTCTTTTATTATTCTCCCAATTTTCCTATACTTCTGTATGCCACACATATAACAAAATTAGGACTACCAAATATGTTAGATAAATGTCCATAAATTCTCCAAAAAATTATTCAGATATATATTTTGACCTCATATATGAAGGATATTGACTTTTTAAGATTGAACATAATTTTCCCAAAAGCAATTGGAAATCAAATAATCATGATTTGGGTGGTGGTTTGGTGGTGGGGGAACAGCCAAATATATATTATGAAGATCTGTGCTCAGTTTTAGCATAAACATATAAAGATAAAACAAAAAATATATGTCTTATAGCAGCACAAAATCTTGCAAAGTGATGAAATAATGTTATTGTGGGAAAAAGCTAAATAGCAAGGATTTGTGTCCCTGAATTTTAATTTGTTATGGGATAGCACAAATTGATTTAATAACTTTAAGCATTGACCTCCATAGACGTTTTAGATACTAATTAGGAAAGAAGGTCCCTTCTCGATAGAATTAAAAGCTAGAACTTACCAGTTGGAATATGACATAGACTTAGTTCCAAATCCTTTTCAGATGAATGTTCACTGACACAGCTCAGTCTCATATTGTGCTTTGATAGGATCAATGCGGACATGTGTGAACTTTCAAACCAGTTCTATCAAGTTGAACATAAAAAAATATCTTCTACTTCAGCATTTTTTAAGAATGAATAGCTTAAATATTTTTGCCTTAGATGATTTAAATGATCCTTTTCTGGGAGACTGGCAAGTTTTGGAAGTAGCCAATTATTTCTTTTTACTGATGGCTTGATTTGAACTTTTATTTTATTGGGTTGCTTAGTACAGTGTGTGCAGCATATAGTCGTTGAATAAAGGAACTGACTCATAAATGATTGTTTATGAAAATGTGTAGCCACTTAGATAGTCTTCTACTAAAAACACCTAAAATCCGTTTTTTTCAAGAGATGAAAATGAGTAAACAAATAGATAATAATTAAAAGCTTGCTTCCCAACTGAAGTATAATTATCTTTTATAGGATAAGAATCTTATTTTATTCTAAAATTCAAACTCACTCAGTTTTCAAGTAGCTCCTACATTAACAAGCGAGTCACCAATAATAGAACAAAAACTATATCTCTGAATAAAAGTCCTCATATTTATTTTTTATTTATTTTTTTTTCGTTTTATGGGCCACATCCAGTGATGCTCAGGAGCTGGCTATGTACTCAGATCAGTCGTGGTTTGGGGGACGATATAAGAAGGCGGTTTTCCCCACTCCCAGGCCAGGCCCGGACACTGGCCTAGGGTGGGGTCAAATCCCTGTCCTTCAGGCTTGGGAGGGTCCCTCTCCCTTCCTGGAGCAGGATTTTGAGCCGGCATGGACGGGCAGCTGGCAGGCCTCCCCATGTGCCAGCGGCCTTTTGGTCCAGCCTAGGGTCAGGGGGGGCCCGGACCTGGGTCACCCGACCCCCCTCTCCCCCATTCCTCTGGATCTCCAGGTGGGTTCCTGGAAGGAGCTGACGGGGCACCCTGGGTTTTCCCCACTCCCAGGCCAGGCCCGGACACTGGCCTAGGGTTGGGCTTAGGGGGTGGAATTTTATCTGGTGGGTGGCAGATAGCTGCTAAGCTATACTCAGTTTGTCACTGGAAATTTTATACCAGTCTACATTTTGCAAACCGCGTGGGGGCTAGTGCCCCCGCGCGAACATTTGCTCCTCCCAACCATCAGTACCCCAGATTTACCCTTCTTAACTTTAGTAATACATAGTTTTAATCTCTGACCTAAGACATACAGTAGTTCTAACAAATCCCAGAACTATTTAGAATGACACTAATTGAACACATATTGAACACATATATCTTTTGAATATTTTATGGGTATTTTTTTTAACTGATGTAACTTTCTATATATTTTTCTACCATGATGTTTCTATCCACTTTTCATCTTGTCTTTTCTTTGTAAGCTGTATAGTAAGGATTGTTGTTGGAAATGTCCCTCAGTTTGATCCCTATGATGGAACTATGTCATAGAAATTGCTGGTCTTGTTCCTATTGCCTCCAGATGCACCAATAACGCTTCATGGCATTGATCCTTGTTTGCATAGACACATTAAAATGGGAAAACACCATACATATAGATAAGTTCTTATCTAATAAATCTCAGTACAATGTACCTTACACCCTGAACATTGATATAATGATATAATGACCTGGCACAGGCCTCAGAAGAATGGGCATCCTCCATTCACGCCGGAACCAGGCAAGCTATCTATGAAACATCCAAGGTCTTTTATAGCAACAGCTGGAAGCAGTCCTCTACCAGGAAAGACACTACCAAGGGTCTGACATCGACCCCCTAAAAAGAGACTTCCGTTTACACTGAGAAGACTTGACAACATCAATGACCTGCTCTACAGGACATGGTTCTCTCTAGTGCCACTAAGTGTGAGGTGAAACAAGAGCATGCTCTGCACCATCCTGACTGCAATATGGGATATGCAGACTCCAGGATCTTTAATACAGAAGCATGATACCAACAACAGAGACTATGTGAGGAATGGAGGTGTATTGCCACTACAGACGATGACTTGAATTGGACAAACTAGTTTGCCTGGAGCCTAGAGTCAGTCCTGTGCCAGGAAACTTCAGGGGTAGGGTCTCCTTGTATTTAGACCATAATTTGTCTTTCCATGTCCCTTATGTTTTGGTGGGCCTATGCAAACAAATGCCACTTTAATACCGTTTTTTACTAAGTTCCCTTGACGCTAATCCTTAAGAAAAATAACCCACTAAAACTTTTGAGGTTAACTTAAACTAGTAAGCATGTGCATGGAACTAGAGAAATGTACTTTGCCCTCAATGTTTAAGGAGTTACATAAGTCTAATGTCTTTAGATTATATTGTGTGCTGCTAAGAAATAGTATGTACTATAACTGGGGATTTGAGGGACAAAGCAATTGTATTGTACATGGGTTTAGTTTTGTTTTTCTTAATGTTCTTTGGCTGAAAGTTCAAGGCTGGGATATCATCGATGGGAATACCGTGAATTTTGTTTATGGGTGATTGGGCTTCCACTGTAACTTTACCCTGTCCTCTTTCTTTGCATCTTTGTTGTCATAATTAAAATAAAAATAATAATAATAAAAAAAATATAAAAAAAGAAGGCGAGAGAACAGACTGCGGTCTGTCCTAGGTCAGCTGCGTGCAAGGCAAACTCCTTACTGCTGTGCCACCACTCCGGCTCCGTGTATTTTATTTCTTTTTAAGATGCAATGCAGTATCACATATTTTAGTGAAAAAAATCAATTGCCTGGAAAAAATCTTCAATTGTATAATAGCAAGAATTTTGGAATGGTAGCTATGTATGGGTGCTGTGATAAACACTTGACATAGATTATCTCATTTAATCCTCACAGAAACCAAGTGAAGTGTTTACTGTCATTACTCCTATTTGATGAAGAGGATACTGGGGCTCACAGAGAATTAATAACAAGTCCAAGACCAACTAATGTCAAGTAATCTAGAGTGGACGACCAGAAAGCACATACACCAGCTGGGATCAGCCTTTTATTGAGGGAGAAGTGCACAAAAGCACAGCAGTAGCAGGTAAGCAATCTACTCAGTTACAGTTATTTAGGGAACTGATGGGTCAGTATCTGACTTATCCCATCTTGAGAAGAATGCTTTATAAAATATTTTTTCTTGAGAGATTTCAGTTATATAGACAAAACTGTGTGTTGGCCTCATCCTCAACATCAACATTTGTAACAGAGTTTGCCACATATTTGCTGTGTCTTGTGATATTATAATTCTTAACCTTCAACTCTGCTCTATTTCATTATAAAGTTTTACACTGTTTGCCTTAAGTACTCATTTATAGTTAGTTCTCAAAGTTTCTAAATTTTTATTTCCAAATAGACCATGATTAAAAAGAGAAAGATTCGTGACTCTCTGATTTCCAGTTTATGTAAAATTAACTTTGTCTATTAACTAATCAAAGGGGTATTTTCTTTTTTTATAATTATCTTTATTTAAACACCGTGATTACAAATATGATTATAGTTGTATAATTACAGTCATGTAAAGAACACCCCCTTCACCAGTGCAACATTCCCACCACCAATTTTCCAGATCTCCCTCCTCACCTGTACTTGAGACAGGCTTTCTACTTCCCTCATTCATTCACATTGTTATGATAGTTTTCAGTGTAGTCATCTCTCCAACTGCACTCATCACTCTATGTGATGAGCTTCTTGTCATGAGCTGTACCTACCAGCCCTCATCTCTCTTGTCTTGAGATACTGTTAAAAATGTCTTTCATTTTTCTTAAAACCCATAGATGAGTGAAACCATTCTGCGTCTTTCTCTCTCCCTCTGACTTACTTCACTCAGCATAATAGATTCCATGTACATCCATGTATAGGAAAGTATTTTTTTATTCAAATATCAACATCTATTATTTGATTCTAGTGTATAAAAACTTTTTATCTCAGCCTTATTTGACCATCTAAATTTATTTTTATTTTAAAATTATTTATTTAAAGAAAATGTATCACATTTTTGACATAACTGATCATAATGCATTTGTTTCAGAAAGACAGAAAGCAAAGTTATTAAGAAATAGAAAGAGAACAGAGAATTAAAAAATGGAAGAAGGGGAGAGAGTTCATTAGCAGTTACATTTGTGAAACTTATTGTAGCACCTATAAAGTCATTAATACAATAGCCAAAGGTTTAGTATGTTCCCATTTTTTTTTCTCAAGAGATGGGAAATACATTTAAAAAATGTGTGTGTTTGACAATTGTCGTTTGCGTAGGCGCACAAAACATGGAAGAGATTGGAAATAAATACCTTTGGCCTAAAAACAGGGAGATCTTACCCCCGAAACACTTTGGCTTAAGACTAACTTAAGGCTCCAAGCATACTCTGTTGTCCAAACCCCTAGTCCTTCTCGATGGTCAGCTCTTTAGTCTCCTCGTTGCTCTCAGGTTTCTGTAGTTACAGATCCTGGTTTCTGTACAGGTCCTGTGTCGAAGACCAGGTGGTGTGTTGTGTCTTCTGGTTCTATCAGTTAACATTGCAGAGAATTCTGCCCTAAAAGCAGACTATTGCTGTTGCCTGGTTGTCAGGGTGATAAAAAAAACTGTTTTTGGAGTAAGTCAGTGCCATGGCGGTAGTAGAACTTTCCTCGGTAGAATTTATGTTAATGTTGCTGGGGAAACCTTGTTTGTTTCAATAGGTGGTATCCTCGGTTCAGGGGGTGAATAGTCAGTGTCAGATCAACTGGAGTCTAAGTCAAATCATTATGACAAGTGTCTAGGTTGTAAGGTCCCACTGCAGTATAAAATATTTTGCATTCCTATCTCTATTAGATAAGAACTTGTTTACAACTATTAACTTTTCCCATTTTGATGTGCCTATGCAAAAAGTGAAAGTCACAGTGAGTTACTAGTGCTTATGGGAGGCCGAGGTGTCCAGACCAACAGACTCCAGAGCATTTTGTTTACATGAGCTCTGAACAGAGATTTGTCTACTAGTATATTGGAGTATACTAGTATATATAGTACACTAGTATATATAGTACACTGGTGTATATATAGTGTAGTATATATTATACCAGTATACTACTAGTATATTGAATGGAACCCGAGGAAAGGGTACATTGCTTTTATATGGGATGTTTGATAATGGTTATGCCTATTAAAGATGTGTATCTATAAGAACTATTCAAAGAAAATTTGTATGTCCTCTTTATTTATTTTATTTTTTTAATTTTTATTGTGACCGAAGTGCATTACAAATCTTTCACTGCATCATTAATGATACATAGTGACAATGAATGAGGGGCATTCCCACCACCAGTGCTGTCCTCCCTCCACCCCTGTTCCCAGCATGAATCCCATATCTCCCTCCTTTATCCTCCAGAATGCTAGTGCAACTGGTCTCCACTTTACAGCTTGTTGTAGTTTGAGCATCCATTCCGCCGTCATTGGAGATAAAAATGATAAGAAAAAAGGAAGAAAACAACTTGGTAACAACTACCAAATAAAGAAAGAAGAGAAAAAAAGAAAAAAAGAAAGAAAAATAGAAGATAAAAGAAAAAAATGCACCGGCAAAGAAAAAGAAAAAAATCACCAAATAATAACCACAAGAATGAAAAAGAAAGAGAAAAGTGTAAGAAGAAAGAGAAGGAAAATAAAGTCAAAAATTAACAAATCGGGGCCGGCAAGGTGGCGCTAGAGGTAAGGTGTCTGCCTTGCAAGCAGTAGCAAAGGAAAGACCGTGGTTTGATCCCCTGGCGTCCCATATGTTCCCCCCAAGCCAGGGGCATTTTCTGAGCGCTTAGCCAGGAGTAACCCCTGAGCATCAAACGGGTGTGGCCCGAAAACAAAAACAAAAACAAAAACAAAACAAACAAAAAAAACCTAACAAATCAAAACAAAACAAGAAAAAGAAGGGGTGTTGGAGTGGCAGGGTTTAGCGTTCCTCCCACTTTTTTTTTTAACTCTTTTGAAATAGACAGGGAAGGGGTTAAGATCCAGTGCGAAGCTTCAAGCTGTGCAGTCTAGGGTTTTGTACAGTCTAGGTAGGATAGATCCCCACAGTACCATAACAGGAAATGCCCTCAAGAGAGGGAAGATCATCTAAAATTTATAGTTATTATTCACTCATTCACTTTCCTAGTAATTTAGCATTCTGATACTCTATGTTGCATTAGAATATGGGATCTAATTTCGATGCTACTTTCTAAAGCCTATTCACCTTGCAACTAATAGAGTTTTTCACTAGGAAAGGGGTATGTTCCTAGATGTGAAGTGAAGCAATTCAATAAGTCTGGTTTTCTTTGAATAAATACACATAATTTTAGAATTTGTGATTTATATACATGTATGCAAATCTTTAAGATTTCTCATTAAGCATATAATTTTAATAGTATTCTCTATCATTGTATCTTTTTATAGAGTAATTGAATATTTCAAGTTCTTTTTTACAGCTAAAAATCTTACGTCACTCTTTCTGAAATTAATTGTTCAGCTTTATTCACATAAATATGTTAGATAGGAATTGTCTTGAGCTAATAAAATCATCAGAAGTTTAATAGATATATCATCTTTATCATCAGATATAAAGTTATTGAAACCAGAGATCTCATGCAACTTAATTGCTACATATTTTATACACATAGATAATGTTATAATAACATTGTTAGATTGATATTTATTATTTGAAAAATATTGATGACTATTTTGTTTGAGGATTAATAATTAAATTATTAATTTTTAGAGTATTGTTATATTTATTTTAAAGTTGAAAAGTGGTAGAATACTTTTACATACCAATAATTATTTGTGATTCTTTTCCTTTATAATTCTTATTTTGATGAAAGTGGGTTACATATCTTTCACAGTAATATTTTAGGTACATATTAACATTGGATCAGGGGATTCCCATCACTAAATTTGTCCTCCTTCCGCCACTCCCCCTCGTTCCCAGCTTGCATCCCATATCCCTCTCCCTTACTCCCTGGGTTGCTAATTTAAGTGGTCCCCTCTGTGTCTAGCTTATTGTAGATTTGGAATCAATTCTTTTGTCATTGACTTTGATGTTGGTGTTAAAATCCGATCATTTTTATCACTATTTAGTGATCATACAACTGCTTAGTCTTGGTACCGTCCATTATTTCCCCCTCAATTTGAGAGGTGGAGCAAGATGGTTCAAGTTATGTGATTCATTTGAAGAGAAGAAAAGCAATAAAATGGGGTAAAAATCAAGTAAGCCGAAAATGGGCAAAGTCCTTAGAGGCTCTCCACATCAGTTTGAGAGAAGAAAGGGTGAAAGGAAGAGAAATACCACAGCAATACAAAAGGAAGAATCAAACAAAAAATCCAAAGAGTACTACAGCAATAAAGACAAGCACCACATAACCATGGTCCTGAAATAAAAATTAAACAAAGCGCAAAAAAAAAGAAAGAAAATGACAACAACAATAACAAAACCAAAGACCAAAGACATACAAACAAAAAAAGTAAATAAAATAAATAAATAAATGTATTTTGTTCTGCTTATTTTTTTTTTACTGCATAGGCACAGTAAATAATGGGGAAATTAGAGGGGGAATTCCCTTGGCCTAAGAATTACAGGGTTTCTCTGCCTTTGAAGTATACTCTCATGGGACTAACTACAGATTCCTTGCATGTTCATTTAGTCTCCCCTAGATCCTTTTGTGGTGTATGGAAGACATGTGCTCCATCATGGGTGATAACATCAGACCTCTGTATCTAGAGAACTTGGTATCTGGACAGGTCAAGGAATGGAACTTAAACTTGTGATTCTTTGTGAAAAAAGTAATTATTCTAATTTTGTCAAATCAAAATCATTTTATTTTTAATAAAAAGTAACACTATTTCTAAAATACCTTTAAAATCATAAGCTTATTAGTTCTTTGAATATATTTGTCTTGAATACAGGCAGGAGGTGGGGAAGGAAGAAGTTAGGGACTTTGTTGGTGAGAATGTGCCACAGGTGAAAGGTCTGTTCTTTTTATGACTGAAGCTCAACTGCAAACATGTTTGTACTTTTGAAATTATTTTAAATGATAAATACTTTTACTAAAAATAAAACTTCCTAAGATAAAAAAAGTAATGATTTAAAATGAATAAAATTTCAAAGTCTTTTTGTAAAATGTCAACTATAAAAATGTACCATTTCTCCGGAGTGATGGTACAAACCATAAGGCTTCTTCCTTACGCATGCTAGCCTAGGACTGATTCTGGTTTGACCCCCTGGCGTCCCATATGGTTTCCCAAGCCAGGAGCGATTTCTAAGTGCATAGCCAGGAGTAACCACTGCACATCACCAGGTGTGGCAAAAGAAAAAAAACAAACAAAAAAAAAACAATGACAAATAAACATAAAAATGTACTATTTCTATATACTTGTGTAAAGTAATCAATTATCTCAACTATATTTTCAATTCTTAGGATTATCAACTTTTTCTATATATAACCCTTTATAAACGGATATATTTGTTAAACAGAAATTAAAGGATCCTTATCTAAATATAACTGATATATCTGGTATAGATAATTAGTTCATTTTATTTTAGAAAATGGAACCTTCTTTACTTATTGCTTATTCTGCAATGTCACTTCATTTTTTTGATTTATTTTCATTATAGACAGGAAAATAATACTACTTAGGTAATAAGCTCGCAAAATACATAAAGCATTGTCTTTAAAATTCCAAAACAGATAATATTGCTATATTTATTTCCATATCTTTATAAAACATTTACATTATCATAGTATTTTGTACCTAAGAAATGGCCTGATTCTTTTTTGATATCCATTATTTTACCATACTGTAGAATATTTAAGGATCCCCGGTTGTCTCATAAAAATCTAGGTCAAAATAAATCAAAATATATACAAAGAACTTTACAATATGTCATGTCTTATTGAAATTGGGACCCATAAAATTATCTTTTCAAATGTTTTAAAGCTGAAGAAGACCTGCTTTCTTTGCAGTTTTTTCAAGCCAAGACTAGTCAAAATCTAGATAGATTATCAAAATATGCCCCTGGACTCTCAAGTGACACAAGCCCTTCATGCCATTACTCCCAATTTAATATAATTTAGAAGAAGCAAAATAGGAGAAATACCTCATGCTTTTTTCCTTCCAATATCTCTAATCTAATGTTTTAGGCAAAAAAGTGAAGCCAAAGTGCTCCATGGTTCTTTCACCACATGTTATTATTGCAAATGAATAGAAATTCTTACAGGCCATGATTGTTCTAGTGGTTTTAAATAAAATACCACTTGTATGTTTCTACACATATGTACTTACCACTGAATTTTAATATTTTTTGATCATTAGTGAGTGCAGTATGAAGCCTTTTGATTTCTGAAAACTTGCTTTATTGCTCTTTTGCTTTTCTTCCCCTCCTGGAATTTATCCATTTGAGTTTCTTCCCAGTGACCCATGCCCTGACTTTCCTTAGATAATTTGAAAATACTGACCATAGAGATGCTAAGGGTGAAAGGGATCTTACTCCCCATTGAACTACAAATAATCTCTCTTTTTAAATTCTAAGAGGTATCTTTGCAAACTTATTAGATGAATTCCTGCTATATTATATTATATATAGATAAGAATAGTGAATAATGAATTTCTTTAACTACATTTTAATGGGCTCTGTTAAAAGGTCAACTCAACACTGTTGCTGTATGAAAAAATAATCTTGACTTAATAAATGAATTATGCACATATAAGTTAAGATGTTTTGGGTTAGAATTAGCACAAAATACAATGAGGATTCTGCCTGTGTAGCTCCCTTCAACATTTTTGTTCTAATATCAATTTTTTAGTATATTTTAAGGGACTTAATTATTACCAAGTATAAATATATGGAGAATACCATTTTATTTGAAAAGTAAGATGATTTGAAGAGACTATTGGATTAAATCTATTAATGAATTCAACAGAAATGTTTAGACTCACAGTGAGAGAATCAAAGAAACATACACTGCAGTGTCAGAATTACTACAGGTTACAAATATCATCTCTTTCTGTCTCTAGGGTAGCAAGGTAGAATGGAGAGTTTAGCTCCAAATGTCTGTATATTCTTATTATGAACAAGCATAGCAGTTCTTTTCTACAAGACTAGTAAATATTTTACATTTTTTGTTTTATCTTTATTTTATTGAACAGGGCAAAATACTTTATTTTTTATTTTCTCAATTCTTTCAGGGATAAATAACTAAAAATAGATTAATGAACTCCAAACACTAATAAATGAATAAATACTTATCTGTGTTAGTATGCTGGGAGCAGGGGTGGAGGTAGGATAATACTGGTGGTGGGAATTCCCCTGATTCAATGTCACTATGTACATAAAATATTACTGTGAAAGATCTGTAATTCACTTTGGTCACAATAAAAATTATAGAAAAAACATGTCAAAACCTACATTTTTTTGTTTAATCTTAAAAATAAAGTAGATTTTGGACTGCTAAGAAATTGCTCATGTGTTCATGCAATGGTTACATGTATACAATGGATAAATATTGAATAATATTAACTGTGGACCAGTATATTAGATCCAGATAGTATAAGGTGACAAAACTTTGTTACTTGATCTTGAAAAATTACATTCTAACATGGAAGAGTTTCTCAAATAAATATGCACAATTCTATTTATCTTACATGGATTGTTAGGTTGCCCAGAAGAGATTTTGTCAATTTATATTTGTATTGAGATATAAAAGCAAGGACAAATATATCACCAAAGAAGTTATAGTAAACCAAACTTGTTTAGATTACATGATGCTCAACAATAAAATCATAAATCATAGTATTGTCTTGTCAATAAATAAGTTTCTATGAGAGCATTTTAATGATTGCATATTATCCCACTATACAAGCATAATAGATATAATAAAGTTTAATATATAATAATTATTTTTTCTGCTGTATTTTTGATAATGGGTTCTCTATACTTACTAAACTGGCAATAATGGGTCAAAGAGATAGTACAATAGGTAGGGTGCTTTCCTTGCAAACAACCCACCTGAGTTTGATCTCCAACATCTCATATTGTCCCCTGAACACCCACTAGCCTAAGTTTTGATTTCAGAATTAGGAATCACCCTGAGCGACCCCCAAAATAATGAAAAATCAATTCTAGCAATATAACCCAAAATATTTAAGTATTTTAGGATAATTTTATTCATTTATAACAGGAGGTTTGTTCTAGCTAAATAAATGTGGTAAATTTTACTCAAGTAATCAACTGGTCCATATTACAAAACTCTTGACTCATAGAAATGAATTCATAGAAATAACTACAGATTCTAGTTTTGTTAAAAAATTGTTTTGAAAATGAGGAATGTTCTAATAGTAGAAACAGAGACATATACCCAGGTCAAATTATTATTTTTTAAATAATTATTATACCAAAGTGAATTATGAATATTTCACAGTAATATTTAAGGTACATAGTGACAATGAATTAGAAACATTCCCACCACCATTGTTGTCCTCCCTCCACTTCTGTTCCCAGCATGCATTCAGATCTCTCTCGTTTGCCCCCCCCCCCAGACAGCTAGTGTAACTGCTCCACTCTGTGTATAGCTTGTTGTATATTGGGTATTGATTCTGTTGTCATTGACTTTGGGTTTGGTGTTTGAGTCTGATCATTTTTTATTTCTACTCAATGATCATATGACCATTTGATCCTGGTACCATTCATTTTTTTTTCCCTCAATTGATGAGGTGGAACAAGATGATTCAAGTTATGTGGTTCTCTTTAAAAAAAAAAAAAGAAGAAGAAGAAAAGAAAAAAAATGAAAAGAAAACTCAGAGGAGTCCATCTAGGTTATAAATATCAATTGAAAAGAAAAAAGGTGAAAAAGATGAAAAAAATAACAAAAACAAACAATCAAAAAACCAAGATCAACAACTACAAAAAAAGTAAAGAGCAACAAAAAATGACTACCAAATAACCACTAGACTGAAGAAAAATCATGGAGGGCTGGTATGACAAGGTTTTGTGACTCTTGTTCTCTTTTTTTTTCTTTTTCTTTCTTTTTTCTTTCTTTTTTCTTCTTTCTTTCTTTCTTTCTTTTTCTTTCTTCTTTCTTTCTTTCTTTCTTCTTCCTTCTTCCTCCTTCCTTCCTTTTTTCTTCCTTCCTTCCTTCCTTCCTTCCTTCGTTCCGTGCTTCCTTCCTTCCTTCCTTCCTTCCTTTCTTTCTTTCTTTCTTTCTTTCTTTCTTTCTTTCTTTCTTTCTTTCTTTCTTTCTTTCTTTCTTTCTTTCTTTCTTTCTTTCTTTCTTTCTTTCTTCTTTCTTTCCTTCTTTCTTTCTTTCTCCCTTTCTTCTTTCTTCCTTCCTTCCTTCCTCCCTTCCTCCCTTCCTTCCTCCCTTCCTTCTTCCCTTTCTTCTCCCTTCCTCCCTTCCTCCCTTCCTCCCTTTCTTCCTTCCTCCCTTTCTTCCTTCCTCCCTTCCTTCCTTCCTTCCTTCCTTCCTTCCTTCCTTCCTTCCTTCCTTCCTTCCTTCCTTCCTTCCTTCCTTCCTTCCTTCCTCCCTCCCTCCCTCCCTCTCTCTCTCTCTTTATTTCTTTCTTTCTCTCTTTCTTTCTTTCTTTCTTTCTTTCTTTCTTTCTGTCTTTCTGTCTGTCTTTCTTTTTTCTTTCTTTCTTTCTTTCTTCTTTCTTTCTTTCTTTCTTTCTTTCTTTCTTTTCTTTCTTTCTTGCATAGGCACAGTAAGTATTAGGGAAATTACAAAGGGAATTTTCTTGGCCTAAGAGATCTAGGGTTTCTCCACCCTTGAAGCATACTAGCATGGGAACAGCTACAGGCTCCGTACACACTCATTTTTACACCCCAAGGTCTTTTTATGGTGCCAGGAAAATTTCCGCTCAGTTGTGGATAAAATCAGGCCTCTGTAACTAGAGAGCTTGTTATTTTCAAGGGTCATAGGATGAAGCCTAGGATAGTCTTTCTTTATGAAATTCTTATTTTTATTCATTATTTATTCCATCTCAGACCCTCAATTTTGTATAATCCAAGAAAGGACAACATATTTATATTTTCTTTATGCTTCAAAAAGCACATGAGTAATAGATAATAATGTGAGTAGAAAAGTATATAGAGATATAAATTTATATTATGATTTACATTTTTATTATTGGTTTCCAAATTTAAAAAAATATCTCTTATTTATTGAAAAAAGAGGCATAATATACTCTGCTCTCATGCATGTGAATGTACTTCCTGTATACATATGATATTGATGTGGACATTGACTTGAAGAATTTAGATTTATTTTGAACTCTTATCAACCAGCACTCCTTAATTAATATTGCCCAGAAGAGAAAGGCTATTTTGTCTTCTTCATCATCAACACACTGTCAGCAAATAAGGAAGGGACTGTCTATACAATTATTGTGCTTATGTATGAAGCAGAAAAGAATAGCTGGATTTTCACACATGGGGCTGTTAGTAGTTGACATTTACTAAAATTTGATTTTAATTTTTATCTGCCTTTTTTCTTTTGAGAATATGTTTAAAGTTGAAATATCATTTGTATTCCAAAAGATCTTTATAAATTCTCAATTTTGAACATAAAATGAAAAGTTAGTTGAATTTTCAATGGTTATTCCCCCTACCAACTTTATTATTTCTATTTTTCTCTGCCTAAATTGACTATTTTAGTTTTTCTAATATTCATGTTTGTTTATATTTATAATGGTGATAGTAGAAATAATTATTTAAAATAAATACTTGCAAATACTACCATATAGTGTATACATTAATTGAAAGTCCAATAATCTGTACATTCCATATTACAGTGTACGAATATTGAGTATTGAAATCTAATTTGTTAATTTACATTTTTGTGTATATTAAAAAATACATGCATGGTTGGTTTACAAAAAGGTTAGGCTACATTGTAAAGCATATTAACAGTCCAAAACATTATAGTTATTTCTATTAAAGGCATATACTTAGGAATACTAAAAATATATGTATTAAAAGCACATACATGATCAGGGAAGCATATTTATAGTTGCTCCAAAGTTGACACAATTCAAATGACCATTAACTGATAAATAATGAAAATAAGATATATTATTGTATCATCAATTTTTGGTACTACAAATGATGTGTATTTATACATGACATACAATATATGAGCAGAGATAACATGATGTTTTATAAAATAGACACAAATAGATGGCTATTATTATATTCTATTGATATGAGATGTCCAAAATAATCAAATCCACAGAAACAAGAAATTTTAGTGGATTCCAAGAATTCAGGTCAAGGAGACAGCAGCATGATCACTAAAGGTTAAGATACATTTAGAAAGTTTTTAAATATTATAGCATCATATAGTGGCAATGCATGAATAATTCAGAGTCTTCACTAAAATCATTGAATTGCATTGTGGGGATGAAAGTTTTTCATATGTGAATTTCATCTCAATAAAATTCTGAAAAAAGTAACATATTCATTATTAGAAATGTAGACAATGGAAACATTAGAGATAAAAGAAAATACAATAGCACCTTCCCGTTCTAATCTTTCCTATTCAGTCTTTTATAAACATTCTGTGTTTTTTTGACCTCAGAATATTTTTAATTAAATTAGTCATGACTTACATAAGGATTTCTTTATTTTATATATAGTTGTTAGCCAACTATTCACAATTATTTTTTATTTTCTTTGTTTGAGAACTAGACAGAGTGTCTGTGATCAATGATACATAGTTATTATAGCAATCTAACTTTTAGGAATTGGACTTATTCCTGAAAGTCACTAGGATCTGGCATTCATTCCAGTGACCTTCAAGGTCATTGTCTGTCACCTAAATCACTGCTGTCATTGCAATTGACTGTAAAGGTAGATAGATTCATACAGTGTCAGGTACAAATGGAATTGAATATATCCTTTACTTGCTTCTTAGTTGGAGGAAAACAATGATGTTCAATTCCATTTCTAAAGAGATTTCAAGTCTTTAACTGATAATATGGCCAGTACGTAATTTGCTGACTTGCAGACCACAAATTCTGGCAAGTAAGGATAGGGTATAAAATACAGGTTTGCTGAAGTACTTCATGTGTCTTTTAAATAATTCAAGATTTAGTACATTTCAGGACACTATAATGTTATCAAATCTAATTGATAGTGGAACAAACAAATGGGAATAACAAATAGGGGTCAATCTGTAATTTCACAGGTCCTTGTTGCACCCACTAGATCCAAGGCAAGGGATTTAATACAAGTTGAAGTGTTATTGCTTCAGTTTTCAAAGAATGTAATTTTGTTTATGCCTGATTTCATTAAGATGGTTGAGATAGCCCTTGAGTAATTCAAAGAGAAGAGGGAAGTGAAGGGTACTGGGTTTGTTTACAGAAGTGTATATTTAGCCTTAACTTTATTGTTAAAGGATGCATGAAACTATTGGCCCTCTAACATTTAAGAGCCTGCTATAATTTTCTCATCAGCAACTGAAAGCTAGCAAATTTGCTAACTCAAAGAAGTAATGTATTCACTCCTAATCTGTATTACTGAACCTTCTATAGTATGTGGCATTTATTTTGAGTACCGTAGATTCCCGCTTATAAGACAACTGGGCGTATAAGATGACCCCCTAATTTTACAGTTAAAATTTAGGTTTAGGCCTATATTTGCGGTATATGACAGAATGTACCTATGCTGCAACTGTATCTTCCACAGTGAGCCACTCACAACAAGCAAAGGTCCAAAGTTTATACTGTAATAGACTTTCTCTCTGACTCTGGCCAATCTGAGCAGGCTTTTTACAGTGTAGATTTGGGTAGAGAACACTGTATAATTTGCATGCATAAAAAACCTGCTTGGATTGGCTGATTTAGAGAGGCAGTCCAAGCAGCCTGACTGTGATTGCTGCAGGATCGAGTTGAAAAATTCGTTTTGTGGCAATATTCAGACAATTTTCATTTAGCGACATATTGAAACATTTTTCGGGATATACTCGGCGTATAAGACGACCCCCGATTTTTGGTTGACTTTTTTTGTTTCAAAAGTCATTTTATACGCTGGAAAATATGGTAGGTAATATTCAGAGTAGATTTAACACAGTCAGATGATATGTGGCTAGTGATGGATGCTTTAGCTAAATTAAAATGAATATGCTTATACTTTTTTCTTTTAATTTCCATCTCTTCTATTCCACAGCTATTTACAAAAATGAGATGTCTGTTTGGAGGTTCTAGTAGAGTTCTGTTTATTTTTGTTTGTTTGGGGGGCAGATCCAGTGGTGTTCAGGTTTTACTACTGGCTCTGCAATCAGGGATCACTGCTATCAGGGTTCACAGGACTATCTGAAGTTGCTAGAGTTGAATTCTGGTTGGAAGCTTGCAAAACAATTGCCCTACTTGCTCTATAATCATTCAATACAGCGTGATGAAGTCCAGTAGTTTTAGTGCCCATGTTACTACATATTTGTACATAAAGTAAATAGTTTACCTTAGGACTTGATATGTTACTAAGTCACTTAATCGAATAATCAATTCATATCCTGTAAATGTTTATATTACATGGTTTATATAGTATGTAGATAACAGAATTTTAGAGTGATTTTTACTTAATAGTCAAAATGTAGAAAAAAGAATTGTTATGAGAAAAATCAAATGCATTTATAAATTTATGAAACCTCTATTCTAGAAAAATTTAACAAGATTTTAGAATGTTAATGCATTCTATATATTGGCAATATTTTTACAATCTTTTTCAAGGAAAAAGAAACTAAAGGTCCTTGTTAGTGGGTGGTTCTTATCTGGTTTTCAATATAGCACACCAGATTTTAGGGCTTACATGTTTACTTTAGGTCACCTATTCTAAACATAACTATGATGTTTGAAAGATTCAGCTTTAGCTCTTGTTATGATAATTGAAACTTTGCTGTCTTTCAAGCATTTTAATAGTTTATAAAGTTACCCTGAATTTTATTTGATGCACTTATTTTTCTAAAAGATGACATTTATTTCTTCATGATGTTCAAAATATAGCTAGTTTATTTTAATTTTGGGTGATATTAACTTTAGCATTAGATTTAAACTGTATCATATTAAAATTTTATTTAATATGCAATTTTACCATATCACCAACTGGTGACTTTTACATTTTTCACACCTCTCCTCTCGACCTCTCTTCTTTTAAGTGATTTTACAATATACGTTACTAATATTTATTTCTTTTAGCATAATTCGTCATATGTTTTGTTTCATTGGTTCATTTCTACTCCATTCTGTGTCATTTGGTTTGGTATGTTATGCCAAAATTTTTCCATTTTGTCAAAAATGTCACTATTTCCTCCTTATGGTTAAGAAATATTCCATTGTATTTGTATACCACAACATCTTTATGGATAATTAAATAATATTCTCAAAAGTACTTTTAATTAAACTATTTTTGGAAAGGAACACTTTCTTAAATGTGTGTCATTGCAGACATTATAACCCTACTTGATTATCCTTCATGTATCAAAAATATACTTTATGTAAACAAACAAAATCGATAAAGATTCATTAACTTCACAGTACCTAATGAGATATGTATAAATAACAAGTTCTCTGCAAGAGGATGTTAGGAGTCTAGTCTAACCTCTATAATTAGAGAAATAAATAATAAATGGGAATCCTCCGTATTAAAATTATGTCTCTAAGCATTTCTAAAATCTTATTCTTTTATTTAGGAATGTACATATGATAAGCTGTAAGACTTGATTCATTTCCATGGTATTTGAAGCTTTTTCCCTGTTGCTTTGCTACACTCTTAGACTAGATTTATTAAAAGCAAAGACACATATACAATAAACCTTTAAGTGACTTTTGTATTCATGTTCAGGTACTAGATATCTGTACCAACTCATAGTTGCTACAGATCGTTGTTCCTGCTCAATATACAGGCTAAGATGCTAGATACAGAGATGCCTACATAGCAGAGAAGTATTTTATCATGGTTACAGAGACAAACAAAGTACAAGACTAAGTGCCAGTTGTGTTGGCATCAAGTTAAAGATCGTTCTTGGCTTGCAGATCCCTTGACTTGGTGTGTGACTACTTAGTGTAATATGGCCTCACATGGTCTTTCTTTTGATCACACACACATACACACACACACACATGCAAACACATACACATAATGCGGATAATAGTGATCTCTAGTGAATTCCTTTTTTTAAAAGGACACCATTCCTATGAGTCTTCATCTTTTTAACCTTATTTAACTTCACTTACCTCCTGAAAGGACCTATATCCACACACCCCACAAACAGGATAGTTAGCATGACACAATCTCTGGGGAATCAATTTAGTGTAACATATAAGGTTAATTGACTCCAAAAAGGTATATCTTACTTCTGTATTTATAGAATTACCTGGGAAGATAAATTAAAAAAATTCTAATGCCTATACCTTATTTTAACTCAATTAAATTTGAATCAGCTGAGTCAGGAAAAGGTATATTAAGCACTTTTTAGTGGCTACCCATGTGATTATAAATTTACATTTGTAAGACTGAAAACGTTGAGCATTTTAGAAACTTTTGGCATCAATCATAATGCAAAGATTGTTGTATATCCTAGTGAGAAGCGGAATTAGTGTAGGCATTTTTGCTGGCATTATAAGAATATAGCAGTGGTCTTATAATAAAAATATTTTATATCATACTTTGTATTAAGTTTGTTTGTAATCTTTAGCTAAACCCAATGCTGTTTATGGAATAAATACTCTTGGCTCTTTACTCAAGGATCACTCCTGGTGGGTTAAGAATTCCATATGGAATGCTGAGGATTAATTTGGGACAACATGTGCAATTTAAGCCCCTTACCTATTGTACTACCTATCAGAACTTCTTATTTTTAATTATATTCTATATTATGTGATTCTATACCAAGTATATATTTTATACTACATGTCATAATATACTTAGTAACATGATTGCAATATAATAAATCTCTAGAATTGTATCCCAAATTCTGATTGCATTATCTTAATTTTTTTCGGTAAACTAGAATGATAATTTAAAAAAACTCTGTGGATGCTGGCTGGCTGAGATAATGAACTCTGCCAGTGCAACCAGGTGGAGCTGTGTTTAGAAGCTTGGCCTCCCAAGTGGACAAGCTGCTTGCATAGCCAAAGGATAATCTCTTACCACATAAACTTCCTTGAGATCTCCATAGCAGCGGGAAAACTGACAGTGACATGCAAAGAAGCACTTGAGAATACAAAAGAATTTCTGATAAAACATTGAAAAACTCCATTATGCCTTGTGGGTGAGGACAGTAATCCTCCTGGTCCAATCAGTACTGTCATTAAATAATGAATCTAAAATGGAGTTCAAGGTGGAAATGCTTAAAATGTTCAAGGAATTCAAAGAAACAATGGAACACAATAAAACACAGGAGGGTATGTGAGCAGAAATAAGAAAAATACAAACAGAAATGTCATAACTGGAAACTTGATAAGTAAAATAATAATTTCACCAGGGGTGTAACAGTTGCTGAGTACAGAATTAATGAACTCAAAGATGCAGTACAAAAAACCTTCAAAGAGCAGAAGGTAGAATAATTCTCAAAACAAACAAATGCATGACAAGAGATTATTGGAATAAATCCAACAAAATTTATCATAATAATTATAGGGATCCCAAAGAGGCAGTGAGAAAACCCCAATCAAGAAACAACTGTGAAAGAAATTATTACTGAGATATTCCCGAACTTGAGTGCTTGCACCCACATATATGATGTCCCAAATGTATCAGCTAAAAGAGGAAATCCAGATAAACACACCGCAAGGCACATCCTACTCTCAAGGATAAAATCCTCAGCTAGAGATAGAATATCCAAAGCAGCAAGATTAAAAAAAGAATATTAAATACAAAGAAGCAGCCTTAGGTTTTATAGCAGACTTTTCACAAGCAAACCTCAAGGACTGAAGACAATGGTGGGATATAATGACAAAACTCAATGAAATGAATATCTCACTAAGAGTATACAGCTCAATAGATAAAAAAAAAACTGCATAAAATTTACAAACTTAAACTTTAAAAGACCAGAAAAAGGTATTTATTTAAAGAAAGATAAGGCCTCACAAACAGAACAAATTTCTACAAAAAAGATGGCACAAAATTCCAAAATCTCTCTCAGTGTCATTGGACTAAACCCACCAATTAAAAAAAAAACAAAAATTGAGCTTCCATCTGATCCAATTATACTGCACCTAGGACTATATCCTAGGAACACAAAAACACAATGCAAAAATGCCTTCTGCACACCCATATTCATTGCAGTGCTATTTACAATAGCCAAAATTTGAAAACAACCTTGATGCCCAACAACAGATGAGTGGCTAAAGAAACTGTGGCACATATACACAATGGAATACTATGCAGCTATTAGGAAAAATGAAGTCATGAAATTGGTTTATACATGGATGGATATGGAAATTTCTATGCTGAACTAAATGAGTGAGAGGGAGCGTGATAGATATATGAGTGATTCAACTCATATGTGGGATATAAAAATAATGAAAAGTATAGTATGGTAGTAATACCCCAAGAAAATAGAGTCAAGGACTAGGAGAGCTGGCCCATGGTAGAAAGCTTACACAAAAGATTGGGGCAGGGCATTCAGGACAGACGGCAGACCATTATGACAAAGATAGTTGGACATGATCCTTCTACACAGGAACTGGGTGCTGAAAAGGAGGTAAAATGATAACCTTTCAGTAAAAATATTGCAAACCATAGTGTCTAAAATGATGGATAAAGAAATACTGAGAGAAATATATAGAAAGAAGAAAAATGTATTCTGTAAAGGCAGGCTACGGGGAGCTGGGCAAGAGTAAAGATGGAGGCATTTATGGTAGAAATGTGCTCTGCTAAAGTGCCAGGTGTTAAACATTGTAGGACTAAAACTCAATCGTGAACAGCATAATAATTGCATTTCATGGTGGTTCAATTAAGAATTTTCTCAATGAAATACTACTTTAAAAAATAACTATGCTTTCTATTGAGATTAAGTATAGTTATAAATGCAAGACAATGAAATGATTTAATATTATTGTGTTTCATTCAAATTAACACTTAATTGATAAGATAAATATTAAGTTTCTTTTTCCATTTAACTTATTGCTGATACCATAAATTCTTCAGATTTTAGAGCAAGGGATTAAAAACATCCACTTGACAAGTTAAATTAGCCAAATGTTACATTAACAAATGGTGATATTACAGTAATCAAAGAGCATATGGGCATGACATGAAAGAATAATTCTTAAACACGAAGAGTAGAACCTGAAAGGTGTGAGAAACTTGGATTTTTAAACTAACTTTGGAACTCTGAGAAAGTACTATTGGAACCCTGGCAGAGAATGTAGGTAGACTTTTATAGGTCATTCTTACTCTGTTGGAATGTCAGAATCTTTTTGTGATGAATTTGAGAAGTTGTAAGTTGAAGTTGTTGGGAAAGTTCAGAAACTATTGAATGGATGTGTTTAGAGTTAAAGCTGCCCATGAGAAACAGCCTTTTCTAAAACGTGCGGTACACTTTGGCATTTCAGTCTGCCTGCCTTTACATTTATATTAAAAAAAAAAAAAGCAAAACCTGGCAATGAAATGTTGATTCTGATTTTGAAAGTGGGTAAAAGACAAATCTTCACTTTCTTTCCACATTCTCCTCTTGGACGTGTGGGAAACCATGGCCTTTCTTTTGCATTGTGATGACATTTCCATTGTCTTTCTGTAGTTTGTGTAAATCTCTACATTATTAAATATTTTTTATTTTGTTTTGTTTTGCTTTGGGGCCACCCCTGGTGATGCTCAGTGCTTACTCCTGGCTGTGCACTCAGAAATCGCTCCTGGATGGGGGATAGAATCCCCCAGGGATGGAATCCAGGTCAGTCCTGGGTCAGGCACAAGCAAGGCAAATGCCCTACCGCTGTGCTCTCACTCCGGCATCTAAATAGATTTTTGAAGGGGATTATTGGTGTCTATTTTCTTCTATTTATGTAGTTATTTTGGTTTAATTTGCTTTGGTTTGGGACCATCTCAGTTGTGCTCAGTTTTACCTTTGGCTGGGTGCTCAGGTATCTCGTTTTGCCAGAGATCAAATCTGGCTCAACTGCATGGGAAATAATCTCCATGCCCTCTATACTATCTCTCTCTACTCTTTCCTAATAAAATTTAAATATTCAAATCTGTGTAGAAACAGTAACTAACGAGTGAAAGCTTATTTGTGTATAAGAGGGTTATGAGGAAAACACACCCAAAGATGCTCAGGGGTTACTACTGGCTCTGCCTT
Source organism: Suncus etruscus (assembly GCF_024139225.1). Taxonomy (NCBI): domain Eukaryota; kingdom Metazoa; phylum Chordata; class Mammalia; order Eulipotyphla; family Soricidae; genus Suncus; species Suncus etruscus. The sequence continues at coordinate 90,856,370 of NC_064856.1, read as the reverse complement.
CAGCAATCACTTCCGTGGTTCTATTGGATCCTATCTGCTACACCCTACCTACTGTTCTATCTTTTTCCAGCCTGGATATCTTTTATTTTTATTTTTATTTTAGGTTATTTCTGGCTCTTTGTGCAGAAATCATTCCTGGAATGCTCAGGGTTCCATATGGGATACCAAAGATTGACCTGGGTCAACCATTTGCAAGGCAAAAACTCTAACAGCCTTGCTATCATCTGGCCCCTCAAAATTTCATTCTTAAATTTCTTGGTTACTAGGTGCTATGATTCCAAAGCTAACTTGCTAGATAAATATTTTGCCTTTGCCATTTCTGGCTTAATTTCTTCTCTGATTCAGATTACTCATCAACAAAAGGGTCTAATATATATAACTGTTGTGAAAAAATAAGTTTGCCAATATACAGGAAACACTTAAAATGCTGCTTATAGATCCACAGCAAAGATCAATAAATATGAGGGATTCCTAAACCATATTTCTGGGTATTTTGCCAAACATGTTAGAGATAAATACAGTGTCTATGAGAAAGAAAGCTGGCTGCTCTACAACACTGTTCTGTTGAACCTGATGACAATCATTACTAGCTTTTGTAAACTTATAAATCACCTATTAAATGAAAGGGGGAGGGGTTGTGGGAATTATGTTTTCTTTGCATATTTAACATAATTGCTGAATGAAATAAACTTGCATTGCCACTAAGATTGCAGTAACCTTGTAATCACTCTGGCAACTTCCATTCTTAGCCATTTACAACTCACTTACCATGCAATCATCTTTATTTAAATTATGAATTAAATTAAATTAAATCTTTCTAATTCCTCTTGAACATGTTTATCGATTTTCCGTTATGGCCCCACATTATCTATCTTTGCTTGTTGTATTTTATTACTGTGTTTCAACCTGTATCTGGGTTGCTTTATCTGGAATGTTTCTGGACATTCAATACTATTTGCGGCCTGTCTGCATGTTCAGCTTATAAAAATAAAAGTTGGGTGCATTAATGACTGGTGTTTCTTATCAACCTAAATCCTACCCTTCTATTCACTGTCTTCTCCTTAGATAAGCTTTTGCTTATTATCAAAGTGTTGTGAGTAAGTGTTGGGTATCTCCATGAAATTCTGTTTATTTGACATGTATTTTCTGCTCTATTTACCAGAATATTTATTTATTTAGTAGTTAGTTACTTAGTTGCGTTTGGTTTTTTGGGTCACACCTGGTGGTGCTCAGGGGTTACTTCTGTCTCTATGCTCAGAAATCACTCCTGGCAGGCTCGGGAGACCATATAAGATGCCAGGAATGGAACCTGGGTCCATCCCAGGTTGGCCACATGAAAGGCAAATGCCCTACTGCTGTGCCATCTCTCTAGCTCCAGCATCTTTATTTTTTTTTTGACTTGCATTGTTCATTTTCTTTCTTTTAATTTATGTGATATATACTCTTGGCTTTTCTTTCTTAAGATGCCATCTGTGTTCTTTTTTTATTGTTAAATTGTTCTTTTTTATTGTTAAATTATCTTTATTTAAACACCGTGATTACAAATATGATTGTAGTTGTATGATTACAGTCATGTAAAGAACACCCCCCTTCACCAGGGCAAGATTCTTACCACCAACCTAGGAATATACCCGAGGAGCACAAAAATACAATACAAAAATCCCTTCCTCACACCTATATTCATTGCAGCACTATTTACAATAGCCAGACTCTGGAAACAACCAAGATGCCCTTCAACAGATGAGTGGCTAAAGCATATTTATTTTTAATGTGATTTATGTGTTATTATCTTTTCCTTACACTTGCAAAAATTTTTTGTCTAAATTAGATGGTGATCACTATATTTTCTAATACTCTGCGTATGCAAAATATTCTAAAAGCATAACTAGAAAAAAAGAAGAAAAAATTATTAACTCAAAGTATATTTGGTCTATTTTGTTGTTACTAAATTATAAAAACATCATAAATAATAACTTAACTATTTAATTTGTATCAATAACACAAAGAGATGAAATTATAAACAATAAGGATAAAAATGAAGAATAACAAATCTTCACTGAATATATGTATTTGCTGTGTATCTGTATCAAAGTGCTGGTGAATAGCAACTTCTGGGCTCTGGGCATGAACTTCTGGAAAGGCCAAAAAGAATCATTTTCTAGCCATAAATATGAAAACTGTCTCTTAAGGAAAAAAGTAGTATCCCTGGAAATTCTATTCTTTGTTTGAGTGTTTGAATTTGTCCATTATGTAAGTGCCAAATTATTTGGAGCTTGTGTACTATACAAAAATTTAGGGAGGTGTGAAGTGTACTGCAATGGCTACAAGCAGGCCACATCAGCAAATTAACTGTTCAAAATAAGATGTCACATGCAATTGGGTCTGCATCGGTGTGGATGGGCTAGTTTGGTCAAGTCAGGGTTCAACAGAACCATCTCTACCTTATAGATTCCATCCTTCCCTGTTTCACCAAGTAACAAAAAGACTATGTAGATATTCTTAATTTCTTGCAGTCTGCATCATGTCACTTCTATTTCTAGAAGGCCAGGATGAGACTTTCTGTTCAAATCTGTTCTTGAAGAATCTTGTCTCACTGATATTGCTTTTCCTGTCTTCACCAGCTGGACACTCAAAAACATTATCTCAAGAGGACCTATTTTAGTTTTGTCATCCATCATCTGGAGGGAAAAAAAATGGGGAGACTCATTCAAATATAACAATTGTATGTGGCTATTTTAGAGGAGAAAGAAAGAGTGGAAGAGAGGGAGAGAGAGAAAGAGATGTCTACTTGTCATAATAGTCAGCTATCAATAACTTATTTGAGATTATTCAGCAAGCCTTTGTAAAAGATAGACATCTTCCAATATGATTAGTGTATGTACATATATATTGTTGTTTTGTTGTTGTTTTTTTTTTACTATTTTGGTCATACACTTGCTGAGCACAGGGCTTACTTCTGACTTTGTCCTTAGAAATCAGTATTAGCAGTGCTGAGGGACCATACAGGGGTGCAGGGAATCATACCCTTCTTAGTTATGTGCAAGGCAAGCAACCTACACACAACATTATCTCTTTGATCTCAGTGTACAGATATGCTTTTAGCAGTAATACTGACTTTCCTAATCAACTTTAATTTCTTGTTTTGTTCCAGGCATTTAACCCTCAAATTCAATAAGCATGAATTAAAAACTCATATGAATAGAGACACAGAGTTTGTGACATTGAAGTTGATCCAGAGTTGTTTGAGAAAATAACCAGATAACATGGCTTTAGATTACATACTTTAAGTATGAACCAGCATTTAATGCTGGTTCTTATGTAGTTTAATTAGTCCTTGTTTGGTTTTGTTTTTTGTTTTGTTTGAGAGTAGGGGAATCTGACAATGGAATATAAGGACTTTGGAATGTCAAAAAAATTTAAATGAAGTTTCATTTAAAATATTAATAATCTAACACAAAAAGCTTCAGAAAAGAAGTAGTTTCTACTTGCTTCCAAGCAAAACTTCAGTCTTGTCATTATATTTTACATTTAAAGCTGTCGAGTATTTGTGTTACAAAAGCAACAAGCAACTGCCATTTCCTCAGCATCCTAGATGAGGTTGACAAAACTGAAAGGTTTATATTTAAAATATTCTAGAATTTTGTTTTGAGATTTTATAGATGTATGAGCCTCAGAATGATAGCTTCTTAGCTGTGCCACCCACCTTACTTGCCATGGATTTGTTGAGGTACCAGCCTCAAGAAGATTTAGAATGGAGGGCCCAGAGAGATAGCACAGTGGCGTTTGCCTTGCAAGCAGCCAATCCTGAACCAAAGGTGGTTGGTTCGAATCCAGGTGTCCCATATGGTCCCCCGTGCCTGCCAGGAGCTATTTCTGAGCAGACAGCCAGGAGTAACCCCTGAGCACTGCCGGGTGTGGCCCAAAAACAAAAACAAAAACAAAAAAGAAGACTTAGAATGGAAAATGAAATGATGAGTTTGAACTTTAACTATTTCTAGAGATAAAAAAAAGCAGGTTCCTGCTGAATCAGCCTAAGATTTGAAGAGTTTTAAACTCAAGTAGATGATTTTTAAAGTGAGGTTCCAATGACAAGATCATAGTATTGTAACATCTTGTTTCTCTGCTACACGAGTCTCTGTGGAACTAACTTTATTATTGAACAGTTGTTTGGGGAAATATTGTCTTTATAACACAGTTTTCATTTCAAAATCCAAATATTTAAACAGAAGCTCATGATATTTTTCAGCTCAGTGCTTTATCTTTGTGCTACTTTGGGGACTACCTATTGCCTTTACTTTGCAGAGCATGTATTCCAGTCTTTTGATAATTTTCCAAATTCAAATTTGTATCTCATTCCTGATATTTAACAGGAGATGGACTTTAAACAATCTCTATCATTTATTCTGGGGCTTAGGTTCATTAGAGAATGTGCATAATTAATAAACAATATTTTTAATGTCATTATTAAAATTTTGTGAGCCATTCCTGATGTTTTTTGGTGTTTAATTTTGACTTTGAGTACAGAGATCATTTCTGGTAGGTTCAGGAAACCATTTGGATTGCCCAGGATGAAACTTGGTCAATTACATGCAAGACAACTGTCCTACTTGCTCCACTGTTGTGGGTGTACCTATTTAAGACCCTAGACCCACCCATTTCTGGGAGGGGTCTTGGGAACCGGATAGTAGGTGTAACTTTACCTGCGAGCCCCTCCCATTCCTGGGAGGGGTCTGGGAAAAGGTAGATAAGGCTTGGACCAAGGAAATTCGGCCCTTTTGGCTTTTTGCCCTTTTGGCTCTTTGCCCTTTCTGCGCTGCTGTGTGCTCTGGCTTCTGGGTTTCTGTGTTCCGGTTTTGGACCAGCATGGAGCCCAAAGGGAAGATGGCTAACAGGAAATAAGATGCAGGGCTAGCAAAATATGGCTGTGCTTGAAAGGTTATGAATAGGCCACACACACGTGGTGGCTAGGGCTTGAATAAAGTTGCTTCCTAATGCCTGCATGTGAGTGAGTCTTGATTACGCCGATTACCTGGGCCTGGAATCCGCCAGCTGGATGGGGATGAAGCCACGTGGCTGGGGCCTAAGCACAAAGGCCTCCATCCATCGCCATCCAGCCCCATCGTTAATTATTTCATGCTACACACTGTTATTCTGGCTCCTTTACTGTCATTTTTGATTCATGAGGACACTCAGAAAATTATATTTAATAAGAATTCATTATATTAAATCATAGATACCCTCTATTTACCTACTTATGGTGAAATTCAGGAGGGACAATAGTATTAACTGCCTAATTACTTGATCTAGTGTACACAAGGAAGAGAGGTTGGGAAATTTTCATTAATCCTAGTTGTTTTTGTTTGTTTGTTTGTTTTATTTTTTATTTTGTTTTTGTTTTTGTGGGGCCACTCCTGGTGACACTCAGGGGTTGCTCCTGGCTATGCACTCAAAAATCGCTCCTGGATTGGGGAACCGTATGGGACACCAGGGGATTGAACCGTGGTTCGTCCTAAGCTTGTGCAGGCAAAGCAGACAAAGCAGACAAAGGAGGCAAAGCAAGCCTCACCGCTTGCACCACCGCTCCAGCCCCTCTAGTTGCTTTTTTTCTACTGAAACTCAGTGTTCTAAATAAAATTGAGCCAATGTGAGCAGAAGTTCAAATCAATATTAACATAACATTTGAGATATTTTATCAATTAATTAGTGCTGATCAACAAAAATAATTAACAAAAATTAATTAACAAAAATAATTAACAGTAAAGAAAGAATGGGACATATTAAACACTATCTATTCAGTTAAGAGCAGATCTCATCAAGAGGTCATAAACAATATATAGGTGGTTCAAAATTATGAGGTTATATAAATTGAAGGGTGAAGGTCCTAGTAAAATAGAGTATAAATGTTAAATTGTTTTCCCCTTTAATCTGAAAACTATTCTTCAGCCAATAGTTTGAAATGTGTGTAGGTAGGTGAGTATAAGCAACCAGAGCATCTTGGGTGTTTAAAAAAAGTCAATTTAAGGTCAAAGGATAACTGAAAAAGAAAAAACAATTAAAATACCAACACATGTACAAAAGTGTATATGTATGCATGTGCAGTTTATTTATTTTACTTTTTTGAGTAACATTTTAAAAGTGGGCCACTGCCTAAATACCTCAGAGAAATCCAGTATATTATTTAATTCTAATATGTTTATAAATTTGTAATGTATAAAACATATTGGATAAAAAAATTAGATGAACAAACATTTAGTGGGATGGGAGTATTCAAATTCTTAAGAAACACTGTCATTTGAGAAGTCAAGTCTTAGATATCAAAATCAAAATTATCATTGAGAATATTCTTATTATAATTCTTTTCTAATATTTTTATTTTCCATGAAATAACACAAGTGAAATTAAAATCTTTGGGACACTAGGGGCCAGAGCGATGGCACAAACTATAAGGTGTCTGCCTAGGGCAGACCACATTTCGTATGGTCCCCTAAGCTAGGAGCGATTTCTGAGCGTAGAGCCAGGAGTAACCCCTGAGCGTCACAGGGTGTGGCCCCCCAAAACAGAAAGAGTAACAAATAAAATTTTGGGGACACTGGTTTTAAAAATGTGCCCAGGATACTTTGCTCAGGATAGGAAGGGTTAATTCTAGAGCTGCCACTAGGTGTCATGTTGAGATCACTTTTGGGAACACAAGCTCCCTAACGGGTTCCAAACAAGGAGTGGCATGTTCTAAATTCATTTTTGCTACTGTTCCTGTTGCTTTAAATAGAGACTCTTACTTTCCACATGTCAAATTTCCCAATCTTCGGCTTTGTCTTACAGGTATTTCCAACCATTTCAACTTTTCACCCCACTGAGCAGGCCTAGCAGGAGATAGAAATTTTGAAAGGGGAAGGTTTGACTTAATGAGGCCAGTTCCTCCCACCCCACAACCACCTTTTCTATCCCATGGCACAGGGACCTGGAGTTTGCTAGCAACATGAGAACTAATCTTGCTTTTTACTACAAAAACTACAGCAAGAATATAGTTGTTTCTTTCTCTTGCAAATGCTCCATTTACGAAAATTCTGGAGTGTCCCTGTTTTTTCTTCACCTCCTCACCCCCCCCACCTCCCATTTTCCTCTCATACCACCTTTCTGGACCAAAATTCTTCTTTGTCTTGTCATTGGATTGATTTAGCAAGGAATTTGACAAATGAAGTGATCTGATTTGGAATGAATCATCTTCAACATATCAATTTTAGAATCCTTAAGTTTTAAAAGAAAAGATTTTAGGAGAGTGAACATTTGACCACAGAGAATTAAAATTGTACACAAATAAGTCACAATATGATAGGGGAGGGGAGTCTCAAAGTAGGCTGTAGCTTTTTTCTTTCCAAGATTCTATAGATGAAAAGTATAACTAAAAAAAAAAAGAAAAAAGAAAAATAAAGAAAAAGATGAATTTCATTTGAATTTTCAATAAAATTTTATTACAAGCTACTTGTATGAAACATTCAGAACCAAATAAATCCTAGCAAAGTCAGGTGCACAGAACAGACCAAGTTGCTAGAATTTGAACACCTGTGGTAAGCTGCTTTCTACTCTAAAAGGCTTTGTATTCCCTGAAGGGATTTTTAATGCATTTCAAAATTATTCATTTATCCTGTCTTTTCTTTCTTCAAAAATAACAATTTTCGCTCATATATCTTATGGTTCTAGAACTAGAGATAAAACGATGAGTAGGATCAAGAGAGTTAGTGTCCTTCTATTTGTGAAGCTTTTATTCTCATTGGCAAGGTATACAACAAAAATTCATTATATAGGCTTATTTCTGAAGTGAGAAGTCTATAAGCTGAATAAAGAGAGATGCAGAATTAAGAGATTCATAAAGGATAACACTTTGTATATAACCCCAATAGAAATAAATAGACTGATTAAAATAAGCAAGCTAGCTTGGGGGCATGGACTATATTATATTCAGATGGGGATAAAGGCTTGCTTTATTCATTTTGTGACAGAAATTATGAGATGGAGAGACAGTATATATTGCTTTTGCATGCTGAAACTGCTGTTCAATTCTGGGAAACACATAATTTCCTGAGCACCACCAGGAGTGATCTTTCAGCCCAGACCCAGGTTCTGATCACCACTGGATGTGACCCCAAACCAGAAAAAATAAAATTGGAATTACAGGGAAGGACAGGAAAATAGCTATGTCTTATCTGAAAACTTTGTTCTGTGACAGAGATCTGAATTCTGGGGATCCAATCAGAAGAACTAAGAACCTTTTTTTGCAGAAAGGGAGTCCAAATAGTATAACCTTACTGCTCCCAGAACTGTCTTTGTGGCTTCCAGGAGGTCCAGTAAGTCTAGCAGACCTGCAATTTTATAAACAAGGGTTTTAAGTTAGAGTGAGATGAGTTCACCCAGAGATCATCTGATATTATGAAAAATGCTCCAAGTGAACATTTCTAGCTTTGATTGCAGTTAAAGCAAATATTCAACAAACTTATCCAAGTGGTCCTGCTCTACCTGGGGCAAAAATTAATGTCCTCTCCATAACCTCCAAATGCTACTGATGTCTGAATTCTAATATAAAGTTTTGCCGTGGAAGTACTCCGAAATGTACTATGTAGTTAATTTGCAAGCCTGTTCAGAAGAGGATTCTATTAAAATATATTAGGCTTCTCCCATCCCCCTCGTTTCTTGTTGACAGAACCTTCTTGCCTATATAATGCCCAAATCTTGAGTGTTTCAGTCAATTCTTTGAATTCCTTTCTGCTAAATTGACAGGTAACACAGTTCTGGCCAATGAAATATAGAAGACTATATAAATAAGTTCATTTCCTACCCTGAAAAGAGATACTTCTAAGCTAGACAATTCCCTTCTGCTTCAGAATGTTTTAGTGTGTGGTTGAGTGACAGTGCTAAAGTCAGTTTCTGATTTTTCTGGAAAAACATATCACTGAAAACCAAGGATAGTGACAATGAAGAGTTTTTAATAAATAATGATGTTGATTTATAATGATGCACACTAGAAACTTATGAAATGTTATAATGTGATATTGTTCTAATTAGAAGGAATATTTATTTTACATGTAATTGAACAATAGAAAAAATCTGGAAATACCTATACCTTTGTTTACTGTATTGGAAATTACTAAGTGCATAGAGCCATAGCAGTATTATAGCGGGTAAGCCTGACATGCAACCAACTTGGGTTCATTCTCCAGCACCCCATATGGTCTTCCAAGTTCCTCCAGGAGTGATCCCTGATTGCATAGACAAGATTCAGCCCTGAGAACCTCCTATAAAAATAAATTACTAAGTGTTTTATTGTTCAAACCTATTTTTTGACAAATGTTCTTCTTTTATAGAGCACATGACAATGCATAAAATTGTTGTCTGTTGACAAATAGTCAGTAGTCAGTGCCAGGCAAGGTTAACAGTCATAAACACTCAGTACATTTCTCCACTGAATGAGGGAAATAAGAGCTTAAATTTTCCAGTAAGCAGGGACGGTTGGCATCTAATATTTTTGAGAATTTTTGATTAATATTGAAAAATTAGACGTAATTGATATTTGAGTTTTAGATTTTATTCATCACCTAACTAATAATAAAATAAATGTAGAGTTTTTATGAGACATATCTCTTCCTTTTACTTGTGTAAATTTTGAATTATATATGTCTCCTAAAAATCTTTCTTCGAATATTATTGTATTAATGAAATCACACGTCTCATCACTATAGCAGCAACATGTTGTTTAAAGAAACATATCATCTTTTGGGCTTGAAAGTTGGTACAGAGATAGAGATGCTTGCTTTTCAGGTTACTAACAAGGGTTTGATCTCTAGTATATCATATAGTTCCCTGAATCCTACAAAGTGTAAACCATGAGCACCACAGAGTCAGGAGTAAATCTTGATCCCAGCTTGGTGTAACCTAATCCAAAACAAAAGCACACCACTTTTATTTTATAAAGGTATTGATCCCATAATCATTCAAATTAAAATATAAGGAAGTGCCTTGGTAGAGGCGAGAAGAACACAAGTGTCCCAGCTGACAAAAAACACAGTATATATATACATATATATATATGTATGTATATATATACACTTATATATACAGATATATAAATATATATTATATAAAGGACCAATGGTACCAATAAAAACATCTTGTTTATGAAAAGAATTTCCACTTTATCTGGAGAAAAACAATCTCTATATCTATATTTTTCTAGTAAGGGAGTTCAGTTAGAACCTTATAGATCAAAACAGGTGCTGTTAAATGTTTTTGAGTATTTCTGGGAAATAATATCACACCTGCAAATCCTCTAGAGAACAGAACACAATAATGCGTAGGACAAGCAAACAGATTTTCCTTTCTCGTTATTTTCCAAAAGTTATTTTTTAGCAAGGTACCAGCTGGGTTGCAGAGCCCAATAAAATGATAAGCCTATCTTCCCAAATGTCAGGATAGGCATCAGGAACCACCACCTCAGGCTTCTCTCAGAAATAGAAAGATCTAAATCAGAGATTTATCAGCTAAAGGGCTTATTTTCTAAAATAGTGTTGTCTTATGTTACATCCATGAAAGACTCTGGTTTGTATAGAGATCTGTAGATTACTCCACTGCCAAATAACTACAAAATCCTTACTTTATTGCATTCATACCCCTTGAAGTTAAGTATAACTGCAACTGTGTTTTGTCCCAGCAAACTTATTTCCATGCACAGAACTTCAGAGAAGCAGTCAAATTTATTCTTGAGGTTTAGTCCAAGAAATCATACAAAGAACGTCAAACTTATGTAAGTTTAGTCTAAAGACTTTAATGTTTGTCTACATTTCAACTTTCTTGTGCTTGAAACATTTGAATAAATATTTTTATAATTTACTTTTCTACCTGCAGAAAATTTGAAATAAAAAGCTTTTATTAAAGCTTATTATTAAATGCTTATCCTCGCATTGAATGAAATTTCTGTCCCTGGTGAAGCTAAATTGACATATTAAAATAAAATTTCAGTTTTGTTGGAAAATGTCATGAGCAGGAATGTATCACCTACCCTAAGATCCATACACCCACCAACACACTAGTTATCTATTTATTCCTATTTGATGCCATTTAAACATTCACACATTTATTCTAGTACCAAAAGGTCTAGAGACCTTCTGATCCAAGATGATTAGTAATTGATGAATACATATTGATTTCTCTTCTATTGGACAATATACTCTTAAACTTTCAAACTCCTACACTATCATCTTTGTATATATTTAACAGATTCCAGCTGGAAGATTGAAATTTACTAGTATAAGTTTATACTCAACATTTTCAAACTAATGTATCATTTTGTATGTCTTCGAATAAGAAACTTAAATTTCCTATTTTCTCATAAAAAATAAAATAACCACCTCAAGTGATTTCTACAAATGCCTTTTGATTTTAAAGCTCCTTTATCAAGACTTAGCTGCTAATCTAAGGTATTTTTTTCCTTGGGGGCAAAATATCCCAGATTATCAAGAAATATATTCTACTTCCAAAGACATTTATTTAAACTTTGTGTGATTTCACTTCAGGTTTAGGTGCTCAAACACTGAATATAGTTCATTTTGAAAATATTTAAATTCACATTTACAAATGTCACAAAGTAAATATTACTTTCATAAAGAGCAAACACATCAGGTGCTACTTTAAATGCAAAGGGAAAATAACTGGTTTAGGTGAATAAACAACAGTATACTAATGATGGCTTGAATAAAATAATCAGGCATATAGGTGACAGAAGAATAAATATATAGACATATTTTCCCTAGTAGCCATGAAAAGAGGTTGATAATCTGAATTGACAAGGGAAAAAAAATAGAAGAGTTCCACCTGATCTCATATCCTCAAAATAAATTCATCTAAATTCTAATGTCTACTTTAAATTCCTGGGTAAGAGAAAATACAGTGTTAGTAGGATACTTACCTTACACTCAGCTAACCTCAGCTTGATCTCTTGTACCATGTATGTCTCTCTACTGCCCCTCCCCCAAGCACTGCCAGGAATGATCTCTGAGCTTAGAATTCAGAGTATGACCTGAGTATGATCTAAATACATTCATTATTTTATGATTTTATTTTAAAAATATGAAACGCTTCACAAATTTGCATGTCATCCTTGAGCATGGACCATGCTAATCTTCTCTGTATCATTCCAAATTTAGTATACATGCTGCCAAAGCAAGTATCTAAATACATTCTTAGAAAGGTTTTTAATCCAAAACAAACAGAACTACTCAACCTCCAAATGGAAATATTTATGTCTAACATTTAGCTCTTATATTTTAGGTTATATGTTGTTTAATGTTGTTTTGCTTCTTTTAAGATATTTTACTCATTTAATAAAATGTTTGCATTTGCCTCACTTTTCCACTATATCCATTATAATGATTTATACTGAAAATAGTAAAACAGAGTTCAGTTGCCTTAATTAGTTGCTCTCACAACTGCAACCTTCACAACGGTTACTTAGAATGATAATATTATTTATCAGCATTTTACATGTATAGATAGTATCTCCATGGATTATTTATTCAAAGTCTTTCAAGAAATTTCATAAGACGTACATTTATATTTTTGTTAATGTAAATTTATTGGGTTTTATTTTTCAGGAAAAAATGTTATTCTTCTAATGTATAGTTAAAATGCTTTATATTTTAATATAATAAAAATCTGCCTAAAAAAGCACATTATTATAGAAGCAAAAGCTGCAGAAAACATTCCTCTGAAAATTATAGCTACATAGTTTCTCACCAAAAATTATTTTTAAGAGTAGATTGTTAGTGACAAGTTCAGTTTAGAGCTGATTCAGTTCCTGTTAAGTTTTAATGGACATGTGACTTATCCCTGCCAGTAAATGTGTACTAAGCTTTGGGTATCACAATTGATTTAAACAATTTAAAAAAGTAAAGGTGTCTACTTTCTTCTTCCTTATCTGTTGACTAGAAATAAAGAACTCTTGGGAGATGACAGAAATACAGGAAAGCAAACATCCTAAGCCAAATGATGAACAAGAAATTGACTTATTATTTTGTTAAACTACTAATATTCTAGAGAGGGATCTGTTGTAGAAGCCGATGCTATCTTATTTAGAGCTTTTGATAAACTATTTAGAAAACTAAATTTCAGAGATGTTAGCTGATTTAATTACAATTCAGAATTATGGGATGGCCTCAAAGAATCACATAAAAATACATAAAGCAAATTCAGACAGTTTAGAAGAAAAGAAAGTAAAAATGAGGAGTTTATTTTCACTAAAATGGAGAATCAATTTATTGATGATAATTTTTTCTAGGAGGGGGTCTTTGAGCAGAAAGTAGGTAGAACTTTTAATTATTTCTTCTTTTAAAAACAAGTTAAAGGCCAGAGTTGTCTCAGCAGGTAGGGCTTTGGCTTGCATGCGACTGACTTGGATTCAATCCCATTATCCTATATGGTCCCCCTAATCTGCCAGGAGAATTTCTGTGTGTAAAGTCCTGAGCACCACTGAGTGTATCCCACCCAAGGAAAGAAGAAAATCAAGAATAAAACACGAGGGAGTAGGAGGAGGACAAAAATAATAATGAGTAAGAGGAGGAGGAGGAGAGGGAGAAGAAGGAGGGGGAGGAGGAGGAGGAGAAGAAGAAGAAGAAGAAGAAGAAGAAGAAGAAGAAGAAGAAGAAGAAGAAGAAGAAGAAGAAGAAGAAGAAGAAGAAGAAGAAGAAGAAGAAGAAGAAGAAGAAGAAGAAGAAGAAGAAGAAGAAGAAGAAGAAGAAGAAGAAGAAGAAGAAGAAGAAGAAGAAGAAGAAGAAGAAGTCAAGGTAAATTCAATTCAGAACTAGGTTTGTATTTATATGGAATTTATAACCTACTTTATATTCTCTTTACCTACTCTGACTCTCTTACTTAAATGAAATATCTAGAAAATGTGTATTTATTTATTTAATATAGATATAAATATATATTCTTGTGGATATATATATGTTCTTGTATTAACCCAACATGCTCCATTATTGCCCATCTAATCCTTCTTCCATGCCATAGACGTTTAACTGCCTTTATGATAATATATTCAGTATCTGGCACAATGGAGACCTAAAATAGGCATTAGTTTCTAAGATTTTATATTGTGCTCCTGTTAAATAGCACATCTGTGGAGTCATTGATCACACAGAATGTACAATATTGCCTTGCATACAACAAACCAAGGTTTCATCTCCTGCATCTTATATGCTCCCCTCAGCCTATCAGAAGAAATGCCTAGACACAGAACCAGAAATAACCTCTTAGTACTGCCTCATGTGGTTCAAAAAGAAACAATCAAACAAACAAAATTGCACATGTGGATGAATACACACAGCCCAAATATTTTTATATATCTGGGGATTATCTTCATTTTGAGAAATAGATCAAATAAAAATAGATCTGCATCTATGACTATACACTTCTTTAGTTTATTGTAAGTTTCGGAATCATGCTCCAATTGAGAACCAGGAAGAAAATTAACAATTTGTAATCTTAAGAATTTTTTTTGCAAGAGCATCCCCTTTGTAAATAAATTAATGGCAACATTTTCAATGACTAAGATATGATTAGTTATTGGTTTTGATTATGTATAGCTAGCATTTGTGAAAAGATCAGCCCAAGTTCTGACAAGGCTAATTTAAATAGAGTTTACATTGGTGAGTAGTTTGCAAAGGGCATGTTCACACAATGTGATCTGTTTTATTAACCCAAAGGGAAAAAAAATGATGGAAGATTGTACCAGAGGATCTAATATAGAAGAGATAATAACAGGAGATCTTTAGAAAACAAGAAACTAATAAAGAAAAAATTATGTCTGAAACATGTCATGTATCTTTGCAATAATACAAAGGGGAAAACATATACTCAGGAGATACATCAATTATTTATGTATATCAGTGAAATACCCTTTTAGTGAGCTCTGAAATTATGCCTCAAGACTAGTGATATCCCTTCTCCTCTATAAATGTTAGACTCCATACATTTGATGAATTTGTCATTACTGCCCAGAGCATTTCATGCTGAGAGTACTTCTCTATTATTGTATGACATTAATATTAAAGCATAAAAGCATAACTATGAACACAGTAACTTTATCACACCCTGATTATGTATAGGTTTCGTAAGTTAGGAGATGAGCATTTTACTTGGATTCTCCATTTCAGGACCTTACCTTGAAAAACTGCAATCAGGATCCTGATTATGTTTAGTTCTCCATTGAGACTTTATTAGATTAGGCTTAATTTCTGAATTCACATGGCTAGAATGGAAGAAACAGTATTAAAAGTTAGGGACATGCCATGAATGAAGCTGATTTTTGTCCCTACCCTTATCCTTTTCAAATTAGAAGTTACAGCTCTTGAGGTCCTCAGGCCCACCAGATGTGGAAATGGAGGCCCTAAATTATTCCCAGCATGGCTTGGGTAATCCCTGAGCAGCACTGTATTGTTAGGCTCTTCCATGGAATTGATTGTTTGGTTAGCCATAAATCAATAAAAAATTCTTGAAACCACCCTTCTCATAGCAAGCAAAAAAGCCTCAATAGTTTTCTCTGGTATCCTGCAACCTATATATATGGACTGGACAGAGCAGCTTAGGTTCTCATTGTGAGTTTGGAAACAACCCGGAATTTCTTGTCATATGGGATACAATTTATCCTCAAGCCTCCTAGGATATTGTTGCACACATCTTTTAATTGAAAGCAAGAAGTAGCTGCTCAAGGACTTTGAGGGGCTAAGACAAGACTTGAATATCAGAATGAGTGATAGTTTGTTTTATTTTTATCATCTAATTTCAAAGTAAAGCTCACTTTATATAAATATGTGCAAATAAGAAGAGAGTTAACTGATCAACCCAGAGAGCAAAGCAGTTACAAACTCAGTATAGTTCAACCCTTTCTTACTCTTATTTATTTTATAAAAACTACTTCATATATGTTTGGAATTAAATTATTTTATTTAGTTAGTTTACAAATATATATTGAATACCTATTATGTAGTATACAATATTCCACTCCTAATAGTAAAGCTATCAAAAGAAAAAAAATAATCAAGTTCTTTGCTTTCTGGATCCTATTTAGAAGAGTCAGAAGACAAACAGTAACATATCAAATATGTTGAAAATCAGATGTCCTAAAGATAAATCAATCATAGAACGGCTACAGGTCCTGGAATATTGCTATTTAACATTAATGTCCACAGAAGTGCTTTCTGATAAGCTAAAAGCAATTAGTAAAAAAAAAATAAGAAAATCAATTAGTAAAGTAAGTGAAGCTTTATATGGTTGCATGGAGCCAGTAGAAAAATAATTTTAAAATATTTAGTATATAAAATTTATTAATAATAGGCACAGATATAGGAAAAGTTTTCCTATCTTGAAAACTGAGTTTGTTGACTGGGGCTTAATGCCTTACTCTGATATACAAGTTAAATTTAGTCAGAAAGCAAGAAGAGTTCCAGAAAATTTAAATGATTCCAAAATAATTTTTATTCTAAAATATTATATCATTCCAAAAAAAGTTCACCTTAAGCATGTGGTTACTACTTGTGAGGTACACAACTTTTTTTTAATTATATATTATGCATCAATGATTGAACAGATAAAATTATATTGCTCTATTTGATCAGAAGATAGGCAAAAAATATGTAAAACTGGGGCTGGAGAGAGAACAGTGGGAAGAACACTTACCTTGCAGGTGGCTGATCTGAGTTCAATTCCTTTTACTTAACTTGATTCCCTTAGCACCCCAAGAAAAATCTCTGTAGCCAGAGCCAGGAGATTGTCCTGAGCACTGCTGCCATATGTGGCTCAAAGTTCCAATTTCCTATCAACAAAAGAAAATAACTAGGAATCTCTCATGAACTGCCCATTCCAATGCAGTTGTGCCTTGAGGTTTAAATAATAAAACTAGGTCTATAAATAAATAAACTTATTACAGCTCTGGAATTACCACCCCTTAGCATCATTAAATATCTTTGATCTGTGTATATATACATATGTACATATGTGTATGCATATATGTGCATATATAAAATTGGTCTTAAGTTACCAAGATTTGTTGCTGCCATGATAGAAACCAGTAATCTATTTTAATTCTTTTTATATAGAGATGATATATCCACAAAAGGCTCATGGATTTAATTAAATTGGTGGCAGCATAAACTGTGTTGATCAAGTGAAGAGTCATATTCTATGATTGATTATGTTTAAGGTCTGGGAAAAAACAGGGGAAGTTTTGCTGGCATAAACAAAGAAGAGGGGTCTCTAAGAAATTCTTGGCACTCAATGTACATGCTATTACACAAGATGTAAGTTAAATAATTCTTGACTGAATGTGGGGTAAGGGAACTGTGGCTCTGCTGTCACAATGCTAATTTACAATAAAAATAATGCATGAAACCTAGTGCAATCCAATATTCCCCCCAATGAATAAGGCATCATTAAGATAAAGTTCTATAAATTACAGAACAAAAATCCTTTGCCTTCAAGAGAAAAATCTCTGGGGAATAAGAAGCCAAGGAGGGGTTAAGACAGATTACCAGAATCAATTATTAATACAGATGAACCAAGGCCAGCTCATGCTGTCTCGTGTTATCATTCAAATTCTCATTATTGGAATATACAACAGTAAGTCATTGCAGCAGTACTTTCTTTTGGTGTGGCAAGAGGCATTAATTTTGAAGGCTCCAAATAAGTGACAGTGCGCTTCAGAAGGTTTCAGAACTAAATGATTGGATTGCAATTATTCTGAAAGGGCTTTCATCATCATTACCAAACATTCTGCAGAGGCAGCATGTTTGAAAATAAACTATGGTCCCATCATTTCAGATTTGAAATATGTAGCCTCTGTTTTGCTGATATATTTTTGTGTATGAAAGTGGAGATAAACACAAATGTACATTGCTTAGCCACAGCACCTGCATTGTGTAGGCCAGAAAATCTATGCACAGTATTCTATAGCCATAACCAATGTAGTAGAGAACATTTAGTCATTCAATAAGTCATTCATTCCTGCAACTTTTCTGTTTTAAGCAACTAGGATTCTAATTGATATTAACAAAGTTCTGTCTAAATACCTCCTAATGTTTGGATTTTACTCTTGTTTACACTCCAGAATAATAGTCTGATTATCAATTTCCTTTGCTAGATTGCCTTAATTATAAGGCTTCAAGACCATTAGCCCAGGAAGCTGTGAATATTTTGCATGTAAACTTGATTTCTCTTCATTGACCCTTCATCCCTTATATCTGTCTCTCCTGGGACTCAGAAAAAAGGACATAGTGTAACGGCACCAGTAAATATTCTTGTCCACTCCTACAGAGAGAAACAAATAAACAAACAAACAAGTGCTTTTACTAAAGTGTCAATAGCATAGTACCATTCACCTACAAGGCTCTAAATGTCAGTTTTAACAAGTATAAATAGTGCATGCTCATGTATGAACACATGCAATGTATGAGATATGATTTTAGTTTAATATCTGGTCCCACATGATCTTCAGTATTATCAGGTATGTCCCTGATTAACCCTGAGCAATACTTACTATGGTTCCCACAGCTATAAGGAATAATGAAATTAAATTAAGTTTAATGTCATGATTTTAGGTTTATTGAGAAAAAACTAATTTGGATGAGTTAACGCAATCAATATTTCTTTTCCTGTTTATATAAAATAATTATAGTTAGGGTGGTTTAGTCAACTGGAGAATAAAAAAACATATAAATTGGCTGCTTAGTCTTTATGAATGTTATTTCAGTGTCTTTGGTAAATATTTGATTAGTATTAATGCTTTAAACATGGATTTTTTATATTACTCATTAAGTAGTTTTATTATTCTAAAAATACTAAAATAAAGAATACACCAGAGGGGTTAAACAGTTAGGCTTGTAAATCAGAATGTAAAATGTTTGTTTTTAAACTTAAAATAATCACTCTAAATTTCTTTGACAACTTCTCATCGATGCTAGAATATTTTTCCCAAGTCAAAGCTCAAAAGGGACGGATACTTAAATAAAATTTCCTTTTTAAACAAAATTTATTAACATATACAGGATGATATAACTTCATGCTAGATAAAATTTGGATAGAACTAAAATATTTTGAACATTAGCCAGGTAGTAACATGGTAGTGATTGGCTGATATTAATTTACCAATTGAGAAAGATGATTTAGAGGATTAGAAGGTTGAGAGAAGAGTGTCAGATTGTGGGAGTTCATAGTCACAGCTCAAAAAAACTGTTGTAATGAATTTGAGTTGACTGTTTTATTTTTCTATGAATTAATTGTTTTTTGAATATCAATTACTATCTACTATAGATCCTCAGAATTCAATTGATAACCTCAATATCTCTCTTTCTCTTTAGGTTAATATTAATAATATTTTCCAAAAGAGGCCAAGCATATTTTAGAGATTTTCTATTGACTTTGTTCAATCTTAGTAGGAAGTATTTATTCTCTGGAGCTATTCTTTTATTTGAATATTTAAAATTTATTCAAATGATTTGATATGTATATATATACATTTTATTACAATAGTTTTCTTATTAATTCTGATAGAAGCATTACTACAATATTTTCTTATGGGGGCGAGGTTGTGCCATCCCCAGTAGTGCTCAGGGGTTACTGTTGGCTCTGAGATCAGAAATCACTCCTGGCAGGATCAGGGAAGAATATGGGATGTTTGGAATCCAACCCAGGTTGATCCCAAGTTGGCTGTGGCAAGGCCAAAGCCCTACTGCTCTGAAGTTATTTAATAAGAAAAAGGTATTTAGAGGAATATATAAATACTTTAAATATATAAAATTTTGCCTTTATTTCATACTTTTTATTCTAAGAGAGCTAGCTCTCTTAGTTATTTTAATACGTATTAGGTTCTCCTTCAAATTCAATATTTGCAAAAATTCCTGAAAATGCAATGCTTATTTTGACAGGTTTGAGTATTATTATGACTTGGGGGGAGGGGTCAGATTAGAAATATAATAATCATATGGATGAAAGTTAGAAAATATAATGTCTTGTTTTTCATATGGTTGAATCAAGGAGAAAACTAGTTTTACTGCTAAAGGCAAGTTATTTTACTCATTAATAGATAAAACAGTTAAATATACAGTTATTAATATGTCATGATTTATAATTTCCAGCATTCTTCTTAGAAAATGGAAGAAAGGGATGCTGGGATCCCAGGTTTGCCTCATGCACGCTGTGCCATCACTCCAGCTCTCACTCAGGCTCTTCGCTTCCCCTCAGAAGCCCTCACACCATGTTTCTGGCCCTGCTAGAAGCAGCCTCGGCTAAGAAACTGGATCGCATCTCTCATAGGTATTCCATCCATCTCAGAACCGAATCCAGGTTGCTAACCATGGTCTTCAGGCTCGATGCAGCCAGGCCCTACCTGTAGCTCAGCTCACACATCATGCTCACTTCTGCCTCTGTCTACGTCCCGCACGCAGGGCCCACCGGGTCAGCTTGCAGATTGCCTGACTGAGGGGTGCGCCCCAGGACTTTCTGCCCTCCTGCCTTGTATTTTCAGTGCTACCCCTCTGCCTGGCAGGCTCTTTCTGGCCATGCATTCCAGACTGTCTCACAATGTTGCTTCTATCAAGCTAGAGAGGGCCTGGCATGAACGGGTCACATTTTAAAATGATGAAGACATTCATCATTGGAGAGATGGCTCTGAGGCTGGAACACATGCGCTGCAGGCCAGAATCCTGGGTCCAAACCCAGAAGCAGGGCCTGAGCATTGCCAGCTATAGTTCCCCGCCCCCGAGGAAAAATTAAATTGTGACAGTAAAATGTCCGAGGGTAACCTCAGAGAATGAAATAAAGCACAGGGCAAAAAGAAAAAAAAAAAAAAAAAAGAAAAAAGAAAATGGAAGAAAGTTAGGACTTACCTGTCAATTCTATTAAGGTACTCCTGGCTTTGGGCTTGTGTATTGCTTCCAAGATAATCCAAGGAAGTTTGCCATGCTGGAGATTAAACTGAGTTTTCACTATGTAAAACATATGATCCAGTTCATTGAGCTATCTCCTTAGATTCATGTATATTTTTCATTAAATTTTCACATTATATTAATTTCAAGAGTGTCATTATGGATCAGCATGTATACATATGCACTCAATTTATAACTAAATATAAAGATCTACCTTCCCCATATATTTATTTATTTTGCCTTGTTTATACTTGCCTCTTCTTCCTTACTGACAACCACTAATTTCATGACCAAAATTAATATTTTTTATAAATAGAAGGACTGATAATGCACTCTGAGAGAACATAGCTCTTTGATGATTTACAGCTCCAAATGTTAGCAAGAAGACTCTCTTTGTTCCTTTAAACATTAGTTTATAAACTGCAACCTGTATATTTTAATTCTTTTTATGCTTTTCAACTAGTGTTTGATAGAAAAACTCAGGTTGCAATAATGATAACGATTATCCATTGAATAAAGAATTTGTGTGTCAGTGTTCCTGTACAGTAAGAGAGAAATAATGCTATGATTGTAAGACACCAGCTCAGCATTGGAGTGACTTTTGTCAGATCTCAGAATTGAGAAATCATTTTGAAATCTTATTAAGTGGCTTAATAAATTCACTTTCTCATTCAAATTTACATAGAACACATACCACATATGTTCTTTTTTGATTTCTTTGAAAAGTTAAGGTGGAAGCAGGTGATTTAGTATCCTAACTTGTTTTAAGAAGACAGTAGATTTTTTTTCTGTCAGCAACCTGAAGCTTTTAAAAATTATTTTTTCAGGGGAATGAAAACATAGCATCTTTATATATGGACTCTATTGAATTTGTAAACGCATTGTTTGTACTGTGCTAAAATTATTATATTCTCTCCAAAATTATCTCATTTGGATTAGAGTAATAGTTCAATGAATAAGGCTTTTTTCTTGTATGTGGGCAGCGTAGATTCAATCTCAATTGCACCATAGGGTCTGCATAAGTACTGCCAGGAATGAAAACTGAGCACAGAGCTAGGAATATGTCATGAGCTCCACCCTGTCCCCTTCAAAAAATATCATGGTAGGTTGAGTAAGCATCAGTTTTAGTCAGAATATGTGCAAGAGTATGGTCCAGCGACTTCTTTGTGGATTTATTTTCACTTTTCTTGCTCAAGCTTTTAATATCACACTATATTAAGGGAACCAGAAAACAGAGAAAGGCATCAGTTTAATGTGAATGTGTGGAAAGAAGCAGAGAGGAATCCAAATCAAAATTAAAGAGGTGTTGTTAGGAGTGAACTAGATAGTTAATTAAATGAAAATGAAAATATTACCAGAAACACTATAGTTCAACTTCCATTAACAGATCAATCCCTCAGGCCAGAAATATATTGCTTTGGTGGAAAGAACTGTTGCAATGTATTCAAGACTTCCCTTATAGAATTATTAGTCACATGACCACATTGTCCTCTATTTTTATTTTGTGTACAGTTATCACACAAACATAAATCTTCATCTTTACACACTATAGTAATATCTTGCATACTTGTTCCATTTTATTAAATGCTAGATTTTGAGGATCTAGCTACAATTCTAAGGAAAAAATACATTTGATAGTGCTGCTTTCCTAAAATTTTCATTTTTAGAATCATTCTTCTGCCTCATTTTCTATACATATTCCTTTTCTTTACACTGTATTTCAGATGGATACCCAAACTTGCCAGTACCTATACTATACTGTGGAAGTTTATTAAAATAAAAAAAACAGGGGCTAGAAGGATATCATAATGGTGGGGCATTTGCCTTGCATGTGACTAACCAGGGACAGAATCTAGTTCAATTCCCAGCTTCCCATATGGTCCCCAAGCCTGCCAGGAGCGATTTCTGAGTGCAGAGCCAGGAGTAACCCCTTAGCATCCCCATGTGGCACAACAACAACAAATATAAATAAATAAAAATAGATAAATAAAAGGTGTTTGGGAATTTTAAATTATATTATTTAGAATGTCTACTGTGTTTAGGTTTCAGTCCTGTAAAGAACACCCCTTTCACCAGTGCAACATTCCCACCACCAATGTCCCAAATCTCCCTCCATCCCACCCCACCCCCACCTGTACTCTAGACAGGCTTTCCAGTTCCCTCATTCATTCACATGATTATGGTAGTTCTCAGTGTAGTTATTTCTATAGGTGCACTCACCACTCTTTGTGTTGAGCTTCATGAAGTGAGCTGGAAGTTCCAGCCCTCCTCCCATTGTCTCTGAGGATTGTTGCAAAAATGACTTATTTTTTTTTTTTCGTAAAACCCATAGATGAATGAGACTATTCTGCGTCTCTCTCTCTCCCTCTGACTTATTTCACTCAGCATGATAGATTCCATGTACATTCATTTATAGGAAAATTTCATGACTTCATCTCTCCTGATGGCTGTATAATATTCTATTGTTTGTATGTACCACAGTTCTTTAACCATTTGTCTACTGTGTAACATATAAATCTAATCACTTATTAATTACTATTTTTGGTGAATTTTAAGCAACTCTCTTCTGGGTAAGCATAAATGCTAGCTATTTTCTTAGATTATCTTACTTTGTTAAATACTATTTAAATGGTCTTTAAGAATGGGTTCAGCAAAAATGTTGAATTATCTCTGGAAAATATTACAGTTTATATCCTAAATTATGATGTTTGGTTTATCTTTTCATTTCTTCATGTAGCAGTCTGTTCAGATAACAATAAAGAAGGTAATGCCAAGACAGTCTTTTCATGCATAAAATATGAGCTGCTATATTTTACAAAACTTAAGGCTTTAATCAATGTTTCTTTGTTTACTCCCAATTTAAGGTACATCTGACTTCTTTTTTTTTCCCATTTTTTATTTAAACATCTTGATTACATAAATGATTGTGATTAGGTTTCAGTCATGTAAAGAACACCCCCCTTCACCAGTGCAACATTCTCACCACCAATGTCCCAAATCTCCCTCCATCCCACCCCACCCCCACTTGTACTCCAGACAGGCTTTTCAGTTCCCTCATTCATTCACATGATTATGGTAGTTCTGTGTAGTTATTTTTATAGCT
Organism: Suncus etruscus; assembly: GCF_024139225.1. Taxonomy (NCBI): domain Eukaryota; kingdom Metazoa; phylum Chordata; class Mammalia; order Eulipotyphla; family Soricidae; genus Suncus; species Suncus etruscus. Next base: position 90,832,310 of record NC_064856.1, on the reverse strand, counting down.
GCACTCACCACTCTTTGTGGTGAGCTTCATGAAGTGAGCTAGTGTTTCAGCCTTCCTCTCATTGTCTCTGAGGATTGTTACAAAAATGACTTTTATTTTTCTTAAAACCCATAGATGAGTGAGACTATTCTGCATCTCTCTCTCTCCCTCTGACTTATTTCACTCAGCATGATAGATTCCATGTACATCCATGTATAGGAAAATTTCATGACTTCATCTCTCCTGATGGCTGCATAATATTCCATTGTGTATATGCACCATAGTTTCTTTAGCCATTTGTCTGTTGAAGGACATTTTGGTTGTTTCCAGAGCCTGGCTATTGTGAATAGTGCTGCAATAAATATAGGTGTGAGGAAGGGGGTTTTGTATTGTATTCTTGTGTTCTTAACGTATATCACTAGGACTGGAATAGCTGGGTCGAATGGGAGCTCAATTTCCAGATTTTGGAGGAATCTCCATATCACTTTCCATAGAGGTTGGACTAGACAGCATTCCCACAAGCAGTGGATAGGAGTTCCTTTTTCTCCACATCCCCGCCAGCACTGATTGTTCTCATTCTTTGTGATGTGCGTGAGCCAATCTCTGTGGTGTGAGATGGTATCTCATTGTTGTTTTGATTTGCATCTCCCTGATGATTAGTGACAAGGAGCATTTTTTCATGTGCCTTTTAGCCATTGGTATTTCTTTTTTATCAAAGCATCTGTTCATTTCTTCTCCCCAATTTTTTATGGGATTAGATATTTTTTCGAGTAAAGTTCTGTCAGTGCCCTGCATATTTTGGATATTAGCCCCTTATCTGAAGGGTGTTGGGTGAATAGTTTCTCCCACTCGGTGGGTGACTATTGTATCCTGGGCACTATTTCTTTTGAGGTGCAGAAGCTTCTCAGTTTAATGTTACATCTGACTTCTTAATCTATTCTCACTCTACCCTCTCACATTTAACTATGGCATTCATTAGAATGTTTTGTTTTATTTCTTGTTATGCTACTGTTTGTTATTAAACAGTGATTGACATTCCCTCCCTATTTGACTATATTTTAGTTGTGACAATGTGATTGCCTATATATTATTGTTAAGTCATTTTGGAATATTTATGAGAAATTGTGACTATGTAAATGAAGTCATTATCATTGCGCTTAAATTGGAATTTCTAGTTTGAATGTGAAAGTCTTGGTTGTAACCTACTTATGCTTGCAGGGAATCAAAATTTTATATCATTAGTAGTAAATTGACTCATCCCAATTAAGACCCTGAAACTTTACATAATTTATGTATCAAAATACCCATCTGGAGGAAAATACAGAGAGGGAGGAAGACATATAGACAAATAAGGAAATAGATCATAGGGATCTCTTAATGTTCATCTATCAAGATACCGATAGTCATATACAGATCTCAGCAGGTCAACGGGAGTTGTCATCTCTAGAAATAGAAAGCAGAGTTCTCATGATGCTTAAGTAGAAGAAACAGCATCTCCATCCATTTTTAAAAATATTTGAACTTGTCTTAGGTTACCTTCAAAAATATAAACATGATCAAGTTCCATTGCTTGTAGAGGATCGATCAATTAAGAGATATGGTCTTGAATTAAGAAAGAGCTGTTTTGGCAAGAAACCAGCACGTTGGAAGACTATTTCATTGGAATTGAAAAAATACATCATTAAAGTAAACCTATTTTCTGCATAGTCATAAGGAGTTTATATAAAAAAGAAAGAAAGTAAGAAATAAAGTAACAGAGAAGCACACTTTGAGAAATGGGAGTGAGTGGGGAGAAATTGGTGGTGGTGTACACTGGAGGAAGCTGGAATGGTCAACAAATTTTTTCCTGGCTGGCCAGGATAGATAGTATTACATACTCTATCCTATAACTCTTTCAGATTTATAATTCAGTATTAAACTTGTTCTTAGGCTTTGGAGGGAAGAATTAGGTTAATGAGAATTCCCAATAGAGCTACTGCTTTAAATTTGGGATTTAACTCTTAATTCCTTTGGGACCAGTTGACCTATTTTAAAAATACTTTTCTGTGTGAGAAATAATAAAACAGTAGCACCGGTGCCTAGAATACAACGTACCTAGGTTTTGTCTTGCATATCCCATTATTTCCTGCAATCCCTCAAGAATCTAGGATACAATACAGGAGATGACCAAACAGTAGTAGATATGGTTCTGAAGGCCCCAAGCATCCCCACATCCTTGGCCCTTACAACAAACCTTCAGGGCTCATAAGCACTTCATGGATACCTTTTATTTTACTCTATTTCTGCTTTTTTTACTCTATTTTCTTGCTTTGTGAATATATATATTCACAATATATATATAATATATATACTATATATATACTTTATATAGTATATATATATACTATATATACTATATATATATATATATATATATACTATATATACTATATATATATATATATATATATATATATATATATATATATATATATATATATATATACAGCCCCTTTTACTGGTTACTTGATGTTTCATTTCCAATGACTAAATTCTCTTCTCCATCTACGGAGGTTTCTCCATAGGTGGCTTTTCCAACTATAGAGTTGTGACTAGTTAGATATCCCTATGATTCTCCTATTAATAATAGGCACCCCCTTCTCTTCTTCCTTGCAATTTCCAATATCTTTGTTAACTTCATATGACTTATCACCTCTAGCTTTATTATATCTCAGCATTGATTTATTGTCATCTTCCTTTCTCAGGCATGAGAGAAAAGGACTTGGATCCTATTTGTTCATTTTTATTAAGTCACTATCTAGAACAATTTCTGAAAATGACACCAAGAGAGTTTGGATTTTATCCCAAGTGCAATAGAAATATTAAGAATGATTTTGCATTAGAGCCTTCTTTGTTATTAGGTAAATTTGCTAAGTGGGTATATAACTGATGAAAGACAATGACATGCCAAAATAGTTGCCAGAGACATATCAGAAGAGAAACAAAATTGCTCTGTTCTTCTGAAGTTCATTCTTTGTCGTATTTTATTGCTTTATAAATATGAATGTTTTATTGAATTATATATTAATTTATAGAGAGAAATAGAGGAAGGGTGAAAGAATGTTGATTGAGAGACTTTTTCCCTCCTATATTTTTGACTTAGATAAAGCTCGTATGAGTCATCATACCTTGACCTCTTACATTGTTTGGCTCCCCCAAATCTATTTCAGATTTTGAAATTACCCAAATTTTAACAAAATACTCTTATTAGAAATGTTACTTATGCACTTTCAAAGGTGAAGTGGCCCTAGAATATAAAATCTATTAAAAAAAATATCCCTAGATGCTTCAATAGTACAAGAATTATCAACTATCTAGAAGTTAGAATTGTATATTGCACTAGAAATGAAGTGGGGAGTTAAGAGTAAAACTGAAAAATTACAAGCAGCAGGAATGCAGGAGACTGTGAGCATGTGTATGAATGATTTGTGTATATGTGTATATTCAAGGGACTGAGAGAATAATAGAATTATAAGGGCTTCAGGATGTGAAGAGAGAGAAGGAAGCTGCTGAGAGTGAATAAGCCATTAGAGGTGTGTGTGCAAGCATACAGATTTTATCCAAGCAATGGTGCAAAGTTCTAGTAGTCTTTATTGCTTCTACAAATACTCTGAATTTTTTTTCTAGGCATAAAGAAAAGTTACACTTCTCTGCCCCTTTGAAGTTAGGAGTGGCTGAGAATTGCTCTGGTCAGTTAAATATAAGTGGAAGTACCTGACTTCACATCCAGAAGAATCCTTATAAGCCAGTACTTTCATTCCATTCTGCGATGTATGCAGTGATCCAGGAAGATCCATACACTTGAACATTCTGGTGTCACTTAAAAGCAGATATCCCCTGCAGATCCCATTAAACATATAATTTTAATAGATAGTAATATTTTATTTGCTTAAGCCACTGACATTTTGGAATTGTCTGCTCCTACAGACCCCAAGGGATGACAAAAGAACCATTAATGAGTATATGATATAGTAAGTGGGTTTTTGAAAAATTACTTTGGCTGAAGTGTGAACAGAATAAGTGAAACCAAAGTCATGAGAATAGTTTTGTGACTGGCAAGTGAAGTGAGAGATATTGTGCTGTTTTATAAATGTAATACAGGACAATAATAAGGAGTTTAGAACCTCAGGTATCCATAAAGAAATAGAGGTAGGTCCTGAAAAAAAGTAAAGTAAGAAATCAGAGTAGAGGTAAAAGACCTCGGTAAGTATAAAGATGAAACTTAGGAAGGAGTTAGTTTTCATCAAGAATACCCAGACTGTCCTGGTACTGGAACTAACAGCTGATGGGAAGACTAGGAAAAGCTGACTTTCCTGGAGGCTTTCCAAGATTTGTGGCTCTCTTGCCACAGTACAACACTTGTCCCATGTTACTTTGTGTCACTAGGTTTTTTGTTCCTTCCTCAAGGAATTAAAAGTGTTGACAAGGGGAAAGAAACATAGTATTGAAGTGAAGACACTTGCTTTGCACATGGCCAGCTTAGGTTTGTTTCCATATGTCCCAAACCTCACTAGGAGTGATCCCTGAATGTAGAGCCCAAAGAAATCCATAAGTACTTCTGGATATGGCCCCAAAAGCAATGACAAAAAACTCAAAAAATAGGTGTATTTTGTTCAAACTTGTATCTCTGATAGTATCAAACATTCAAAAAGTGCTGAATAAATGTTTTCTGAGTGAAACTAAAAAAAAGAAAAAAAAAAGAAATAGAGGTAAAACTAGGAAGATTCAACATATATTTGTTCCAGAATCAATACAATTTACTAACATACTAACAGGTATGATTTGAGAAGTTGAAAGAAAAAGGCTTTTATGTGTTTGGATGGTCTGTGTGCGTGGATTTAGCAGTACCATCTCACAGCACAAATAAATCATCCTGCACCCCTCTGAGTTCTTTATACTCTGAATACAAAACCAAGTATTATATAAATAGAGGAAAATTAAGGAGATATTTTTTAATAACATGCAACCTTCCCACATGTATGGGAGAACTCTAGAAAAACAGAAATTTCTATGGCTCCAGAAGCCTTGTTTAGTAAGAATAGTTTGGGGCTGGTGTGGTGGTGCTAGAGGTAAGGTGTCTGCCTTGCAAGCGCTAGCCAAGAAAGGACTGTGGTTTGATCCCCAGGCGTCCCATATGGTCCCCCCAAGCCAGGTGCAATTTCTGAGCATTTAGCCAGGAGTAACCCCTGAGCATCAAATGGGTGTGGCCGAAAACAAAACAAAACAAAACAAAATTTCATAGTAAAAATAGTTTACTTCCCTACAGCAGAGACATTCGAAAATCATAATGGACAAAGATGACCCAAATTAAAGAGCCCCCCACTGAGTGGGAGAAACTATTCACCCAATACCCATCAGACAAGGGGCTAATCTCCAAAATATACAAGGCACTGACAGAAATTTACAAGAAAAAAACATTTAATCCCATCAAAAAATGGGGAGAAGAAATGGACAGACACTTTGACAAAGAAGAAATACACATGGCCAAAAGACACATAAAAAAAATGCTCCATATCACTAATCATCAGGGAGATGCAAATCAAAACAACTATGAGGTACCACCTCACACCCCAGAGATTGGCACACATGACAAAGAATGAGAACAAGCAGTGTTGGCGAGGATGTGGAGAGAAAGGAACTCTTATCCACTGCTGGTGGGAATGCTGTGTAGTCCAACCTCTATGGAAAGCGATATGGAGACTCCTCCAAAAACTGGAAATTGAGCTCCCATATGACCCAGCTATACCACTCCTAGGAATATACCCTACGAACACAAAAATACAATACAAAAATCCCTTCCTTACACCTATATTCATTGCAGCACTATTTAACATAGCAAGACTCTGGAAATTGCCAAGATACCCTTCAACAGATGAATGGCTAAAGAAACAGTGGTACATATACACAATGGAATATTATATATTATTATGCAGCTGTCAGGAGAGATGAAGTCGTGAACTTTTTCTATACATGAATGTACATGGAATCTATTATGCTGAGTTAAATAAGTCAGAGAGAGAGAGAAAGATGCAGAATGGTCCCACTCATCTATGGGTTTTAAGGACAATGAAAGACATTCTTGCAATAATAACTTTCAGACACAAAAGAGAAAAGATCTGAAAGTTACAGCTCACCTCATGAAGCTCACCGCAAACAGGGATGAGTTTAGTTAGAGAAATAACTACGTTTTGAACTATCCTAATAATGAGAATGTACGAGGGAAATAGAAAGCCTGTCTAGAGTACAGGCAGGGGTTGTGTGGGGAGGAGGGAGATTTGGGACATTGGTGATGGGAATGCTGCACTAGTGATGGGTGGTGTTCTTTACATGACTGAAACCCAAACACAATCATGTATGTAATAAAGGTGTTTAAATAAAAAATTTTAAAAAAAGAATGCAAAACAAAACAATGCATACAGAGTTAAATTCTGATAAGGGGATTAGGTCTTTCAGGACACTTACAAAAGGGAGATGTTGACATGCAAATATCTCCTCAAAGATAATTTCCTTTCTGCCTTCAGGGTCCTTTTCTGAAATTAACCTTTAGCCAGAATTAAATTTTAGGTGGTGGAATTTTGCTTCTACATAATACCAAACAATGAAGAGAGAATATAATTTTGGGATCTATGAAATATAATTACATTTATATAAATTGGCTTTGAGATGTATGTTAAATTTTAAATCTATGTCTAAATTTATGTTTAGAACTAAGTGATCACTAAAAGTGATGCCTACTTAAGGTATAAATGTATGAAACTTAATGATATACATTATATGCAAAGCAGGAATATTTAATACTAAAATTATGCATTATATAATAAGAAATATTTCAGCATATCATTATCTTTTTAGTTGGTAAAAATATGTGATAGAAAATGTCAATATTAGATAATCTTGAAAATAAGCAGATATAAATATTAGCTAAAGCAGATATGATTTTAGATTATCAAACTTGAGAAGTACTGAATAATACCAACATTTCATTTATTATTCCTCTTTTGCCAATAACTGGAACACTTATAAGAAAAAATATATTTATTTTTCAAAGATAGAAAATGTAATGACCTATAATTTTTAAGAAAACTATTGACTTCTACAATGGAATATATTTACATCTTTATTTTGTTCTGTCATTTAAAAATAGTAGCCCAGTAAACAAATTCTAATATTTGAAGAGAATAAAAAATTTTCTATTCATTTAAATATTAAGAAAGAACCTTAAGTGAAAAGCTTATGTCTATATATCACCGCAAATATCAATAGCTAAGCATGTCTAAAACTCAAGCTAAATTATGATGTAAATTTTGATAAATTAGTTCATGTACATGTTTGCTCAGAACTATTTTTGTTGTATGCTAACTATAATACAGAAAAGTAAGGTAATTAGAGTAAATGTGTTTGCCCATATTTTATAAAATATATTCTATTGATATTATATTCAATTATTCTATTATTTATAAATAATCATCAACTTTTATGGTGATTGGCATATAAGATATATATGATTTTTCTCAGAAAATTTAGTGATCATTATTTTCAAAACACTAAAAGTTTGCTCTCTGGCAATAAAACATGAACATCTAGTATCATGTTATTCAATATCAAATTAGAATGATGCATTAATCCTATCATGAAAAAATAATTAGTTCTTCGTTACCAAAAAAGGTTTGCGATATTGATTTTAAAGGATGAGTATCAGCTTCTTAGGCAAAGCTAGGTTTGACATAATGCTTTTAGGTAGAAAATTCAGGCAGATGTGTAATACATGCAAAAGATCTGTGTAGAATATGGTTTGTTCATTTCAGGGATTGCAGTCTTTTGATAGGGCATTTGTGTAGAGTAAAGGTAGAAGAGTGATAAGTCTGGAGGCTGAAAATATTAATGTTCACCTAAATTTCTGGTTAGCTTTAATTTAAATCTAAATTATTCCCTCCAGAGACTGAATTATAGACTTGGTTGTTCTTAAACTCATGACTTTTATACTTAAAAATAATCACATTCAGTCATCCAGAAAGCACTTTGATCAGACCTATAGAATTATTGCAAAGTAAAAGAAAAACTTGTTTATGATTCTACATTAATTTTAGTTCTTAGCTGTTCTCATATAAGGGAGTGATTTTTTGCCCCCTACTTACTCTTCTGGATCTTTTACAATTAGTTCACTAAGGCAGCCTAGACACTAACCCATTCTGGATTCATTTTAGGACCAGTGCAAAATAATATTTTCTTAGAAAACTCACTGGAACTAAGCCCCAAATGTCTAGCTTCCACCTGTTATGTATAGAAATTTTGATTCCTGGATACATCTCAACATTGCCTTCTCAGATTTCTTGTAACTTAGAAAATTTGATGTGACTCAAATCAAAGTATTTTTTAAACTTCTGTTTTATGCAACTTCATGATTGTATGGCCTACATCATACAATGAGAAAAACTCACCATATCTGAATCAGTTATTTTACCTGTCAGTGTTTTATTTCGTGTTCAAGAAATGCAGTAATAAGGAAAATTAAGAAGTTGAAAGAAGAATCATAATTTATACCAATTTCTTGGATCTAAAATCCAAGTTGGAGAAGACAAATATAAATGAGAGAAACATAAAAAATAAACTATGAAGGTGTGTGATCTATAATACAGCCAAAAGGTTACTTGTCATCCATGATGTTGACCTGGGTCTCTTACCTGGTAACTTGTATCATCTTTTAAGCTCATGAAGAATAACACCTGAGTACAGAGCCTGGAATAATCCCTGAGTACCATTGGTTGTGGCAAAAATATAAGCAAAAATAAATCTCTGAATTAATATATAAGATCAGAGCTGATTTAGAATATACAATGTATATAGGCAATCATATCATTGAAAGAAGCTGATATTGTCAACCAAGTGACCAAGAAAATGATATTCTAGGCTTGGAACTTGGTCAGTGAAGTCAGTGAAGCCTCTCTAGAGATGTGCTCTTTGGAGAAAAGAGATGGGCATAATGTTTTTCAGAATGGCTCTGTGATTACATCAGTCCTGAGGAATCAGCAAATTCTGCTGAAGCATATGGCCTTGCTGTATAGAAAGGTCAAAAAAGAAAATTACAGAACAATATTTTATGAGTTTGGCAAGTTGTGAAATTTAAGATGGGTTAGAGATTTTATTTCAGATCACAGACGTTGATTTGATGGCATCAGACTTTCTTGATTAAAACATGAATGCGAAATTGCTCTTTTTTGTAGCTTGGCATATATTACAAGGTAGAAAGAAAAATATATGGATCAAGTCCACCCTTATTGATTACTATCAGGCTAATTTGTTTCATCTTAACTAATTATACAACTTTCCATTGTGTTTCTATTGTTTCTGGCTTTCTTTCATCCCTTTGACCATGCATGGCAGTTTGTAGTTCCCCAGGAGGGAGTTAGTCAATACTGGGTATAATAGAATGAAAAACTATAATGTTTTCCCTGGTAGCTGGTCTGATGATTATTTACTGGCTTTAAGTACAAAATAAAAACAAGGAAAGCAAATGTGAGTGACATTTCTGACTGTGACTTGAACTTCAAGATCAGATGTTCACCTGCTAATTACTATTTAGTATATTCACCAGATTATGTCTATTTAAGGAACTTTATTAAGAATAGGAGCCAAGATGGTGGAGAAAAGAGTTGGATAACTGTATTGGAAAACAATATAATATAAGCAGGAACCAATTCTCTAAGCAACCAGGAAGGGTCTTAAAAGCATCCAAAGAATATCTGAGTGAGAACAATGGCAATTGGGTAATTTACTGATCGATCACTTGATCACTGGACTGGGTAGTGATCACAATACTGAAAAGTGTCATCAAGCCCTGTCAAAGGAGCTGGTGACCTAAGAATACCAGTGCATTGAAACCATGGTTCCCCATCAGGCCATGGGCTTCATCTTTCTAAAATAACAAGACTTAGTTGCTAGTAAGGCAACTAATAGGAACCCAGAAACAAGAAAAGGCACTGAAGTATTTAATGACATAGAAATCCTAGGAAGCATCTCAAACCAAGGCTTTTGGCATGAGATAGTACCAAACAATTATAACATAATAGAATCCTTTCTCTCCCTCTTCTTCTCCTCCCTCCAGCTACCTCAAACAACTAAACAATAGCCTCAAATTTAGGAACAAGTTGAGAGACAAGTTTTGGAAAACTCAAACTACAAACTGAGGAAGAAAGATAAAAGGTCAGGATAAAGCAAAAGAAAATACAGAGTATGGAGCCTGAGCAGTGGTGCAGCTGTAGGGCGTTTAATTTACGCATGCTAACCTAGGACAGACAGTGGTTTGATCCCCCCCCCCACATCCCATATGGTCCCACAAGCTAGGAGCAATTTCTGAGTGCATAGCCAGGAGTAATCCCTGAACTTCCCTGGGTGTGGCTCTAAAGGTAAACCAAAAAAAAAAAAAGAAAATGCAGAATAGTGAGTATTGCATTTTTTTTAACTTTTGGCAAAACAATATTGACAACAATGTTTATTAAATCTATTAATGGAGTTTCCATATAACCCAGAAATTCTTAATTTTACCGTTTACCCTTAAGGGTCCTAGATCCTTATTTTGAAAAGACTGTGGTCACCTGTGTACATAACAGCTCTATTTGCAATAGCCAATACCTGGAAGCAAGATCTGTGGTATGTATACACAATGAAATAATACTTTGATACAAGAGTGATGGAATTATGTAATTTTCCACTACTCAGGGAGAATTAAATGACCAAAAAACATGATAAAATCAGTCAGAGGAAGAGGTGCAGTTACAAAATAGTCTCTATTCTACATGGTATGTGAGGAAACATAGCAAGAAAATAACAGAGCAAAAGGCCACAGAACTGAGAAATGTGTCTTTAGAACTGATGAGGTCAGTGATAGCAAGTGTTGGAGCATTTGCCTTGCATGCAGCCTACAAGAATACAGCCGGTTTCGATCCCTAGCATCCCATATGGTCCCTTCCTCCAGCCTACTAGGAGAGATTTCTGAGTGTAGAGCCAGGAGTAACCCCTGAGCACTGCTGAGTGTCACACACACACACACACACACACACACACACACACACACACACACGGAAATAAAAAGAACTGAGATCACCTGGGATTGACATTTGGCAGAAGATGTGAAGTGTTGGGAAGAGTTATTGTGGCATTGATAGAAGGAAGCAGATACTTGCATGATGGGTGTGGTGTTGGAATTATGCATCCATGACACTATCATTGAGCAGTGTTGTGAATCATGATATCTTAATAAAAATGGAAGAAAACCAAACCAAACCATAAAAGCATAAAATATGCATTTGCTTAAGGCAGGGTGGTAGCTCGATTGCAGAATGTTTGCTTGAAAGTGTGGGAATGTAGGCTTATTCCTGGGTGTCCCTCAAAGAAGTAATCAAGCCACAAACAACAGATTTGCTTACAAGTTCATTGAGAATGTTTTACTCTGTGGTGTTTGATGTATTTGTAAAACATGCAAATAAAAATATCTACCACATAACAGAGTTTAGAATATATGTCAAAGAAGCTAAGACTTATTGCCAATTAGGAGGTTTGAAATACATATGGAAGTTGAAATTATAGAAAGGTTTAGATTAACTGGTTAAAGAGTAGCTTTCATCATCTTTATTTTTATAAATTATATCCCTTACATTTTTATTTACTAACAGTTGGTTCAGGGGGGAGGGTCATACATGAAAGTGCTCAGAACATATTCCTGGCTCTGTGCCTAGGAACCTTATGACTCTGCATTCTTGACAATGCTCAGAGGATTTTATAGGCTTCCATGGATCAAATGCAGGTATTCTGAATGCAAGATAAGGGCCTTGTTCACTGAACTACCTCTCAGGCCCTGTTATTCTCACACTTTTAGGTAAGGGTACCTATTGTTTTTTATGAGAACCAATGAGCTCCAAAAATTATATTCTGTTTGACAATTTACATATTGAACTTGAATATATTCTCAAGACCTACCTATTGACTTACTTTTATTAAATACACAAACATTATTTTCAAATATATAATTTAATATAAAATTAGGGGCTGGAGCCATGGCACAAGTCGTAAGGTGTCTGCCTTGTACGCACTAACCTAGAACAACCCTCAGTTCGATTCCCCAGAGTCCCTTATGGTCCCACAAGCCAGGAGTGATTTCTGAGTGTATAGCCATGAGTAACCCCTGAGCATCACCAGGTATGGCCCAAAAATAAAAAAATATGAATTAGGAAAACAATGGAATATGTGACAAGTATTTTTGCACCATAATTCATAAATCTTAATATGTTCAATATTTCACTGAGCTCTCCTTGAACTCAATATTCTTGTCTTATTAATTGTTAAAACTTTAATGATACAATTTAATGTAGTAGGCTGATGGTACATTGCTGGTTGTGTTCAGGGCTTACGTCTGGATCTGTGCTCATAGATTCTCCTTGGAGGGATGTAGAGCACCAAATTGTATGCAAAAAATTGAACTTGGGTTGTCCAAATACTTAACAAGTCCCATATAACTATGCTATGGCTCTAATCTCTATTAGAATTTTCTGATAATAACTGAAATGTCACAATTGGACAATTTCTATGCTAGAGTATATTTCTGTTTATCATTTTAATTTTAGTATGAAACATGGTAATTAGCAGTGGCCAACTAAAATTAAATTTTAGCTATTTCATAATGATTTGATTTCTGACAATAAACCCATAAGTGTAAGTAAGCATCATCTCAGTCATTCAAAAATGTAAAATATTGGATTCATGTATTCATTGATCAATATATCAGGCAATAGAGGATTATGTACTCCCTCTAGAATATATCAGCATTAGTTAAAGATGTTTTCCAAACTCACAGCTCTCACTAAGTTGATTTTAGAGATTGAAATAGTTCTTAGATGATGCTATTCCTCTTCAAAAGAAACTGGAAAATCCACTGATTAAATTAAAAATAACCATTTAATGATAAAGAATACAGAATATTGAACTCAATAGTAGAGAGCCTATGTGTAGTCAGCTCTGAACTTCACAGTTCATCAGATGTAAACTCCTAGTCAATTTACTTGCTATATTTTTTAATATAATTTTATTTTGATCATAGTGTCTTACATATTGTTGACAATAACATTTTAGGTACATATTTACATAAAATCAGGGGGGATTCCCATCACCAAATTGTCCTCCCTACCCCTCCGTTTTTGTCCTACCTCCCATTTCCTCTTCCCTCACCCCCAGGGCGGCTAGAATATGTGGTCCCCTCTGTATCCAACCCACTACTTAGTAGTCTTGCACCTGTTTGGTCCTGATGCCTCCCTTATCTCCCCCTCTAACTGTAGGCAGGACTAGCTAGTCCAAGTTGTGTGGTTTTGCCTGAAAAAGAGAAGATAAATAAACTGGGGTAAGAGTCTAATACACCAAAAATGGGTGGAATCCTTCTAGAGGCTCTCATCATCGATTTGGGAGATCAAGGAGAGAAAGAAGGTGAAACTCTCCACCAGTACCAAAAAAAGTGTCAATTATCCAGTGAGGACTCCAGCTATATCGATAAGCACCACAAAAAACAGACGAAAAACAAAGCAAAATAAATAAAAAAAAAACAAAAACAAACAAACAAACCAAAAACACGCCAAAAGATAGCAAGTTGTTGTGTTTTTCTTTTTGCATCTTATTTATAAGCAAAGGTAGTGGATTACAAGGATAATAAAACCAGAAGGTAGAACAATTCCTTTGCAAATGTCTGGCCTGAAATGATCCTGGCACCCTGTATGGTCCCTTGAGTTCCAATAGTAGTGACCTCTACAAGCAGAGCTTGGAGAAATCCCCAATTACTCATGAGTGTGGCCCCCAAAACAAGTAAAAGTCAAGAAAAGATAACATGAAAAAGAACACAATGATTAAATCTAGAGACCTTAGAGATGTGCCTAAAAATATACATGCTTATTATATTAGTAAATTTTCCACAGACTTTCAAGTAATCACAGATCCATGATGGTCCTTTGTTTATGTCCAATCAGATCACTGTTCAAACCACTGGCTCACTTGATTTGCATCTTGGGCAGGTAGTCAATGTCTGGTATGTATAGTCATAACTTAGAAATAATCTGCTGCTGATTATCCAGTCAAATTACTTGAATCACCTCTCCATTTCTCACTCAGTAAATAATTAGTGTTTATTTTAATTTTTTCATTCATTATGCAAATTCATTGCAGACTAGCATCACAACTGGATTGACTGTGTTTCGTGATTTTTTTCCATTGGCAATCACTGAGATGAAGGATATGAAAAGTATGGGAAGCTTCTGTTTATCTTATCTTTGAGATACTATTCTTTATTTTGGAAAATGGCAGTAGCATCATGTTATATTTATTATAACTCTACTTGATATAGACATCAGGAAATTATTTCCCATGTTGGAGTGATTAGTGATGCAGTAATTTTCCCATAATTTTATTTAAGCCAGACTGAACAAAAATTTAGAGTCCACATACCTTATGAGAGGTGGTATAAAATTGGTGAGAGTCATGGTTTTCCATCTCTTGCTACAGTATTTGATATTAAAATGTGGTACTCCACTGGTGCAGGAGGAATCCTATGTTTTTTGTCCAAGTGAATGAATATTCGGATGCATCTCTATAGTAATTGTCCCAAAGGCAAAATATATGAACATGTTCCTCCTGTTCAAATGATCATTTGAAAAAAATTACTTATGTATTAATGTTTAGTAGTTGCAAAGATTCAATACTTTGTACTATTTGAAAGATGTTGCAAAGTGTTGGATGACATAAAATGATTTTCCTATAGAAATTTTCTACTTAGTTTCTTTTTTCAGAAAAAAAAATCTTGCAAAATATCTTTAATTGGATTAGTTGTTTCTGTAATGGACTGGTGAAAGTCATCAAAGTATAGGTAAATATATCAATTTTTACATTCAGGAATTACTGCTAATATACATTAAATGTCTTTTGGTATCAGCCTTAAATATATAAAAAATAAAAATCTGCAATCCCAAAATGGTTTTGTATAGTAGATGTTCTAAAAACTGGGCAAGGACCCCTATTGTGAAAGGTATTTACATGTAAATTTCCCTTAAATGTGTCTCCTATCTATAGGAAAAAATATCTTTTCAATGCAGAAAATAAAATTGAATCTAAGCATTTTTGCCCCCTGACTCCTGATCTTTTCACTTTTTTTTCTTCCTAATATGTACACTGTCTTAGCTAAACTAATTAATATTGCTTCTAAAGCCATATGGATAAGGTGTTTCTTGTGTCTCAACCATGTATAGGAGGCACACATGTTATTAACTTCCTCTATTTCATGCTATTTGGTGATTTGACCATCTTCTAAAAAAACCTTCAGGAGCATCTGATTTCCCTGTAACATGACAAGAACTCTTGTATTTCTGTTTATTTTGAGAATGTCAAGTAGGATATCACATGACACTGCTAGGGAGAGATTCCAATTTTGTGTGCAAAATGCCTAACATAACATATGCATTCTACAATTGTTGGCTTTTCTTCATTGCTTTGAATAAGAGGGCCATAATCAATCTACTCATTTACACAAATGCTGAGTACTTTTTGGAAGTGTTTTATGCTGGGGAAACATTGCCAGAGAAGCCATTGGTTCTGTAAGATTAGCAAATTACTATGAAGAGATGAAGGATGAGAGGAGGCATACTGAATGAGCACAGTGGAAGGTCATGTGGTCCAAGTACAGCTTCCATAAAATAGCTTCAATTTGACATATAAAGACTGAGTAGGTGACCTAACCTATGAATAGGAAAGAGAATATTTCTAACTGACAGCAATTGTTTCAAGGAACCTTTGGATTAAAATGAAAATGTTAGTTTTATTTTGTAGAAGCATTTCCAACTACTAACAACTCATCATGTTATTATAGACAAAGCATAAAGCCAGCAGGTTTAATGATAAGATACCTCATAGCCAAAGAGTGTATGCTTTATTAACCAGTTGCATTAATATGATAAATAAACTACATTTTCCCAACATAATGCATACTGAAGAACAATTACTCTAGGGATATGGGAAAATAAAAGTGTGTGGTTTCATTGTCAAACTTGGAAGACTAACCCAATGTATCAAATGCTTCCTATTTGCCAAACTCTTTATTGTTTTTTGGAAGGTGAAGAGGGCTGAGGTCTCCCAAGCATTTCTCAAAAGGTCCAGGATTTATCAACAATTCTGGGCCAGATGGGCTGGTGCTTAAAATGTAAAGGCCCAAGGTTGCTATGCTGCTCCATCATTGACTTTTGGTGGAGACTCAAATTACCCTCACTAGAGCATGATGTGATTGTACTCCAGGGCCTCCAGGGCTATACTCAGAGATGCTCAGGTGTCAAGATATTATGATTATATCAGGGAAAAAAATCGATATTTGACATATACTAAGTCTTTACATAATCTCTGTAGTATCTCCCAGCTTCCAGGAAAGTTACTAGATATTTTATAGGCAATGTCTCCAATTCCACAAGATTGAGATTATTTTGCTTATATATGAGATCAGTATGTACAGACTGAAAATCTATACATAATTTTTCTAAGGTGATAAAATAATTAAATTGAAGTCAAAACAGGTTTTGAAACCCTCATCAACTATTAGGCTATTCCAATCTATTAAATATTATACATTCTGATAGAGGATTTGAGGTTGATTTACCTGTATTAAGCACTATTGGGGAAAAAGGTGCATCTTTAAAGTTTTATAGAAATTCCAAGGAATAAGAAGGAGAAATTAGGGGTTGGAGTAGTGGCACAATCAATAAGGCCTCTGCCTTGCATGCGCTAGCCTGGGACAGACTGGTGTTTGACCCCCAGCGTCCCATATAGTTCCCAAAGCCAGGATCGTTTTCTGATAGCATAACCAGGAGCAATCCCTGAGCATCACTGGATGAGGCCACAAAAAAAAAAAAAAAAAAAAAGAAGAAGAAAATGAAGAGAAGATTATACAGTGTTTAGAGCATTTGCCCTAGTTACCTAGTTACCTAGTTTTTATCCTCAGTACTCCATATAGTCCACCAAGTCCACCAGGAGTGATCGCTGAGTATTGAATCAAAAGTAAATGCCACATGTCTGAGCAGTGCCACATGTCTCCCCTAAACCAAGGCAAATGACAAGGAAATTCTAAATAATTGATGAAAAAAAGTATTTGCAGGGGAGATAAAAATTTAGGAACTTTGAAACAGTGTACAGGTTATTGAAAATTTCTTTTGTTATTAATAATTTTTATTTTGATCAAAGTGGATTACAAATCATTCACAGTAATATTTTAGGTACATAGTGACATTGAATCAGGGGCATTCCCACCACCAATGTCCTCCCTCCAACCCTGTTCCTGGCATGCATCTCATGTCACCTCTCCTTTTCCCCCTGGGCTTCTAATATAAGTGATTCCTTCTGTGTCTAGCTTGATGTAGAATGGGTATCGATTCTGTTGTAGTTGGCTTTGGATTTGCTGTTTAATCTGATCATTTTTTATTTCTACTCAATATGCATACGACTGTTTGGTCTTGGTGACCTCCATTATTTCCCCCTAAATTTGTGAGGCAGAACAAAATGGTTCAAGTTATATCGTTCTGTTTGAATGTAGGAAGAAAAGAAAGAAAAATAAAATAAAAAGGGGGGCAAAAATTCAAACAAGCAAAAAATGGAAGGAGTCCTTCTAGAAACTATAAAAATTAGTTTAAGAAAAGAAAGGGAAAAGGAAGGAAAACATAAAAATAATTTAAAAAATCACCCCCTTTGAATCTTTGTTTATTTTTATGTGGCAATGACTTATCTCCATCCAAGGATAAAATAATATGTGTGTGTAACATGTTGAAGGTATTACTTGAAACTAAGTATACTCACTGCCTATATCGTTTTAATCCTTTGAATTGTGTGAGAGAAAACAGATTCTACACAGAGCAACACACTTATATAAACTATGGGACTTATTGAAACAGTCTAATAAAAACTATATCTCCTCTTTCTTCAGTTTTGAAGTAATTGAGATATTAATCAGGCACAATATGTCTAAGGTGCTTGGGCTATTAAAATGTTGCATTTATTGGTGACTTTAAAAGATTAAGAAGCAAAGCTTGATCTGAGAAATAAATGGACATTTAACAGAACCTTATATTGTTTTCTGTTATGTCGAATAAATGGCAGTGGTGGAAGGGGAACACTTACAAGTGGAGTAGCAGATTTACTCTGATTAGTAAAACAGTTTACTCTTGGGTATCTTGGGGAATACCAGGAACAATCATTAAGCACTTAGAATTAGAGCCATTTCACTACTTTGTATGGCTCAAAAACCAAAATTCCAAAATGTTTTAAGCTGAAATTTGTAGTAAGTGAATTTTGGGCCCATAGTATAAGGAACAGGAAAGAGGAATTGCCAGCACTATAAATCATATTTGTGGTTTACCTTCTAGATTAATTTTTCATTGGTGATGCCAGTGATAGGTTGTAGTATTCATTGGTTCTTTGACACTCAGGCAGTCCTGTTGGAGTTATAGGGTTAGAAATCATTGCCATAAATTAAATTGTCAATCTGCTCCACCATGGAAAGACACTTGTTATTTTCTCTTACATTCACATAACATGTGCTATTTTTGACTCAGTACAAGTCAGTGTTTTATGCATGGTCAGGATTCAATGCAAAATAAATTTTTGAGAAAGAGTTTTAATAGACTTAGTTTTCAATATCAGATTTTTTTTATTGGTGTCCTCAATAGTTAATGTCATAATTCAAATTTAAAGGCACCTGATATCTGTAGTTTTCATGGAGTTATCTGCCAAAATTTTGTAAAAATTGAAGAAATAATTAAAATTATTTAACCATTATTACTACATAAGAGACCCCCAAGTGTCTAGATTTAACAGAATTTTCTTTAGGTAGGTAGATAGATATTATAAAATGTTTAAAATATAAAAGTAACCTGGTATAAATAATACTCTAAAAAAGAAAAATATTATTAAATTTAATATTTATAACTACCATCTATAAATGTTAATTTTGGTTGTATATATTTTACCTCTGCCAATAGGATCATGGAAAACATATTATACATATAGTCACATTATATATATTTATAACAAATATATTATAATATAATATATAAAGCCAGATTATATGGCCACAATATGTTCTTACTAACTTACACAGAATATACAAGTCTCTTTATTTGAGACTCACACCGATAAAATATACTAGTTTATATGGAAAAAACAATCTCCTATTATAATGTCACACAAGTATTTGTTTTTCTTGTCTTTTTAACATTGAACTTAATAAAAACATAATGTACTATAGAACTATATTGTTCCATTTTGATTAACAACATGAAAATAGTATTTAAAAATAAAATCATTCAATCGCTATAATCCATGAAATCAAAAATTAATGCGACTTTATTTCATGTATTTCAGTAGAAGTGAAGTCAGCCTATTGGTCTTTCTCTTCATTTTTATGTACTGCCTTCTTCTTTTCCCTAATATATTTTGTCAGCATATTAAATTGATTCTATTTCAAAAAGAAAACTAAACTTAATAGAAAAGAAAACTTTGTGAATACAATCCTCCTTTCCCTTCTCCAGGCCCCTAATATCTATCCCCACTAGAAGAGTTTCCCCCTGTGTGTTCCCATAACAAGTTGTACAAACTTCATTTTTCAGCACTTAGCAAATTGCATGATGGTTGTTTGAGTGTTCCTTCCGTTAGCCTGTGAATTCAGGGAAAAGAATGTCAACTATTATGATTTTCATTTTTTTTCCATTAAGCTATCTACACATACGAAAGAATGTTTAAAAAAATCAATGAAAAATGCCTTCCATTCAGATCTTTTCAAATTTGTTCATACTAATTGCAGATAAACAGATGAATTCCAATTCAAATGTATGATTGCTAGTCATCAGATTGCATATTCATATTTACATATATTATTTTTATTCATATATGCTATATATGGAGAGAGAGAGAGAGAGAGAGAGAGAGAGAGAGAGAGAGAGAGAGAGAAAGTTTTTGGACACCTTGTGTTCAGGGAATACTCCTAGATCTGTGATGGTGGGTTTAGGAAACCATTTGGTTATCAGGGATCAATCTCAGTAAGGCCACTTTTAAGACAAGCACTCTTTCTACTGTACTATCTCACCAGTCTCTGATCCATATCTTAAATTTATATTTGATCAATGACCTAGTAGGTAGATTGAAGAAATGCATTAGAAAAATTTAGAATTTTATTATTAGTTATAATTTTAATGAAGTAGAAAATCCATAAATTAATGACATAATTTAATTCTACTTGTGTAATATAAAAGTGGACAAAATCACAGAAATACAAAAAGAACAAGAAAAGTGCCTTATATAAAAATGTTTATAAGCTGAAAGTCATGGGAAGCCAGCATGGGGGAGGTATTGAAAGAGACCTCTGAAGTCATGTTTTTCTTGATTTTTCTGTGACCTGTGAATTATACTATAGGAGGTTTTCTTCTTTGAGCACCCTAATTTTCTTACTAAGCTTGTCAATTCTGCCACCCTCTCCAGATTTTGAATTAATCTAATTGTAGCAGTCACACTCCCAGTTTCAATATTTTCTCTTCCAAAATAAAAAGTTCACAAAAGCCAGATCTTGTCTTATGAATATGATTAGCCATAATGTATTTTAGAATATAATTTAGCTCTTTTAAAAGTTGTTTGCTTTATTAATTCTGTGCTTTTGCATATAATTTTTCTACTGTGTGTTGAGCTTGATTATCTGCAATGGGGTGTTTTTCAAATATTTGATAATGCTAGATTGCCTACTCATTTTAGATTGGAAAATGGTTATTCTCTGATGCTACTGAGCTGTTCTGTCTCTTAAAGCCTGCTCTTATAGGCTGTTTAAGCCCAAAAGAGCTTGATTATAGAAGGGAGAGATGAATGGTCACATTTGTCTGGCTTGTAGAACTTACTTCCTTTCCATTTTCTTCTCTTACACTCACTATTTTATCACAGGGCAAAGACATTTCTCTATATACCATCCAGAAATTTCTCAGAAACCAAGTAAACCTTCCACTTTGCTAAATGATATGACAGAGCATAATATTTGACATTCATTCTGCAATTAGACTGTCAGGCTGGATTTGCTGCTTACTAATGTTGTCAATGTGAGAGACTCACTAATTATTTCCAGTGGCTCAATTTTCTTTCATTTATTTTAATTTTTAATTTCTAGGGGAGTTGGAGTGTTGGACCACACCCAGCTATGCTCTGGCTCTGTGCTCGGGATCATTTCAGGCAGCACTTGGAGCAAACATTTGGGGTATCTATGATTGAAAAGGTTGACTGCATACAAGGAAATAAACTTGCTGTTTTATTATATTTATGGACCATAACATTAAAGGTTTTCTGTGCTTATTTGTTTGGGAGGGGTCACCACATCCAATAGTGTTCAGAACTTCCTCCTTTATCTGAGTTTAGGGATCATTCCTAGTGATGCTAAAGTCACTTTATATGGGACCAGGGATAGAACTTGATCATTTGGGTATAAATCAATTCCCTTAATCCTGTCTCTACCTCTTTTCCTGGCTCAGTTTTCTTATCTGTAATACTGGGATAGGCTAATTATGAGAATAGCTGTGATTTAATATCACATAAATAATACATAGCACATAGCAACCACTCAAAAAAGTACAACAGAGAAAAAGATAAATAGGTGCACAAAGAGAGAGTAAAAGAGGTTTTGTACTATTATTCTAATCTTATTAGGAAAATATTTATTTGAGGATATTTTATAATTGGATCTGATTTGCCTCAGTTCAATTCACCTACTTGAGGCAATTCTCTTATAATTTAATATTTTGGTTTGTATAGCACATATGTTTAAGCACTATCTAAACCTATTTAGAAAATGTATGAAACACTGTTTCTTATTTTCTTTTATTTTGATAATGCTTGTATCTCCCCTGTGTCTACATATATCAAAACCAGAAATCTTCATAAAATATGTAGACTATTGATATAGTATAATAGGGATGCAAACACATTATTATTATTTCTGCCAGAAGTAGATTTATGAAGAAAGAGAATATACTACATTGGAAAAAATTGTGTACAAGATAGAGATACTAACATTCCTAACATACAAATATTTTGTGTTTAATAAAGATGTTATGGGGGCAGAGTAGTAGCACAGCAGGTAAGTTGCTTTCTTATCATGCAACTGACAAAGATTCAATTTCAGTCCTCACATATGGTCCCTAAATCTCAATCAGGTAAAACTAGTAAGCATAAAACTGAGAGAAGGACCTTATTGTTATTGGTTGTGGCCCAACGTCTCCCTAAATTTTATATATGTGATATTCTCTATAATGTATTTGTATTTTATACAACTATTGCTTATTTTTCTACAATTCTTTCAGTGTTTTAATTATTTTTATTTTCTTCAGTTATTCACTCTGATCTCTTGCTTGAACATGCTTGTCACCCTGACATTTTTGTGTATTTAGATTTTATGTCAGTTTTATTGAGGTAACATTTAATCATAACATTAAATAAATTTCATGTATATACATATTGTATGTCCTCTTTGTACCAATTTACTCACCCCATTATTTATTCTTATGGCAACTATTAGTCTCAAACTCCAAAGCATTATTTATATTATTTATTTCTGTTTATTTTACATAGATATCTCAAATTAAATTATTCAATATAGTTTGTTCTTCATTAGACATTTCCCAAGCATAAAGAACTTTAGGCCAATAATATTAAGTAGTTTATCTATTTTCATAACTGAATAGAATTCTAATGTATTTATACACACTATATCTTTTTTAATTACCTATGAAAAAATTAATTTATTTTAAATTCTTCACTGCAATGTAAGTAATTCATGTCTTTCTCTCATATTGCTTTTACACAGAATCTTCTCCAAGGTGAAAATTCACATAATACATATCTGGCAGGGGAGATACCATGTCCATGAAGGTGGATTTTTCAGGGTGAGGCTTATCCATTGCACTCCGCGTTTGTTGACCCCTGTGATTTCCCAAAATGTGGGAAACTCGACTGCATAATTTGTGGTAGTGAGGGACTGCTTTTGCACTCTCCCCTAATTACAAAAAAGAAAGAGAGAGAAAAGAAAAGAAAAGAAAATTAACACATAGGCATAGGCATTTGCCTGTCTATCTTGTATATTACAATCCATGATTTTACAATAAAACCTGTTCTACTTTTTTTTATTAATACTGCCAAAGCTGCACTAAAAACCTACTTGCTTGTCAGTCCCTTCTTACTTTCTTTTTTATTTTTAGATAACCAAACATAACACATTATAGGAGGTACTTGAACTCTGTTCTCTTTTTCATTAGCTTTTCAAAGGAAGTCATTTTGCTTTATTTTATCTTTATTATATTCCCTGTACCTAAGTCAGAATACTTATGCCACCAATAGTGCTCAGGAAATGATTTGTCAAATGAATGATTAAAATAAACATATAGGAAAAAAATCATAGAATGAATGCAAAGTATAGATTTTTCACCTACTTGTACCAAAAGCCATCAAAACATGGACCAATTTGGCAATCCAGTCATCACAAAGTAAGTCTAGAAAGGACCCAAGACATTCTTGCTTGCTTCTAATAAGTGAAATATTTATAACACACCCTAACATATTGCAAAGGAAACAAATGATGAATCATGCTTAAGGTGGGGGTGTTGACCACCTGAGGTCAATTTTAAGGGGTCATCTTGGGTAATCATTTCCACTGTCAACTGAAAAATATCTGCTGAGACCAGGCAGTCTCAGCAATGCTGAGAAAGATAGACATGGGCTTTGTTCCTTCTCTTACTGTGAGCTTTTCTAACAAGTCTGTTTATTTTTGCTTTGCGTAGATGGATACGTGGGTTTTTACAAAGAATCGATTCAGATCATTAAATCCTACACAAGGCTGAATAACAAAACAGAAAAATCTGTCCACAAAATGCTAAAATCCTTCCTCTGACTCAGAACCTTACTTTTCTCAGTCTTTGAGTCACCACATGGAAGATGGTTTTATTTGTTTAAGCCTGAATTATGGGGCCTTTTTCCTGAAATGGATGCAAGCAAGGAGGTGTATTTCTTGGGTGTGAAGGATCAGGTTTTAATTTGGAAATCCATAAAAAGCTTAAATGATTTTTATTAACTCCTGGGTGGCGAGGGGGAGAAGAGAAATTAGGAAGAGGAGAGAACAGTTTTGCAGCTGTCTGCTTCAGTTGGGTGAGGCCTCTCTGTTCTTTCGCTATATTACTCTTAAACTAAAATGATCAAAGATCTTTATTTGAGAAAAAGAGATGAACTTCTTTTAATACATGAAGTGAGGGAAGGAGTGAGGTTCCTCCAATATTTAAGCTAAAAGATCTTGTAACTGGGAGGCCGGAGAGATAGCATGGAGGTAGGGCTTTTGCCTTGCATGCAGGATGGTAGTTCGAGTCCCAGCATCACATGTCCCTGGAGCCTGCCAGTATTGAAGTCTGACTGAAGAGCCAGGACTAACCCCTGAGCGCTGTCGGGTGTGACCAAAAAAACAAAAGAAAAAACAAACAAGCAAAAACTATCTTGTAACTCACACTGCTGTTGTCAGATCACCCAAGTTAAATATACTGAATTTACTTCACAATGAAGTTTGAAGATAATAGTCATAACGATAAGCAGCTGATCTTTGTATAATGTTATTGAGAAGTGAAATGCATTTGACACGTGAGGGAGGGTCCCATTTCCAAGAAGCTTGATTCTAGGTGAATAGAAAGTTTTACTCATTAAATATACACTATAATTAAAAATGCACCCTATGAAGATTGGAATCAAGCAAAGGATTTCCATCGCTGTGATGGACAGGATCTAACAGTTATAGGATCAAAGACTCTGGAGCTTATAGTGTTCCAAAATGAAAGTTCCATGAGAACTCAATGCCAACTTACTTGCACTAATGTCACAACATTGGAAATGACCAGCTGAGCCTATACACATAGTTTCTAGCACAGTAAAATAAAGAAGTCTTGTTTCTTGGCCATATCTGGCTATGCTTAGTGACTACTCCTAGCTCAGTGCTAGAGAGTTACTCCCAGTGGTTTTGTGAGGTCCATATATTACTAAGAATGAATTCTAGATCTTATAGATGCAAAATATGAGACAGAACATAGAGCTTTTTCCACATTTGGATAAAATAATGAACACTCTTTCTTACCCAACCTTATCTTCTTTCTAAATCACAGAAGCAGTTGTCTCATCTGCTCTGACTTTAGGGCAAGGTGACTGAATTAACCAGAACTTAAATGATTATTCTAACAAGTTATCTTCCATGTAGTTATTCTAGAAAATTTTTACTCCCAATTATTAGCATTCATCTTATTCTGGATGTTTGGATTGTGATTTTTCTTTGTAAAACTAGTACTACCACAGAAAAATCAAAGAGTAGTCTAACTATTTATCTTAAGATGATGGTGTTTATCTCTCTTTTGCCATTAGTCTCAGTTTAGTAATGTATATGCTTTGGATGTCAAAATGCTTACCAAAATATTCATCATTGTTTCTTTTATAGGGAATAAAATATTATTAAGTTGTTTTAGTTTTATTGTTGCCTTAAAATATTCAAACCTTTCATTTTTTAAAAACCATTTAAAATTCATAATTTTATTTAGTTCAATGAGTATTTTATTATCTTATGGTGGAATTATCTACCTGGCTTTATATTGTCAGGTATATGTCAACTGTGGACTTGAGTGTTCATATACAGATTTTAAGATAATCAAGCCTATGCCAGATACCTGCATAGGAAGTTCCTTACCCTAGGAACTACCCTCTTAAACATAATTCACTAATTATTGTCAAAGGCATTTTTCTAATCAGACATTGTGCAATCTTTTAGGAGATAAAGAAACCAAATGTTGATATTTTTCAAAGGAATAAGACATTTAAAAACAAATTTCATAGTATAGGTGTAAAGAACATAATGTCATTTTAAAAAGCCAGAAAAAGTAGTGAAAAACAATGTATTATATATGTAATATACATACACACGGTAA
The DNA here is from genome assembly GCF_024139225.1 of Suncus etruscus. NCBI lineage: Eukaryota > Metazoa > Chordata > Mammalia > Eulipotyphla > Soricidae > Suncus > Suncus etruscus. The sequence goes on along the minus strand of NC_064856.1, from coordinate 90,806,259 downwards.
AGAAAAATGGGATGAGGAAGTTTTAGAGTAAACCTTGTTTTTGCTCTTTTTTATTTTCTATTGTCCATATTTAGGATAATGTCTAATAGTCAATAAGTACTAGAAAATAATAGGCCTGTTTTAAAGGCAAGGCAAAAATTAGTTTTATTAAGTGCATTAGTTTCCTGTGATTGCTATCACAAATTAGCATAAATGGGTGACTTAAAATAGCCAATATTTATTCTCTTATAGTTTGGGAGGCCAGAAGACTAAAATTATTTTGACTAAAAAATAGAACTCACACACATTTTGACAGAGCCATACTGAAGCAAGAACCTCTAAAAGAGTTTTTCTCAACCAGAAGCCTTATTGACCCCTGTGGACCTCCCTGTGGGACCATGGGTAAAAAAAGATCACATAAATGAGGAACAACTAGTAGGAAAGGGACATCACAGAAAGGAAAGAAAACTTCAAAAAAAAAAAAAAAAGCCATGCTCAGAAAAGGGTTGAAAAAAGCAATATAAAGGACTTCTGTCTTCAACCTTCTTTCCTTAACTGTCTTCCAAATTCTGGAGCTCTGGGCCTTAAAAAATAAATTCGGCACTGTGAAATTGCAAAGCCATTTATAGTTGGGTTTCAGACATGCTGTGTTTTAACACCAAATTCTTCATTTTTTTTCACCAATATGCCACTCTCATCCCATTTGACTCTCACCAACCAGTCTGTTTCTATGAGAGGTGCTTTTTTAAATTGTTATTTAGTTATTTATATCTATATATACATATATTAATTTATTAAGGTTTGGGAGGCATACTCAGTTATGTTAAGGGGTTACTCTGGTTCTGCACTCAAGAATTATTCATGGGAGTCTAGGAAGAACCATATAAAATACTAGTGATTGAACCTGGGTTGATCCTATGCAAGGCAAATTCCTTCCCTGCTATACTGTCTCTTTGGCCCAAATTTTTACAATTTTGTAAATTAAGGTTATCATTGTGGTTTACAGTACTATTACAGATATTCTCTGACTTTTCTTGACTAGTGACTTCATAAATCTCCATGTCCTTGACTAGTTTGCTTTCTCCTTGTGATGTGTGTGTGTGTATGAGAGAGAGAGAGAGAGAGAGAGAGAGAGAGAGAGAGAGAGAGAGAGAGAGAGAGAGAGAGAGAGAGAGAGAGAGAGAGAGAGAGAGAGAGAGAGAGAGAGAGAGAGAGAGAGAGAGAGAGAGACTGAAGACAGAGAGGAACAGATAAACAAGTGTTACACCCCACGCAGGAAGGGCACACATCAGAAGTGCTTTTTAAACCTTCTTAGGTATAGTGCACTCCTGAAAAAGAATTATTTGCCAAAAAGGCCCGCTTAGAGTAGTCAATTCAGTTGACCCTTTGCGTGGATTGTTTGGCTATAATTCAAAACGTGGCTGTAACTATCTCTCTCTTTATTTTTGACCATAATTAGAAATCAGGCCTCAGTATTACTTTCTAACAAAGAAAATACAGTTGCCAAAGCCCGCCAAAAGTCTCCTTCTAAGTTCCTTTGTGATCTCTCTGTATCCCCCCATTTTCTTAAAGGTATCTGGTTTCTCTTTACCTGTCTCTTCATATGCTAATTCTAGCCCTGATCTCATTGGCTTATCCCCTTTTCTTTTCTCCCTGGCTACGCCCAAAAATCCGTCTATATATAGGCCCAACTCAAGGAATAAAGCCTCTCTCTGGCCTCACCTCTTGTTTTCACCATGTAATTCTGTGTGGTCTCATTTATTTCATATTTCATAATTCATATTTCATATCCGTCCGCTTCGTGCTCTCGGTTGATTCCCAGTGAGAAAATGAACCCACTTAGTTTTGCTTAGGCACTTTTATCTTATCAGGATAAAAGGTCCGCAGCAAACCAGGAAGATTTCATCTTAAATTCTTGATTCACCTTTGTAAAGATTCTTTTTTTTCTCAAATAAAGTAACATTTACTAATTCTAGGACTTTGAATATTTAGAGAAACTATTTAGCTTACTACAAAGGACAAATATTTGATGGGACCTGAGACAGTATAGTGTGTATGGTATTTTATTTGCATATGGAATACCCAGGTATTATCCCCAACACACTATAAGGTCCCCTGAGTCTTTTAGGATTGATCTGTGTGTACAGACCCAAGAGTAAACCCTGAACACCACTGTGTATGAGCTAAATGCAAACAAAACGAAGAACAAAATAGGGGCCCTGATAACACAAATGTAAGGGCCTGATGCTAGTGAACAAAAGAAACACTGTGCGAGGCTGGAGTGATCGCATAACGTTAGGGCATTTGTCTTGCACACGGCTGATCCAGGATGGACCTTGGTTCGATCTCCGACGTCCCATATGGTTCCCCAAAGCCAGGAGCGATTTCTGAGCACATAATCAGGAATAACCCCTTAACGTCACTGGGTGTGACCCAAAAACCAAAAAAATAAATAAATAAAAAAGGAAGAAGCACTGTTATAAGATAAAGAACATATTCATGTGTAGAACTTAGACATGTATATATATTCTATATACATACATTTTTCATGTTATGTATATTTAATAACTGACAGGTAATTTCATTGTAATATTTGGAGTTACTTAGTTTCTTGTTTTAGTATTAATTAGCCAATGACAACTTTCAGCTGTTTTAAGCTTTACATCATTTATGTATGAATATATTAGGTTCTTGTATAGAGAATAAAAACATGAACCATACACCATGCTCTAGGAAAGCAAATGACAGAAATAATTATTATGGTATCCAACCATATCTAAAAACGTAAGAATGTATGATGTATCTGGGACATATGGTATTGAAATTGGAAGGGTATTTGTCATGCATATGATCAACTAAGTTCAATATCTAGCGTTCCACATAGTCTGCTGAGTACCACCAAATGCTCCATAAGTGCAGCACCATGAGTTATTCCAGAGCATTGCCCAGTGTGGCCAAAACCACACTTCAGCAAACACACACACACACACCACCCCCACCTACCCTCTATAAATGAAGTATTAAGATCTCTGCAATATTTATAATGATTTATTAATATTATGTTTCTGTAGAGACATTTTATAAAATGCTTAATATTAGCAGAGGTTATAGCACAACATGCAGAGCTGGAAATTCTCTGAGACAGAGGAGTACAGGGGTAGTGTTAGTTATAATCGTGGATGTGAGTAGCTGTAAGTAGTTTGATTCACCAAGATTATAAAATGGAATTAGTGACGGGGGATTAGGGTGAGAGGCCCATGTAAAACTTTATTCTACACACATAGGAGAAAATCCTGAGTCTACAGAAATATGCCAACATTTTATTTTCTCATTTGATTCATTACTGAGAGTGATATGGGCATATTGATATCAGAACTATTCACTTTTCTCAAAAAAGACACTAATGCCCATTTAATAAAATAAATTTGTAAAAGACATCCCATCCTCTAGAGTTACCCTTGGACTTTAATGATCTCTCTAACTATATTCAACATAACCTATTTATGGACCTATGATTCTCTGGACATTCATTGATTTTGAGTCAGAATGTTAAATCATGAAAATTTCTAGCAGTATCCTCTCATATTTGAAAATATTTAGTGGCACAACAGGCTACATTTTAATAGCAAATTATCATGTGTATATTTTTAGATGGCTTTTATAGACTTTTTTTCCTATGCTGACTATCAAGATTTCATAAAACTGTATTTTCTCCTGTTGTGACAGAATACATTACTAAAACTGACCACTGATGCAGAAGCTGAATTTATTATTGCTTTGTGGCCTCAGGATATAAAGTACCCCAATAAAAACAGGGGTTGGAATTAGGATTTTTATAACCTAGAGAAAGAATCAGCATAAGACTAGTATGGACTTTTATGTACTATAAAATTGAGATTAAATATGTGTTATGTTTGCTATGTTTGTGATTTTAAAGGGTCCTTCTAAGTTCCCTGAATGTCAGTAACTTTTCTGGAATTAAAGCTATTGGAGCAATATGTACCGGTCAGAGGCTACATACACAGGACTGGGTAGCATATATGAAATCCAAAGTGCATGGAAAGTCAACATTTGTTTACACTCCTACATCTTTGAGTGAGAATGACTGTGAGATTATTTTAACTGAAGTTATGGAGCACTGTACAGAAAGTTATCTCATTCTTCACTTGAAGCATTCTAGTTATAACTGTCTATTCTCTTAACCAGCTAAGAGCCTGGAGGATTGAGTAAATGTATTTGAACTTTCATCCTCCTATTTCATCTATAGTTGTTCCTATTGAGTAAACCCAGTTGAAAGTCTGAAATATAAAATATGAAATATGAAAGTTATTTCATAGTCAGTGCATGTTTATAGATTAGGAGTAAGAGTTAGAAAGAGCAAACAATAAACATATCTAGAAAATAAAGGCTGTCTCCATGATATATTGACTAGTTTCTGGGAATCTCTGAGAATTAAATGAGATGAGAAACATAGAGTATTTTTCTAGTTTAGCTTCTCTAAAAATTCAGTAAAAGAGTCTGAAAGATGGGGCCGGGCGGTGGCGCTGGAGGTAAGGTGCCTGCGCTAGCCTAGGACGGATCACGGTTCGATCCCCTGGCGTCCCATATGGTCCCCCAAGAAGCCAGGAGCAACTTCTGAGCGCATAGCCAGGAGTAACCCCTGAGCATCACAGGGTGTGGCCCAAAAACCAAAAAAAAAAAAAAAAGAGTCTGAAAGATAGTACAAAATATTAGAAACCTGAGGCCTGAGTGGTGGCACAAGTGGTAAGGTGTCTGCTTTGTGAGAGCTAGCCTAGGACGGACAGCGTTTTGATCCCCCTGGTATCCCATATGGTCCCTCAAGCCAAGAGCGCATAGCCAGGAGTAATCCCTGAACATCACTAGCTGTGGCTGAAAAACCAAATATATGTATATTTGGGTTGAATTTGGCATTCCATATGCTGTCAGTCAGCACTGCCTATAGTGAGACCATAGCAGAGTCAGTAGTAAATTTGAGTTATCAGATGTTATCAAATGGGATTTCATTTCTATAATCTTATAATTATATTTAACTGATAACAGATTTCCTTAACAATTTTAAATTGTAAGTTTATATTTCTTTACTAGTGTAACTCTTTATCACATATCATTTGTGGAGTTCTGAATATGAATATGAATTGCAATCATGTATAATGACTGATTGCTTAACAGGAATCGTAAATACAAAATGTCTTGGTTTGAATTGTCCATATCTTTAACTCCACATCTATGAAACATTTAAACATTGAATTCCTTCAACCACATTGTTCAGGTTCAAGAAACGATGCAGACTGGCTTCTATTCGAGTATTCTGTAAGCTTCCATGAATATATGCTTGAAGCCATACCGCACAAAACCCATCCCTGCACATGGTGTCCCATTTCTTTTATCCTGTGGACATGCTGATCTTCCAACTTTGCCCTGACTCATATAATTGGATTACTCTAATATCTGCTATGCTTTATCTGTTGTTGCTATAATCATCTGTAATTAGAATTCTGCAATCAGAATTCTGTTGACTGTCATGATGGTGATAACTAGATGGAGAAACTACCTCCCATCATTTTAAGAGGAAGATCTCCTGTGGAGTAAATGAATAACAGAGATTAGCTAATACAACATACATATGTCAAAACCCTCCCTAAATTTAAAGAAATATATTATTAGAAACAGTATTTGAAGTTTACTTATATCACTCACTGCAAATTAATCAATCTATAAAAGTGAAGTTGTGTTGGCTTTATGTATGTCTAAGAAATAAGGAGGAGGATGCTTCCCAGGATGATTAGCACTTAAACAAATTACAAATTGTATTTGTGCCTAGGTAAATTTTATGGGCAATAATTTTATATTGTTATCAATCATCGCTTATTTCATTATATCAAAATAGTGCCATTTTATTTTAATTTATGTTTTTATAGCAAAAGGGTAAATAAAGTGATATCTCAACAATGGGAGAGATTTGAGCAAATTAGCCCCATTTAAACTCAAATGAGCATCATTTCCAATTAAAGAAATTTTTCTTCCTTCCTTCCTTCCTTCCTTCCTTCCTTCCTTCCTTCCTTCCTTCCTTCCTTCCTTCCTTCCTTCCTTCCTTCCTTCCTTCCTTCCTTCCTTCCTTCCTTCCTTCCTTCCTTCCTTCCTTCCTTCCTTCCTTCCTTTCTTCCTCTTTCTTTTTTGAGAAACTTATCGAACAGTGTTACTGGACTAAAGTTAAGCAGTCATTTGGACCACTTAGACTTGAAGATCATTTACAAGCAGTTCTTTTTTTTTTTTTTTTTTTTTTGAGGATTTCGGGCTATACTTGCCTTTCTTGGGGTTTAAACCTGGCTCTGTACTCTGGAATCACTCTTGTGGGCTTGATGGAATTCATAGTATGCTAGGGACTGAATCCATTGCGGTAATGAGCAGGACAAATGTCATACTTACTGTACCTCCTGTCCCATCATTCCAGCCCCAATTATTACTAACATTTATTTTCATCAAAGTAAAATGATCTTAAAAAGTACATGATGGCTTTTTATTTATTTATTATTTATTTATTTATTTTTACTAAGCACATGAGTCTGTGAGCATTCAGAAGAAAATTTGAGTTTCTATCCAATTTAGAAATTAGTGTAAGGGGAAGTAATTCCTGACTTATATAGGGGTAGGTCACAAGTTGATGGTGGTCAGGGTCTATTCCCTACACCTAGGGCAGGGTTTTAGCAGCAGAGGAAAGATCTGGTGACTCGGTGGTGCTGCAAATTAAAAATGAACTTCTCTCAGGCAACATATGGGTACTAGCCCATTAGCTACTTCCCACGAGCTATTCTTCCATTTTAAGAATATACAATTTAATACTTTTTTGTTTTTTGTTAATTGGGTCACACCCAGCCATGCTCATGGGTTACTCCTGGCTCTGTGCTCAGAATTTGCTCCTGGCAGGCACAGGAGAGCATATGGGAATTAAACTGTTCTGGATCTGCTGCTTGCAAGACAATTGCCCTACCGCTGTACTAGCTCTCTGGACCCAATTTAATACATTTTTAAGGGTGATTTAACTGTGACTTTTTATAAAGAGAAGATAGCATACCAACATATTCTCTTCTGGAAAGAGAATGAATATAGAGGAATTGACACTAGTACAGTTTTGATTAAAAGTTAATTGCTCTCACCATACCTAAATTAGGGATATATAAATGGAGCTGGAGAGGGAGTTCTGTTGTCTGAACACATGCGTCATGTGCAGGTGGCCCCGGTTCCTACTGTGGCTCCCCATGATCTCTTCTCAGAGTGATTTCAAAACAGAGAACCAGGATTAGCCCCAGCACTAAGAGTAGGCCCAAAACAATGTGATCAGGATGGATTTCTAACTGATTTTATTTTCCTTTCTTAATTTCTTCTATATTTTTGATAACCTTTATCTACAGTGTCTAAATTTATAATATTTAATCTCTTGCAAGTATTCCTTGCATGATTAAGAATAGTCTAGTAAAACATCTCCTGGGCTTCTTTAATTTTAAATTATTTGAATTGGAATTGGGTTTACCTTTGCCAGGACTACACAGAAATGATATGAAATAATACATATCTTTTTCAATACTTCATTTATTTGGCAGCATATTTATTGTTATAAAACCAGGACCTGAGCCAGCCATATCAATGAGAAATGTAGATGTAGCTCAAGCTGTGAAGCTATATCTGCATCTATAATAATAATAATAATCATAATATTAACTCCATAATTATCATTTTACTGCAGACACTGGGCTAAGCACTTTGCATAGAATGCCTCATTTAATTCTCCAACAACCCTAGGAGGCAAATGTCCTTATTCCCATTTTATAGACAAGGACAGTATCAGCCAAGTTTACCAATTAGTATGTGATAGGACTAGAATCAGAAAACACTTGAAGACTTTTTTTTTTACACAGTGATATATCTGTGATCAGCCCTTCATTCTGTCTAAAACCATTCTTGCAAATTTTTGGTAGTTTACTAGTTGCTTGGAGTTCATTAGGCACTAAAAAAAAACCCATCAAGATCATTTCTGTTTTTAACTTCCCATATAGTTTTACTGAACAAAGTGTCACAGACATTATTAGCTATTAAGCGCTAAACACATACCTCACATTCCAACCTCTAAATCAAATTTTGTATTTGGTATGCATTTTACTTTGTGTTTTATTTAAGAAAAATAATCTTCTGTATTGTTCCTGTGCTTATTTGCCATCTGTACATCTTCTTTGGTGAGATGTCTAATTAAGATTTTTTGAGAATCCAACTGTTGTATTAGTTCAAAGCCAATGTGTTGTAGACTTAAAAATTTAAAAAATCTGTTATAAACATCGTGGTGGTGATATCTCAAGGTTTGATTACTCTAAATTTTCTTCGAACCCAAGAAAGGAACAGTCAATCATGAGATAGGTTTATCTACTAAATATAAACTTGATCTTTCAATTTCAATGTCATAGTCAAAAACGGGCCTGATGAAAAGTAAAACTGAATTTCTTTGTTTTTATGTAGCCCTAGGAACTCTTGATCCTCCAGAGAACATATTTCTTAAGGAGAATCATGTGAAGAAACTGAGTTCTCTGAAAGTTGTATATGTACATTTAATGCAGGAGGGTACCATTTGGATTTCAGCAAAAGAAGAAAGATATATTTTTCTTTGAAAAGTATATATAATCAAAAGATAAAAATAGCAGAAAAAGGATAAACTACTAATATATAGAAATGTAAATGTATTCCAGGTCTGGAGAGACAGTAGAGTGGACAGGGTATTTGCCTACCTAGTTGGATTCATGGCACCCAACCTGGTCCCATGGGCAAAGCAAGAGGTTATCCTTGAACATAGAACCAGGACTAAGCCTTCAGTACTACAAAGTGGGTCCTCTTCCCTGCAAAATGTATTAATCTCACATAAAGTGACTGCTTTAAAATTAAAATTATTCAGTGGCTGGAGATAGTACAGCAGGTAGGGTGTTTGTCTTGCATATGGCCAACCTAGTTTACATTTCCAAAACCCATATGTCCCAGAGCTCAACCAGGATATCCTCCTGAGACCAGAACCAAGAATATGACCTGATGAGTACCAATGTATGACCCCAAAACTAATGAAACAAAGATCTAAATGATCTATGACCAGTTTAAAAAATTTAAAATATTATGTGATTTTATCAAGTATTTTTTTCTATAATAAATGTAGAATATTTAGAGTCAGTAAAGGTGCTTTAGAGTACAATTCTACAAATGAGAAGATTAACTTTAGAGAGAAATATGGGATAGTTGACCATCCTATAGAGTTTTGATCCAGAAGTCTTCTGATAGATTTGCATATAATCCCTTTTATCATATTTGAGTTTCCTATGAAAAATGTTTTTAAACTTCATTATCTATTGAATGAATCAGCTTAGGAAATATGATAACTAAATTTTGAAACATGGCTAAATCTTTCCATTTTTCTCTGTACAGTGCAAAATAAAGCTATTAGAATTATTTGGTCTCTTTGCTTTTAATTCTAATAGTAGACATCTACTTAAAAAGCAGTTTTAGTACAGTCAATGAAATATTCACTATTGTTTAGAGCAATGTTATCTGCAATGGAAAGGAAAGTAGTCTGTGTCATCTATAGTACTGTGGTCAATTAAGCACCTGACTTCAGGGTGGACTGATGGAGCTCTTAACCTTGAGAGCCGATGGGGAAATATTATGTTTGGTGGTTAAATTAATGCAGAGGAAAGTTAAATGACCCAGTTTAAGACTAACAATGAATTATTCTTCATTCATTCATTTAATAAATATTTAATGCAAGTCTACTGTATTTTTTGAATTGAAAGGTACATGTGTGTGTGTATATATGTGTGTGTGTGTGTATATATATATATATATAGTAGAGTTCCTGATCTAAAAAATGCCATGCCCTAATAAATATAACAGACATGCAATATATTAATGAAACTTTAATTTTTAATATTAAGTTCTTTTGATATAGGGGAGAAAAGCTGTGTTTGTTTAATAAGTATATAGCTTTGAGTAATGTTATCTGAATTGAACGTTAAAAACAAAAATGTTGCTAGTAGAAGAAAGAACTCTTCTTTCAGAACTAAATATACGAATATTTGTGACAAAAATATTATATAAAAAACTTAGTGTACATCAAATGTATGACAAAGACAACAGCAGGTAAAGCCATGAAATAATTAAGGTGCTACCCTTATATTTATGGTTATATAAATAGACCAGAAAGAGAAAAAGTCATGTATAAGAAGAATAACAGTAATGTCAATAAAAGTTTCTAGTAAATGTTTAATAGTAAGTGAATTTAGGCTCTGTGGGCCTTATGATTACTATTGACAGACACTAAGGAATAAAAATTCTTTAGAAATATGTTAGTGAATATTTATAGTGTTCACCTATGAAATATATATTTTTGCAAAATGAATAGTTGATTTGGATTATAGATCCTTGAAGCAAAGGAAATAAATCCATGACTTATTTGAGTAAGTATGATAGTTTAAAAAAGCAAATGTCATGCAGATAAGAAGAAGTAATTTACTTAACTAAGAAAGCAACTTGAGATTTTTTTTGTTTGTTTTTTTGTTTTTTGGCCACACCTGTTTGATGCTCAGGGGTTACTATTGGCTATGCACTATGCATACCCCTGGCTTGGGGAACCATATGGGACGCTGGGGGATAGAACCGTGGTTTATTTCTTGGCTAGCGTTTGCAAGGCAGACACCTTACCTCTAGCGCCACCTCACCGGCCCAAGAAATTTTTAAAAATAAAACTTCTGTTACTAGTTTTGTCCTTAAATGAGTTAAATGCTTAAAAATTGCCAAAAATTTGGGGGAGATTAGAAAGGGTGTTCCCTTGGCCTATGAGATACAGGTTTTCTCAGTCCTTGAAGAATTTTGTCAATGGAAATAACTACAGACTCCCTACATGCTCTTTTTCACTCCCACAGGCCTATGAAACCCTGTATCTCTTAGGTCAGTGGTCAGCAACCTTTTTTTTTCAACTGAGCCAAATCGCGCCAAAACCATGATTGAAATTTATTTTGAGAGCCCCATTTTTTTGTTTTTGTTTGTTTGTTTGTTTTGTTTTGTTTTGTTTTTGGCAGCGCTCAGGGTTTACTCCTGGCTCTATGCTCAGAAATCGCTCCTGGCAGACTCATGGGACCTTATGGGATGCTGGGATTCGAACCAGCAACATTCTGCATGTGAGGCAAACACCTTATCTCCATGCTATCTCTCTCCGGCCCCGAGAGTCACATTTTTAAAAGTTAAATACATCGGATGGTACACTGTTTTTAATTTCTATAAATTTTTATTGAGAATATTCTGCATGCAAGTATCCACAGGTCGGGAGAATACAAATAACACAACTAATAAAACAAAAAACTTTAGAATGATATTACTTATCGATAACATTAAATTCCATAAAATTTGCCTTACAATGTAGAGAAAATTACATCCTGACAATGACAAAGTCACAAACACTAATGTGAACATTGGCCTTGCATTTCCTTGGATAGTTTGAGTAAGTCAGGTTTGTATGTTGTTGTTTTTCATTTTTAGGCACGATTCCAGGTTCTCATCGATGAGATAATTTCTCAATTTACCCTTGATAATATTCATGCTTGAAAATGATGTTTGCATAAATATGTAGACCTGAACAAGGAAAGAACAGCAAACGCTAGCTTTTTTAGTTGATTGTATGAGTCAGGAACACTATTCCAAGTGTTAAAAATCAACATATCTTCCTTCTCCAGGTCTTTCAAAGCAGACCACTTGTGCTATGAACTAAGTTCATATTTGTGTTTCTCCAATCTTTCTAAATTAGCACAAAGACGTTCAAATTTCGAGCTCCACAGTTCTTTGTTTTTTTTTAATCCAGAAATTGCATTTCAAAGTTGCCAATGTCAATATTAAAGGGAGAAAATTTTAATTCCGTTACAGTGGCATCTAGAGGTTTTCTAACAAAGGCTAACTTCGCTTTGCTCTTTCTGAAATCCTGAAACCTCTTGAGAAAAGCTTCCATCATATTTAAAAGTGTTGTTTTAAAATAGATAATATCAATATCAGAATTATTTTCTTGGCAATGTTTCACTAAGCTTGGAAGGTGAATCAGTTTCTCTGTCAAAATCTTGAGCAAAAACAGATAATTTGTTTTCAAATGAAATAACATCTGACATCGAAAAAATTGTGTTTCCTTTACCCTGTACTTTATGATTAAACTGATTTAGATGTGAAGTAACATCCACCCTGAAGTACAGTTTTTGAATCCACTGATCGTTTGTTAATTCTGGATAGTGAACACCCTTCTCGAGGAAACATGCTTTTATTTCTGATAATAAGTAAGCAAAACAGTTCAAAACGTTTCCTCTTGACACCAAAATGTGCTGAAAATCTGAAACCTTACAATATGGAGAAGAAATAGGTACAAGAGAAAAACCTTTTGACAATCTTTAAAAGCAAGGACAGTGTTCCAGAGAAAAGTAGTGATTTCACTGAAAGGAAAAATATCTATTTACACCTTAGTGTGTGCTGCAAGAAACTAAACTAAAATATACACACAAAAAATCCCCCAAAAATGGCACTTTGTTAAAGGCATATGATATATCATAAAGGAATTATGAGAGAGTGCCTGAAACATTTTAAAAATATTTTTTATTTAAGCATATTTGTTACAAAATTATTCATACTTGAGTTTCAATCATAGAATGTACACCGCCCTTCACCGGTGCACTTTCCCCACCACCAGTGTCCCTTGTTTCCTTCCCCTTCACCCTCCTCTGCCTATGTCAGGGGCAGACATTTTGCTTTTTCTCTCTAGCTCTCTTTTCCTTTATGACACTGAGGTTTGCAAAATTTTCTCTATGACACCGTGGTTTGCAATATTGTTAATTAAAGGGTACCATGCATGTCATTTATCAATTTTCAGCATCCAGTGCTTGTCCAGAGTGATATATTCCAACTTTCAATGTCATAATGTACCTTTCTCTATTCTAACTGAACTCACCACTTTTTTATGGCAAGCTTCCTATCATGGACTAGTCCTCCTGTCCCTCATCCCTATTTTTTCTAGATAATATTACCATATTGCCATTTATTATTCTTATATGCCACAAATGATTATTCTGTGTCTACACCTCTCCTTCTGACTCATTTCACTCAGAATAATAATATGATGTGTTGATGTATGTACAGATGATGCACTGTGCATGGCTCAGTTTTTTTGTGTAGTCACAAGTGCAACAGAAGCTACACACCCGTACATTATATCCACTCATTGTATGATAGACTGGATTAAAGAAAAAACTCCCTGCTGAACTAAACTCTGTGACATATGACACAGTAAAGATAATTTGTGAAATTCACAATTGTGATCAAATCCAGGCTATTCACCACCCTGGGTGAGAGTATGGATGCCCACTACTAGCATCTTCTCCATGACGAAGTGAAGTGGCTGTTCAGGGGAAGGATGCTCTCCTGCCTTGTTGGCAAGAGGGAAAAAGTAGTGCTCTCCTGTGAGAGCAGAACTCTGACTTTGTACAGCCCCAGTTGGACAAGGAATGGTAGCTAAACTTGTGTATTTGGCAGACATTGTTAATTTTCTCTATGAATTTAATTTTTCTCTGCAGGGGAGTTTCACAAGTAGTTTTTACAGTGAGACATAAGATGGATGTGTTCAAAAAAGAATCTGATTCTAGGATAGCTGTGTCTGAGAAGGATATATTGAAATGTTTCCACTCTTCCAAAAAAATCTGATTGGCACTTATATTATGCAGAAAGTCATAATCAATATAAAAAAAAACAGAATTTAAGGGCATTAGCTCACAACTTTAATCATGAATACTCTGAACATGAGAATTCACAGAAAAGAAAACTCTGGATTGAGAATTTCTTCATGGAAGAAGCCCACTCTTGTGCAAAATAAAATATGTGTTTTAAGATCACTCCAGGCACTGTATTTCTAAACACCAACCAACCTGGTCTGAAAAAGCAGGGTAGCAGAAAATAAATAATAAACCAAGCTAGCCAGAAAAAAATGATTATGGAGTCCATGGCCTTTTACCTTGTACTCTCTGCCTCGAGCCCAAAAAGCTAGACATCTCTCTCTTTATTAAAACCAATTCCCAAAACCAGGAGGTTTCAGGTCAAGAGAGAGAGACAAAAGTAAATATTCAGTGGAATTTTATATATCAGAGGAAGAGGTTTAAGAAAGGATGACTTTGGGGGAACATTTTTATTTAGGGTTGATACTGGGTATCATCTTACATGCTTGGAGCCGGCCGCCGGGGCTGCACACAGGGCGCACACTGACATAGGCTAGGACCAGAATCCTGACTTCTGGAGCGGCTGCCCGGCACACAGAAGAGCCAAATTAAAATGTAAAGAGACACATGTGGCTCGTGAGCCGCAGGTTGCCGACCACAGTCTTAGACCAGGGCAACTCCCTTTCTAATCTCCCAATATTTAGTGTGCCTTTGAAAAAAGAAAAAGAACATTTTTTCCTTCTTTCTTTTTCTCTACGTATTTCATGCTTGTGATTGTTTGGTAGTTTTCTTTATTACTGTGGTGCATTTTTGTAGTTGCTGGTTTCAGGTTTATTTATTATTTTTGTATTTTTTGTCATGTTTTTCTTCTTTTTTTCACATTCTTCTTTTAAATTGATATTTATAAACTCTAGATGGACTCTTCAATTGCTTTTTGGGTTTTTTTTTCCTATTTTTTTTTCTTTTCTTTTTTTTTTTTTTTGGTTTTGGTTTTTGGGCCACACCCGTTTGACGCTCAGAGGTTACTCCTGGCTATGCGTTCAGAAATCGCCCCTGGCTTGGGGGGACCATATGGGACGCCGGGGGATCGAACCGTGGTCCATCCTATGCTAGCGCTTGAAAGGCAGACACCTTACCTCTAGCGCCACCTTCCCGGCCCCTATTTTTTCTTTTCTTTTCAAACAGAATCACATAACCTGAATTATCTTGTTCTGCCTCATAAATTGAGGGAAAAAATGGATGGTATCAAGACCAAACAGTCATATGAACATTGATTAGAAATTAAAAAAATGATCACACTTAAACACCAAATCTAAAGCCATGACAACAGAATCGATACCCAATCTAAAACAGGCTAGATACAAAGGTTACCACTTATAACAGTAGCTCTGGAATAACAGGAGGGGGATTTGGGGTGCATGCTGGGAACAAGAGTGGAAGGAGGACAACACTGGTAGTGGGAATTCCCCTGATCCAATGTTACTATGTACCTAAAATATTACTGTAAAAGATTTGTAATTCACTTTGGTCACAATAAAAATTATTGAAAAATAGAAAAAGTTGCCAAAAATTGACTAAACTTTCTAAATTTAAAAAATATTTTGAAATTAATCTGCCAAAGTTATAATTAACCTTTGAAAGGTAATCATACAGGATACATCCTATGAGCCTATGATGTATTAAATACTTATTTTTGCCTTCATACCTTTTGACAAACATTATGTTGTCTATTTTTTATTACCTTTGTTTTATAATAGAATACATTGAAACTAATTTAAGTAATATGCTCACTTTTTAAACATCAGTGAAAGCATTTGAATCTAGTAATTTCCCTCAAGTTTAGCTTTTAAGACAATTATATTATAGAAGTAGTTTTAACACATTGAATTCAATGTGTACTACCAGTGACTTGGACTTGGACTTGGCTTAATTAACACAAACGACAGCAGCACTGGAGTCAATGTGTTAAGTGCATGTTAGCTCCACATTAGCAAAATTTAATATGTGCATTGTTTTTATCACAGTGATTCTGCTGCTTGAAAATTTCTTAAAAAATTAAGAAGAGCATACATAATTTAGATATAATTAACTTAAAATTACTGTGATTTCCAGCAATAGAGACATGCATATCTTTAAATCTATTTATAGAAGTTATATTGCTTTGAAAAGATTGAGGTCGGGATGTGTGTATAGATATGAAATTGTGACAAGATTGAATTCCCAAAAGAGAATATTCAATGATTTGTTTTGTATAACCAGTCATATATTAGATAGTTATAAGTTGATACTAAGAGAATGCATATACATTGGAAAGCTTGAGAAATGTGCAAGAAATTCATAACATTGGCTATTCATTGGGAAAGAAATTTCATAGCTGATGTCAAATACACCTGTATATGCTTTAGAAAACGGTTCTGTTTTTTTTTTTTTTTTTTTACTAGTATACGATAATATAGGAGGGTAGAAATAGGAACCCATTCTATTTCATCATGCATTATTTCCCTGGATTGTGAACTGTTGTCTGGAAAGTTTTGTCCTCTGTCAAATGGCATTATAATGACCATTTGCTGTGTTGGGGCATCCTTTGAAAGCAATCACTATGTCTGCTTGCTTACAGTGATTATATTCCCTGCTGAAAACTAGAGCAAAGCAGTGTGAACATTATACTCCATCTTGAGCAGCTCTGGTTTACGGTTTCATTCACTTTTGTTAAACATGATTTCCATCTTCCCTTGCACTTCTGTGTAGCATATACAAGTAAGATGATAGAATTAAAATATTCCCTGAAGTCCTCTGGTTTGGAAGTTATTTATTACATTCATAATGCTTAACAATGTATAGAAGCTGGATTCAACCATAGTAAACTCTTGTAAAAATAGAGAATATGTTATACATTTGGTAAAAAAAAAAAAAAGGCCAGTATTGATTCAGTTAGTGCTTCACAACTTGAAGATCACATTTGAAACTAGGAAGTTTTAAAAAAGAAAGAAAGAACTCTGCTCACCTCATACCTTGAGAATTGTTTTCTTAATCTAGGACAGTTCTTAAGCATATAAAAGATGGAAAAATCGGGGTGTTTCCTAGCTGATCACGGTTTACCACTATATTGAGAAGTATTCAGTACAGTGAATACAGTTCAATGCAGTTCCAACTATTTATATAAGCAGTATTTTTTATGAAATATGTTGCCAAACAGACCTCTCAACTTCTAGATGATCTTATCATTTGTCCTCATGTAGCAGGAATATCACTAGTGGTGTCTCTGTTAGTGTTTTTAATTTATGAGTTGTACTTTTAGATTAAATAAAACATGCATAAATAAAACCTTGGATATAATTATATATTAATTTTTATTTCCAATAATAGTTGTCTATTGTTTTCTTGTTACCAAACCATTAAACTCCCCAAAGAATTGAAATTCAAACAGACTCTTCTGTTAGTGTGTAAACAATGTAGGTGGCTTTGCTGGTTCTTAAATTCAGGGTATTGTTCTAGAAAATATATGTTTAAAATATATATATCAGGTTATTTAAAGATTACTTGAATTTTTCTGAGATTGTTATCAACTTTTGTTGTTGAGTTTGATTCTTACCTGGCAGTGTTCAAAACTTACTCCTGTGTTCTTGCTCATAGATCACTGTTGGTACTCATTGGGTGACCATATGGGGTACTGGGAATTGAAACATGTTTTTCATGTAAAAATTTACCTTACACACTCTACTCTCTCTCTAGCTCCATTTTGCACTGATTTTAACATAGTTTTAAAATAGCATTATCTAAGTGTAAAATGTTGTATTCTGCATTGGGTTCAGAGATGTGATAAGGATGTTTTTGGCAAAATAATTATCTCTAATTCAGACTTCTCTCCCTAATTCACTCTCTCTTGAATCACATGAGTCAAGGTTTAAGTAAAAGGCACATATATATTAATTTTTAGTAGCATCAGGATATACCCAATACTTGTGAAGATCATCTTTTTTTATTCTGCCAATGATAAGAACACATTTCTTGACTTTTGAAGTGAATGACACAAATACTGCCTTTCTGCACTATAAATGGAGAAATGCTTGTTTTTGTTAAACTATATTTGTACAAGTCATTACCATAGTAGCTTAGCACTTTGACAAGCACATGATTTTAACACAAAACAACTCCAATTTTCCCAGTTGAATTTTAATGTAGCTCTTTTATATAAAAACAGCACTTCGATAGACTTTTATTGATGTGAACCTTTTAAAATTGTTTTTTCTAGAGGTAATGTAGAGTTCATCTGGAATGCCCACTCAGTAGTTTTACAGTTTGTCTCTAGGTGAATTTTCTTTGTTCAACAGCATATTGAAATCCCATCTTAACAAAAGCTGTGGTCAGCAAATATACTAGAATAATATATCTTCAATCTTCCCTTTAACTATTGGTTCCTAATGAATATACTTGTCCCCCTCTAAATCTATAGCAAAGTATGAAAAATTGTTAGAAATACAAATTTGGGAACTTCCGTACTCTATTTGGGGATTTCTGAATTGTCTATTGTCCCACAGATTTGTGATATAATATCACATTACCTGGACATTTTCCATCAATTTTATTTCTTACAAATAGCATTTGTTTCAAATACAAAAAAAATCTTAACTCAAATAATGTGAGATTCAAGAGGTTATTCCAATAATAAAAAAAGTGAATTTTGAATTAAGAAGGGGGAAATTTTATAATGGGTACAATATTTATGATACAATGGGTACCATAAAATCTGCAGCATACCAGAGTCAGACAAAGAAAGATTTTTATGTTTTATAAAGGATTAAATAAAGCTACAGTGAACTAGATATGGGTACTGGAGAAATAGCTCCAAGATTGAGCAATGGTGTTTCTTATGCAAGAGGTCAAGATTCATCTCCAGATCACAAGACCCCCTGAACAGTAAAGGAAGACATAGACAAACACAGAACTGGGACCAGTACTAGAAAAATTCCTGGTGTGTGTCCCTGACCCCCTAATTACTAGGAATAGTAAAAGTGATGGATGAGTGGAGGTAGAATGATTAGATATGGTTTTGGACTTTTTTTTTATCTTTGAAATAGGTTTACTATTGCAATAATTAAAGATGATGTGTACAGTCTACCTTCAGGGGCTCAAAGAGGGAGAGAAAGAAATGATGTTGTTGAGTTTTTGTTTTTTTTGCCTACACATGACAATGCTCAAGGATCACTCCTGATGAACTAGGGGACAATATAGGGTAGGGTATCAGGAATTAAGCAAGGGTTTGCCACATGCAATGCAAGCACCCTACCTTTTTTAATATCTATCTAGCTCCCATATATGAGAAATCTTATTCAAAATATTATTAATAAGAAGTTTCTTACAATGGATCAGTAAAGATAAAAATATTGGGTAATTATTTTCAAAGTGAGAATTGTTAGAGTCTATGTTTAGCCTTTTCTTTAATTTTCATGGGGGGGACATCCTTAAATATTGGCTATAATCTAGGTAACAGTGAGTGCCTCACTGTTTCTCAGGCAGAATACTATTTCTGTTTTTTTTAGTGACAAACATAATTTTAATATAATTATTTTTAGATAAACCACTGTGATGATTCATTAAGCAAAAAATAAGCTTTTATCATTTTATAAATAAAGGCTAAACTTAGCCTTGACATCAGTTTATGTGTGTATTCAATCAAATTCATATCTTTGTATATGAGGGGTCTGTATGGAATTCATGACTTGTATGTGTTAAGCCCCAGATTTGATCTCCAACACCATGATTTTAAAATAAATTAAATAAACCTGAAGAATTGAAGTAAGTCCTCACAAAATTCTAAGGAATCTGAGAAAAGCCTATAGATGTGTCTCTTGAATGAAAAAGAAAACAAATATTTGCAGACCTGAGATGACTCACAATGGAAAATATCCACCTGAATTCATCACTTTAAGCCAAAGTACATGTGATAAAGAATTTTCTTTGCATGTTGCTGACTTTAATGTAAGTCCTAGAACCACATATTTTTCCTGAGTACTACCCTAGAATGATCCTTAAGTATAGATTCATGAATGGTCTTTAAGCACCTCGGGTGTGGTGCCCTCACAAAAAGAAGCAAAAGATTCCAATCTTTGAATCAGCAACTGGGGATGGTTACATTTGACTATGATGTCATTAAAAACAGATCAGTATTCTGTGACATGACCCAATTTATAAGGCTGGAGCTTAGAATCCCAGGTTAAAAAGAGTTTTCCTAGGATAAAGAGTTTTTCAATTATGTTCCATCAGTTCCAGTGCTCATCCGCAAACCACCCTTCAGTTTCCAACAAAGCCAAATGGGAGACAAAAGTTGGTATATCCTTGCTCCTCCAAACAGAAACATTCTGCTCTCTCTGTTTGACTTATGAGCTTAAGACTGAAATTCTTTTTAAAGAAAGGGATCCAGCTGCTTACATTTTAAAAAAATAATTAATCAATTAACCAAAGAAATCACTCCGGCCCAAAACATTTCTTGGATTAATGTAAAGATCCTGCTGGCTAGATTCCTAGATTCTAGAAGTTTAATGCACTTTGGAGTGCTTGAATAACCTATTGATCAAAACCCAGTTTCTAGGTCTATATTTGTATTCTCATATTTATGTTCTTTCACTTGCTTGTTTTTCTCCAAATTATTGCCATTTTTCTATTTTTTTTCACACTCAAATTCTAAATAGAAAATTATACAGTAGTTGGCCCCAGGCAATGAAGCCAATATTTTGTATATATGAGCAAATGTATTGTATAAAGACATATCTTAATTGGCAAAATTTAGATTGCATGTGAGTGACTTTCTATATATAAATTTTCTGGGGGCCAAAGCAATAGTACAGTGGGTAGGGTGCTTGCTTTGTACATGGCCAACCCAGATTCAGACAACATGAACCCCATAGATTCTCTGCCACAGTGATCCTTGAGTACAGAACCAGGAGTAAGCCCTGAGGACAGCTAAGTATAGTCCAAAAACTAAAAAAATGCAAAAATAAAATAATCTCAATGACATTTTCCTAAAGGTAGAATCGATTACAGATAGTTAGACTTGTTGTTTTAATTAATTTATTTATATATTGAGGTACCATAGATTGTATTTCATTTTGTGACAGTGTCATGACTATAATGTCCCAGCAACACACCCATCAGTGTGATTTACTTTCCTCCAGCTGTTACCCATTCCTCATTTATGTGGACCATAGCTTGAGTCCATTGGTTGTTGCCTTAGAAAGCCTTATTTTGTTTCTATTATATTTCTTCTGCCTTTTTTATACTTTCAGATCTTGACTTAAATAAATTAAAAATGTGTGGCAATATACTTACGGTTTGAACCACATCTTCTTTATGACAAGATCAATTCAGTTGTTCTTAATCCCTTTCTTAAAACAAAAATTGGTAAATAAGTAAGCTATCCAGTCTCCAATAGCTTCAAAATATAGTAATATGAAATAGAATAGGATTTTACCCATCATCTATGGAGGGGGAATAAAATGTTTTCACAATTTAGAAACCCTCTCTCTCTTAAAAAAAAAAAGGCTTTTATTTTGTTTTAAAGGGGATTTTAATTACGAAGAAACTCTTGAGTCCTCCCTTGGGGAATAGTATTTTTACAATGATAATGCCTTTTCTTGAAGTAACTCTCCTTAAAAAATGTCTGTGTTGGAAGCCCCTTAGAATTTACTGAAATGCAAATATCCTCAGTGGGTTTTCAAATATCCACTTAGGGAGGAAGATTGATACAATCATGAGAGCTGACATCTGGTACAATTGGATATTTACAGTTTAGACTTCACAGAGGTCTTTTGAAAATGACTTTTGCAGATTAGCTTGTACCATATTTAGCTTACAGGCATTGCATCAAATTGAGATACATTTTCATGTCCCATTGACTTAACTTCTTTTGGAAAATATTTCTATCAGATGACTCCCCATTTCTTTGTGAGTCCATCCTTCTTATCAAGGTGTGTTCTTCCTTGGGAAATTGTGTTTACTGAATCAGTGCATTTCTTCTGTCTGCTGCTTTTGCCTAGGTGCAGGGAAAGGTCTCCTCTAATTCTCACCTGCAACACCTCCCAAAATACCCTCCTCCAGACTCCTACCTTAATTGTTAGAACCATTCACTGCTCTCCAGGATTTGAAATTTGTCTAGTAATCTGAAGAGACGTATCTTAATTGAGTGACTGTTCTACCAGGCTAGTTGTGTCCGATTAAAACTAAGGATCGGATACTTCAATTGTACTTGGATTTATTCCTTTGAGTTCTTTATAGCTATATGATAGCTCCTTTCTGTGTTTGGGGGTTAACCCACAAAACATAAATGACAAGCAAAATATAAATTCCTTATAAAGTTATAATGAATGAGTGAATGAAAGTGATGCAGGAGCGGTGATGGTGGGTCTCGGTGGTCGTTCACACTTTCCAGGTTCTTCAGTCTTGAGAGTATTGAGTAATAATGATGCTCAGACTCAAAAGTTAGAATGTACAATGTTTATTGGAAAGTAAAAAGGTGTTCCCCTGGTGGGGAGGAACTTAGTATCTGAATTATGTGCTCGTTCTTGTGAGGGTTTTTTATAGGAAAACTGAGTCTTTGTGCAGGCTGTGTCTTTTATCAATTGATTAGAAACTGTTATAAAGAATGCAAGAACCCTACAGTTTTCTTGCTGGTCTGAGACATGTGGGTTTGTCGAATTGCTTTAGGCATTGTCCATTATGGTACCCTCCTTGATGGGGCATTATTCTATGGTTCCAGAAGAAGGTATTAGAAAGACCTTGGGGATGCAGTATGTATCAGATTAATGGAGACAAATGGAACGCTGGCAAGGGGAACTGACACTTTCTCTTTCAAAATGATGTGAAACCATTCTAGAGCTCCAGTGCTTAGTTTTTTTCCTCAATACATTACTTGTTTAGTTATTAACGTGCTTATTTATTTTCTTGCAAGTGCCATGCCCCGGACAACCTAAAGAATGATTTCCAGAACCCACATTTAAAGAGATAGAGTGCTAGTATCTCTCATTCTAATTGATTAAAAAAAAAAAAGAGAGATAACTCCAAACACTTCTAAAAATAATTTGCTACCATTTCTACATCAGACTGATGGAACGTTTATTTAAAAAAAATTCCTCTTTGATGCATTAATCAATTTCCAAAAGTATGATATTTCACACTCTTACACAGATGTTGAAGGGTGACAGATAAGACAAAATAGTTGGTAGATGCTGAGTTTATTTGATATGTTTTGTTTTATGTACATATTTTTGTGTTTTTATCATAACAATTCTGATTAAATAATTTATATAATCTATATCAGGGGTAGCAAACAGGATTTTTACCCGCACTCAAAATGGCAAAATACAATATGTGTTTAATATATTACTGTTAAAATTATTTTTGTATGAGTGTTTGTTTTGGCAGGTCACTGCGTGGTGTGGATCTCTGACTCTCACAGTTTAATATTTTTGCTCTTTGTGTCAAACTTGTTTGCCACCCTTGAATTATATATTTAATCATGTTTTATAATATATATTAAATGAGGTAATGCATTGTGTTGTTTAAATCTTAAGATATGCGTTTAGTGTTTGCTTTGGCAGCACATATACTAAAATTGAAACGATCCAGAGAAGATTAGCATGACCCCTGCACAAGGATGACACGCAAATTTGTGAAGTGTTTCAGATTAAAAAAAAAGATACCCGTTTAGCAATGTTGTTTCTTTTATATTATTTTTTCCTTTTATGTTATTAATGATCACAGATCTATTTCAAGTGAACTCATATTCCTCACAAATATTCTGTGAAGTTGAACAGATAATGTGTTATAGGAATATACTCAGTTGAAAAATAGTTTTTATGACGTGTCTATTGTTAAAAAGGATAACCATTGAATACAACCTACGGAATATAACCTATAATTTCCCAGATATGTATTAGTAGAATTATATTAGCTTTATAAAAAGTGATTATATTTTTTTCTTTCTTATATATCCCAGGAGTATCACATTTTAAAAGGGTATAATTTTTGAAGTCTCTGTAAAGAAAACTTTGAGTTTGCCAATTGAAAGCACATATATTTTATTTAGATTATGGCAAAAATGAATACAGTGAATCCATTTCGCAAAACTGGCTTGTGGCAAAAGAGCTTCTATTGAAGCTGCACCAATTATTCATAAAATACTAAGCAATTGGTAACTTTTAGATTTAGAATATGGCTGCATTATAGTTGGATTGTGGGAAAATGGGAATTATACAAAATCTAGAATGTGAAAAGTAACAGAAGTCAAACAATAAGTGAAAAGAATTATTTCTTCAAATGTCAGCTATGAGTTTTGATTACATAAAATTATCACTGAGACATGAAGTTGAAAATGTTGAACTTTGCATCTTTCAAATGTGTCTCCTTGTTTTAGGATCTAGTTCACATATTTGATTTGTCACTTAACATATATACTTTACTACTCTATACAATTTGTATTATAGTTACATTCTGTCATTTCATATATTTCATTTTTACATTCTGTCATTTCATATATTTCATTTATTTATACAATATAATTTGAGATCTAGTTATGGAGCATACCATAAAAGTTATGTATGCTAATGTGTGTTGGCAGGGATTAAACTTGTAAGTCAAGTGCTCTACCGCTGAACTACATCTCCTACTCAGAATTTCACCTGTTTTTTTTTTTTGTACTTATTATTGGTATAAACCAAACTAGAGCACATTTATAAAAATTTCCTTTCTCAAAGCCTCAATTAGAAATATATTTTATTAACTCTGAAACATGGGATCTTAAGCTGGCACTGTTGACATTCAGACTGGATGCTTTGTTATAGGATGTTTAACAGATCCCTGGTTCTGCTCATTGGCTACTAGTAGCACCTCTTCATCATAGTTACATCGTCACCAGTGCCTCTCAGGTGAGAACCACTGTTCTCTAAAGGCTGTATTGTAGGGAAGAAATAGTATTTGTGTTAGATATTTTTGGGGTTGTGGAACATGTGTTTATTCATATTTAAACTGTACTTTGTTTGACTCATGCACTTTTTAAAATTCTTGTGGTAGGTTTCTCAGACTTGAAATCTTAAGATATAATAAAGGAGGAAACAAATGAAAAAAAATGAAATATATTTTAACAGAGAAATCAATAAGCCATATATCTTGCTTGCTTTTCTGTTTACTTAAGTGATTTTCTCGATTAGTCTGTAACCCTAAATAAAAGAATAAATTGTGGTTTTCTTTTCACTTTATCCCTATCTCCTAAAAGAATGCATAACCTATTCACAGAAGAGTGTGTACAAATTTGTTCAGTTAGCAAATGAATGTGAATGTGATGGTACAGGGATGAATGAATGGAGGGATAGAACAGACAAATAGAGAGGTGCCTGAGTTATTGATTACATATAAAATATTTTAAGATACCAAATCAAGGTATACATTTAAGCTGTTATAGTGGATTTTCACTTTTGGTATCAGATTTAGTTCTTCTGGATATCTTGTTTCTATTTTTTTCTTGACATTTTACAGAAACATTGTTTGAGTCTCTAAAGCAGAAGTTTCTAACTTACTCTACCATCACTTTTTCAGAAAAAAAAACCAAAACCATCATTTATCATCCCCTTGGAAATCTCCCTTTTTTAAGCAAAAAAGAAAATTCAAAATGAATTCAAATTGCCCCACTATATTTTTCCATTCCAGTACCTTAGGCTGGGAGGGATGATAGAACTCTGGAAAATTCTGCTCTGAGCTTTAAGAAATATTTAATGTGTTTAAGTAATGATAAGATAACTGTAATTGAGAATAATGGTAGAAGAAAGACATATGCTGGCATTTTTATTGAGCATTTGTTATATCCCAAGTACTACTTAGGAGGTTTAGGAAGAAATATTGCCTTGTCCGAAAGAAAATAATAGCCACCAATACTTCCCAGGTTGTCCTGTCCTGCCTGGTATCTCTGAGGCATTCTCAGAAAGAGGGGTGTAAAGCAGATACCGCTTTTTGCATGATCTATAGCAGCTCAATGTCACACCCAAACCCCTCAAACAGAAACAGTTTAACTCTGTAACTTAACATTATCAGATTTCCGAGCCTCCAATATTTTTAGAACTATAAATCCTGGACAGCCTGGTCATATGTGGCTCCTGGACACCTCAACATTTTATAGTAGTGTCAGCAGTAGTAGCATAGGAAATTGGGTGGGGAAAGTTGCATAGTAATTTACCAACCTCAGTGAACTTAAACAGTGACACAGAAGACAATTAACTACAACCACAGTTCATAGACTGACTTTATTAACACCATGGACAAATATAAAGGTCATTTCAAATTAACGTGTGTTGATATAAGTTTTGATAATTCAGTTGCTGTTGTGTTGTAACAAGCAATATGAGATGCATTGTTTGAACCTACATGGAGACAAATTATGATGGTGGGTGGGAAACTGGGGACAGTGTTAAAGGGACGATCACACTGGTGTTGGGATTGATCAGTGTCTGAATATGTTATGCCTCAAGCAACCTATTAAACAAATTTTAAATCTTGTTGTTATAATACAAAATTAGAAAAATACCTATTGAATTATATAAACTAAAAAAAAAACAAATACCTAAGGTAATAATACTAGAATAAAATCACATCCCAGAAAGTCCAAGTGATAAGAAAAATACTTCGAATCTTTGATTTGTATTTCAGACTCATTGTAATCTTATTTTATTTTTACTTTTCTTCCATACATATTTTGATTTCAGAAGTATGTCCTCTCCTACAATCCTCCTCTACTAAATTAAATTATTCTATGACATCAGTTTTTTTACTGTTATTCTAGACAGAAATGGGACAAAGACATATGTTTAGGCACTTAGAGTTTTAGATTGGAAGAAAGAACTGTTTTTTCTTGTCACATAAATGAGGAAGCTATATTTCTTCTAGTTATTTGTCCATAGTACTACATTGTGGATTGTGTGATTTATGAACAGAGAACTCTCTCAAGGAGCTATTTGTTTATTGATTTTCATGAGATCATTTTATCTTCACCTCACTAGTTATGAAACAATAATACATGTCTTAGTTAAAGGTATGCCCAAGTTATTCATGGTGCTTGTTCATCTGGTAGGTAGGTTTTTTTTTCTTTGGGTTAAATTTAGTTCCCCCCACATATATATTCATGTCCTGATTCTCAATTCTTTAAACTGACACCTTATTTTGAAATGGGATCATTGCTGTTATAATTACTTTTGATAAAGTCATACCATGAGTTGGGTGGGTACTTAATCTAATCTTATGACCTTGCAAGAAGACTCAATGAAGGAAGTTCTTCTACAGACATCAGAGCATGGCTTTGCCATTACCTGAGTATTAACATCTAGTTTTCAGAATAACTATACTATTAATTTATATTGCTTTGTTGTTGTTGTTTTTTTACTTTATTTGGAGGTAATGGCCAGAAGTTTTCAGGCTTACTCATAGCTCTACACTCAGAAAATACTCCTGGTGGGGCTGATGGGGCTATATAGAGCTTCAGGGACTGAACCCTGGCTCCATATACAGAGCAATTGCACTATCCACATTACTATTTCAATAGTCTCAAATTTATATAGTTTTAGACAGCTGTTTGTGGTACTTTGTTAAAAAAAGTCTTATGAAAATAAAATACCACTTTTTATTTGTTTGGAGGTTCCCCCTGATAGAACTTGCCCGGTATTCAAGGCTCTATTCTATACTCAGTATTTAACTGAGTAATGACCCAGGAACCATGCAAGATTAGAGATTCAACTTGGGCCATCCACATAAAAAGTGTGCTTAGCTTATTGAGTTATGTCCCTGCTCTCTTAATACCATTTTTGGGGAGTTTTTGGGCCACACCTGTTTGATGCTCAGGGGTTACTCCTGGCTAAGCGCTCAGAAATTGCCCCTGGCTTGGGGGATCGAACCGCAGTCCTTCCTTGGCTAGCGCTTGCAAGGCAGACACCTTACCTCTAGCGGCACCTCACCGGCCCCTTAATACCATTTTTAAGACCAAATACTTTGAAATATTATTGAGTTCCAGGTTAAAAATATCACAATGATTACTAAGATGGCTGAACATCTTACTAATCAAAATTCAAGATTCAAGATAATCTTAAATATTTCTTAAGGAAATAAAAAAATAGCTATATTGGGGGCCGGCGAGATAGCACGGAGGTAGTGCGTTTGCCTTGCATACTGTGGAAGGACTGTGTTTCGAATCTCGACATTCCATATGGTCCCCCGAGCGGGCCAGGAGTAATTTCTGAGCATAAAGCCAGGAGTAACCCCTGAGCACTGTTGTGTGTGACCCACAATCAAAAAAAAATGCTATATCGAAGGTGCTATAATATTTATTATTTATAATCTTCTCTCTTGATTAAACCTTTTTCACTATCTTTGGAAATCATTCTCTTTATATCATCCCAAACTTCTGATTCACTGTGAGCACCAAAATAACAAATGAATGAGGGAGAGGAGAGGTTAAAAAACTTTGTATCAATAAGATGGCTTTAATCACTACAAACCTTCTCTGTTTCCATGATCACCCGTAAGTAATGAAAATCTATGGTTAGTGGTCTTATATGTAGGTAATCTTTCTGATCTTCTACAAGGCTCTAAGAAGAATTTATATCCCTCATTTACCTAAGGGCAATGTTTGTCTTATAATTTTTGGATGACCATTTATAAAAGTTATATTAATTACGTAGTTCCCTCTTATTAATCTAAACTTTTCATTAAAACTTGGAAGTCAGGCATCTTTTTCTTTGAAAATAAATAAATGACAGTCTCATTTGTATTCTAGGGAACTAGATGTAGTCCTGAGATTTGCACAATTTGTACATTATCCTTTTTAGTATCTACTAATAATGATTCATAGAGTTATTCCTTAATAAAAAGAGATTAATTCAATTTATGGAAATGAGGCAACTTTCTTTAAAAATAACAAGAAACATTTAGTTTTATTGTGATATCAAAACTAATTCATGCTTTTAGATATAAAGTTGAATAAAATAAACAATGAAGGAAACAAACCACCCACAATTGGTCTATATTTCTGTCTTTTATTTTTCACTGTATTTTCATTAATATTTAGTCATTTTGCTTAGTTTTAATTTGCTCTCTTACTATTTCACTTGTCATTAAATTTTTATGCATGATATTCTTTGTATGCATTATAATAATGACTACAATATAATCATTTATTGGTTATTTGTGCTTTCAGTAAATCTTGCTCTTCCTAAGAAATTACTTTTTTAGTAAAATTCTCATCAGTATTTAAAATAATTAAAAATTTCCCATTCAGTGTCTGGTAGACAACTTAGATAGAGCACCTGTCATGATATGTGAGGCTCTGAAATTGAACTATACGATGGAAAAGAAAGGAGAAATGAATATTAATTTTAGAGATACTTAATTACAAGTTAGGTTATTTGATATATAAGCATTAATATCCAAATGCTCCCCATTTGTTAGTAGTATTTTTATAAACATAAATTCTACCATTTCTTTTTGAAAATCTCTAAATTATAGAGATTAATCTGGAGATATAATGATGGTATATATACCATTTATTTTTTTTTTTTTTGCCAAGCCCTAAAGAGGAAGACAAGGTAAAACAGTAACAGCCTCTGAATTCTAAGTAGTTATAAAAATTCTAAGTAGTTATAAAATTATTCAAGATAACAACTATAATTTTGAGCTTATGATATAAAACAGGTGTTGAGTACATACCTAACTTACACATAAGCTGAATTCAGATGGCAGTAATACCTGGTCATTCAAACTTTGTTGAGTACAGACCTGGAGGTTGCTGAACACTGCCATTTTCAGCTCTAGAAGTCCCCAGCACTACTGGGATGGTCTAAGAACCATTTGCATTGCAGTGTCTGGGCAACCTTATATCCTCAGATATTTGCTTTGAACTCCAGGCCCTGTTTTTGGTGCTATGGGTTGAATCAAAATTGGCTATGTGCTTTGTAAGCATCTTACCTGCTATTCTCTCTCCAGACCTAATGTGATTTCATTAACAAATTGTATTGCTGGCATCAATGTCAATGTCATGTGAATAAAATTGTATTATCCCAGCCAACATAATAAATTTAACATGCTAAAAAAGAAACTGTAGGATAAAAATACATAAAAATAAAGTTAAGAATATAAAGAAGAAAAAAATTGGTTCCTTTTGACAACATACTTTTAAAATTAAAATATATATCTTAGCTACATTTCCTAAAAATATCTGCAAGTGTCTATTTAATAGACACTATTTTTTAATTTATTATTATTTTTTTTTATAAATTTTTATTTTGATCAAAATGCATTACAAATCTTTCACAGAATTATTTATGGTACATAGTGACAATGAATAAGGAGCATTCAACCACCAGTTTTGTCCCCCACCACTCCTGTTTTCAGCATGTATCCCATATCTCCCTCCTTTACCCCCAGAATACTAGTGTAACTGGTCTCCACTTTACAGCTTGTTGTAGATTTGGCATCTATTCTGTTGTCATTGACTTTGGGTTTAGTGTTCAAGTCTGATAATTTTTTATTTTCACTACATGTTCATATGACTGGTCCTGGTATCATCCTTTCCCCCCTCTCAATTTATGAGGCTTAATGGTTCAAGTTATGTGATTCTGTTGGAGATAAAAAGGATAAGAAAAAAGAGAAGAAAAGAATTTGGTAGCAGCTACCATAAAAAGAAAAAAAATGCACTCAGCAAAAAAAAAAAATTACCAAATAGTAACCACAAGAGTGGAAAAAGAAAGAAAAAAGTGGAAAAAAAGAGAAGGAAAATAATGTGAAAAACAAACAAAAAAAAACAAAACAAGAAAAAGGAGTGCTGGAGTAGAAGGGTTTGGTGGTCCCCCCACTTTTTTTTTCCATAGGAACAGTAAGTATTGGGGAAGAAAGGAAATTCCCATGTCCTAAGAGATTCAGGGTTTCTCCACCCTTGAAGCATACTGTCATGGGAATAAGCACTGGCTCCATACAGACTCATTGCCACATCCCAAGGGCTTTTTTGTGGTGCCAGGAAACTTTCCTCTCAGTTGTGGATGAGAAAATCAGGCACTGTAGCTAGCGATCTTGGTATTTACACAGGTCATAGGACAAGGAATAAACACTATTTTTAAAATTAGAAAATATACACTTCAGGGGCTGGAGGGATAGCATGGAGGTAGGGTGTTTGCCTTTCATGCAGAAGGACAGTGGTTCGAATCCTGACATCCCATATGGTCCCCTGTGCCTGCCAAGGGCGATTTCTGAGCATAGAGCCAGGAGTAACCCCTGAGTGCTGCCGAATGTGACCCAAAAATAAAAAAATAAAAATAAATAAAAAAAAATATTATATACACCTCACCATTTAAGGAAATAATCTAGAGAGAGAGAGACTACTCATTAGGCAACTTGAATATTTTAATGTCTACTTAATATGATGGAATTTTAAAAGATCACATTTATTGTAATATAGTCTTTTCCAATAATGTTTTGTCACCATAACATAAGTATTTGTTCTAAGAGTTATAGTAATTAAACTGAGGGGAGGGCACTTGTCATTCTCAAGGATGACCTTGGTACTCTATATGCTCTTCCGAACCCCACATGTAATGTTTCTGAGCATAGGCCAGGAGTAAGCACTGAGCACTAGAGTGTGGACCCAAAAATGAACAAAAAGTATCTGGTGTTTATAGAGGCCACTTCAGATTCCATTGTTCAGTTGTTATTCCCTTCTAATGTTTTCTCCTGCAAGGCAGAACCTTGCTATTATGGATTCCTCAAAAATAATTTTGATTTATCAGAACTGGGTATAAAGGTTTTCTTTTCTGTTTTAGTTATATCATGTATATTCTTTTATGATTTCTTTCTATCTATCCATCTATCCATCCATCCATATATCTATCTATCTATCTGTCTATCTATCTATCTATCTATCTATCTATCTATCTATCTATCTATCTATCTATCTATACATCTATCTATCTATCTATCTATACATCTATCTATCTATCTATCATCTATCTCCTCTATATATCTCTAAGTGCTAAATCTCCTCTAAATCCTCTAAATGTGTTTGTGTTCAAAGAAATGCTATTTTCTTGTATATAATATACTTTACCTTTTTCCTAGATTGGGGATTTGACCCTTAAGTTGTTCTTTTTCTGCTCTTTTTTTGTTATTTCAAGCATACCATACATCTATTTATTTTTCTACTTCAAACAACTATAATGAAAAAGCCCACCCTGTTTCATTTGATATAAATATATGGATATTTTCCAACATTCATTTTGCTAAGTCTTGGAAGCTGTCAGGCTGAAGGAAAAAAAATGAATAAAGAGAAAGTTTTTCTCTGGATTTTTAACACAGTATTGACATTTTTATTCATAAATAATTGCTGCTAAAATAGAATGACTAGCATTCATGTAAATGACTACATGTCTATGTTTATAGATGGGAAATTTCATTAAAAACATTTCAAAGGAAGCAGAACAGATTCTTAAAACAGAAACTCTTACTGTTTAGCAGTTGCCACTTCTGGGCAAACTAGCCTAAATTTGACTAAGTTCGTGGTGTGTTGGTTTATTGATCCTACTCTAATCTATATTCATACTCCACCCTAAGGTGTGATCTAGTGTTGGGAGATTGGATTATTCCCTACTTGGTATTCCTCTTGCACCCTATGGTGTGGCTTGGTTCTTGTCAATAAAAGTGGGAGTCTAAAGAAGGCACAGATTCATTCTTCAGTCTTCTTCCACTAAACTGAATTCCTTCATAGGAAGAGAAAGCTTGTGTGGTTGAATTCCTTGCTTGAGTACTAGATTTTCTGAACCAGTTCTTGTACCCTTTCACTGTGTGGATTATTTTCTGTGTCAGTGTTGCTTCCAGACCAGCATCTCACTGGATCCTCATTTTGGAATCCTGGGTTCCACTAGCAATGGTGAATTTGTAAGGCTGCAGAACAGAGAAAAGATAATTTCCTGACTCACTGGAATTATTGAATGGAGCATGTATAATTATTCTTAAATTTATAAAAAATTAGGGGCCGGAGAGATAGCATGGAGGTAGTGTGTTTGCCTTGCATGCAAAAAGATGGTGGTTTGAATCCCGGCATACCATATGGTCTCCTGAGCCTGCCAGGAGCGATTTCTGAGCATAGAGCCAAGAGTAACCCCTGAGTGCTGCTGGGTGTGACCCCCCAAAAACAAAACAAAACAAAACAAAATTTATAAAAATTAAAGTTTATACCTTATACTGAATAGAGTTGGGGCAGAAGAAAATAATTCTGGGCCTGGTATTCCGCTTACAAGACATGTTTCTACTGCCAGAATCTATAATGTCTCAAATGTTGTTAAATTATTCTAATAATATCCTTTTTGTCTATATAGATTATAGGGATAAAGTCAAATAACATGTAAAAGCATCCTTTAATCTCCAAGAAACCACACAATAAAACTTAGCATTTTTGATATTATGTTCAAAATAATCACTGTTATTATTATCTTGTCTTTTCTTAGGATAAAATTGTACTAATTCACTAAAGGATACCAATATGTTGTTTTTATATACAACTGTGCAGTAGTCAATTACAATTAGATTTTTAAAAATCAGCTACTTAAATATTAGAGAGATATAAGGCATATGAATAGTAGTTTACATAAAAATGTTGTGGGGGGCTGAGTTGATCTCAAACTTAATGTAAATTCACAGTGTGATGTAGATGCAAATTTCTATTAAGAAAAGAGTTGGCATGAGATGCAAATTTGAAATATTCTCCTCTGTGTTGTTTTGACCTATTCAGGCTATTCGGTACAATTATACTCACTTATTTTCATAAGTTAAGAAAAAAACTAGGAAGTTTAAAAATTGATAAGATTTATAAGTAGCCTTAAAAATATATTGCATAGAGAAAGTTCATTGAAATGTGAGGAATTTGAGAATTAGTAAACTTTTCTGTGTTCTGAGGACAAAGCTAGACAAAGCTAGAAACAATTCTAGGGTTTCTAAAATATATGTTTATATATTTGTATAACATTTACAAACCTTAGAGTTGCCACATGCTAATAAAAGATATAGTGTTAGATAAAGAATTTTCAAACTTTAAAGTTACTTCCAAAAAATCATGTGGCTTTTGTCAATACTTACATTGTACAGTCTTTCAGTTATGTTAGATATTTTTATGTTAGACCTGCAAGACTTTGGATAGTTCTAGAATAGTAATACTATGATTGACATTACTATTAAATATTTAATATATTAAATATGCTTTTTGTAATCTATGGAATGCTTAGTTCAAGTTATTTTTCTTTACTTGACAATTGAATTTACTCTTGAGGCTCAAAATGTTTGCTTAGTGGGTTAGAGGGCATACCTATTATAGAAGAAGTCCAGCCATACTTAGATCCCTTTATGTTGAATGAATGCTTAAACACCTCCAGGGTTAGCCCTGGCTGACCACAAGTTTGGGTAGCAGAGCATCAAAAGATGCAGGTACTGAAACAATTAGGCCTGCTTTGTGAGGCCTAATATCACTAAGACTGATCATTTGGTTCCTTTTCTAAGTTCAACCGAAACATATAACTAATATCTAAAATACAAATGAGAAATGATGCATATAATGTATTAGAGAATAGCAATGCATTTTGATAAGCTAAAAACTCTTCAGATATTTTAGATAAGTGGCCTAATTATATTTACTTAATTTCCTATTTGTTATTGGAATATGAAAAGCTTTCATATTTTAATATTTTTATTAATTTAGTATTTTTGTCTATATATACATTATCCATATCACCAACTTGAGGAACTAAGCTGCACACATTCATTTACAATCCATGGCAATTCTGGGTACATTTTAACAGTATTATCTAGAACCTGTTTGCAATTTATAAATATTTACCTTATCTTACAAACATATGAAAACATAGAGATCTTGGTTACTTCAAATATGAGACCACCTAATTCAACTTGAATAATTTGACTTCTGGGATAGTGAAGAGTTGAGGTAAGAAACAAACCTTGAAAGAAGCCTTCTGAGTGTCAGTACTGATATAGAAAATACATGAGTAAATATGATTTTTTTTTCTTTTCTTCACCACCTGCTGGGTGGCATTGAGGGAGGGTGGGGTTTGGTCATACTCATCACTGTTTATTCCTTTTCCTGAGCTAGATAGTTTTTCCTAGGGAATTATTTACAGTGCTGTTGATCAAATTTGGATTGATCATATGCAAGTTAAGTGTCTTAACCTCTATACTATATCTCTCAAGGCTACATTTTTATCTGAACCAAGGGCTAATAAGCATTTTAGTGATTCCACACTACTATAAATTGAAGTGTGAAACTTGGATCTGTTTAAAGACTGAGATACTGAATATGACTATAGAACCATTTTGTTTCATTGTTTTGGAAGGGGCTAGAACTGGTAGTGCTTAGGGATTTCTCCTGGCTCTGTTCTCAGGAATTATTTCTGGCAGAACTTGAAGGACCATATGGAGTATTTACCTGGGATCAAATACCTTAACAGGGTATGCAGGTAACATGTCATATTTTCACTTCAGCTCTGACTGTAGAGTTTCTTATCTTTGTTTTTTAAAAAAATAATTTCCTGCTATTTTCTTTTGTCATTGTGCCTTCATGATAAGCCTTAGGTATAAGTGCATTCTATCTTTCCTCCCTCTTTTCCTCCCTCCCTTTCTCCTTCCTTATTCCCTTCTTTCCTTGATCCCTTCTTTCCTTCTTCCTTCTTCCCTTCTTTCCTTGATCCCTTCTTTCCTTTTCTCCCTCCCTCTCTCCTTCCTTCCTCCCTCCCTCCGTCCCTCCCTCCTTTCTTCCTCCTTCCCTCCTTTCTTCCTCCATTCCTTTTTCTTCCTTACTTCCTCCCTCCTTCCCTTCCTTCCTTTCCTCCTTCCTTCCATCCTTCCTTCCATCCTTCCTTCCTTCCTTCCTTCCTTCTTTCCATCCTTCCTTCCTTCCTTCCTTCCTTCCTTCCTTCCTTCCTTCCTTCCTTCCTTCCTTCCTTCCTTCCTTCTTTCCTTCCTTCCTTCCTTCCTCCTTCCTTCCTTGTCCTTTCTCTTTCTTCCTTTTTCTTATCTCTATTTTTCTTTTTCTCTTTCCCTTTTCTTTCTCTCTCTTTCTTTCTTTTCTCTTGATTTATCTTCAGTTATTATTAGTATATTGGTTTTGTGATGAAAGCATTCTTATATACTATGCCCCCGATTCTCAACTCTAATTTACTTCTTAATAATTTAGTTGGATGTTTCATATTATGTTTTATATGCATATTTCTTTTTTATAATTTTTTTTATTTAAACACCTTGATTACATACATGATTGTGTTTGGGTTTCAGTCATAAAAGGAACACCACCCATCACCAGTGCAACATTCCCATCACCCAAGTCCCAAATCTCCCTCCTCCCCACCCAACCCCCGCCTGTACCCTAAACAGGCTCTACATTTCCCTCATACATCTCAATATTAGGACAGTTCAAAATGTAGTTATTTCTCTAACTAAACTCATCACTCTTTGTGGTGAGCTTCCTGAGGTGAGCTGGAACTTCCAGCTCTTTTCTCTTTTGTGTCTGAAAATTATTATTACCAGGGTGTCTTTCATTTTTCTTAAAACCCATAGATGAGTGAGACCATTCTGCATTTTTCTCTCTCTCTCTGACTTATTTCACTCAGCATAATAGATTCCGTGTACATCCATGTATAGGAAAATTTCATGACTTCATCTCTCCTGACAGCTGCATAATATTCCATTGTGTATATGTACCACAGTTTCTTTAGCCATTCGTCTGTTGAAGGGCATCTTGGTTGTTTCCAGAGTCTTGCTATGGTAAATAGAGCTGCAATGAATATAGGTGTAAGGAAGGGGTTTTTGTATTGTATTTTTGTGTTCCTAGGGTATATTCCTAGGAGTGGTATAGCTGGATCGTATGGGAGCTCGATTTCCAGTTTTTGGAGGAATCTCCATATCGCTTTCAATAAAGGTTGAACTAGACAGCATTCCCACCAGCAGTGGATAAGAGTTCCTTTCTCTCCACATCCCCGCCAACACTGTTTATTCTCATTCTTTGTGATGTGTGCCATTCTCTGGGGTGTGAGGTGGTATCTCATCGTTGTTTTGATTTGCATCTCCCTGATGATTAGTGATGTGGAACATTTTTTCATGTGTCTTTTGGCCATGTGTATTTCTTCTTTGTCAAAGTGTCTGTTCATTTCTTCTCCCCAATTTTTGATGGGGTTAGATGTTTTTTTCTTGTAAAGTTCTGTCAGTGCCTTGTATATTTTGGAGATTAGCCCCTTATCTGATGGGTATTGGGTGAATAGTTTCTCCCACTCAGTGGGTGGCTCTTGTATCCTGGGCACTATTTCCTTTGAGGTGCTGAAGCTTTTCAGCTTAATATATTCCCATCTGTTAACCTCTGCTTTCACTTGCTTGGAGAGTGCAATTTCCTCCTTGAAGATGCCTGTAATGTCCTGGAGTGTTTTGCCTATGTGCTGTTCTATATATCTTATGGTTTTGGGGCTGATATCGAGGTCTTTAATCCATTTGGATTTTACCTTTGTACATGATGTTAGCTGGGGGTCTAAGTTTAATTTTTTGCAAGTGGCTATCCAATTGTGCCAACACCACTTGTTGAAGAGGCTTTCCCTGCTCCATTTAGGATTTCCTGCTCCTTTATCAAAAATTAGATGGTTGTATCTCTGGGGAACATTTTCTGAGTATTCAAGCCTATTCCACTGATCTGAGGACCTATCCTTATTCCAATACCATGCTGTTTTGATAACTGTTGCTTTGTAGTACAGTTTAAAGTTGGGAAAAGTAATTCCTCCCATATTCTTTTTCCCAATGATTGCTTTAGCAATTCGAGGGTGTTTATTGTTCCAAATGAATTTCAAAAGTGTCTGATCCACTTCTTTGAAGAATGTCATGGGTATCTTTAGAGGGATGGCATTAAATCTGTATAATGCCTTGGGGAGTATTGACATTTTGATGATGTTAATCCTGCCAATCCATGAGCAGGGTATGCGTTTCCATTTCCGTGTGTCCTCTCTTATTTCTTGGAGCAGAGTTTTATAGTTTTCTTTGTATAGGTCCTTCACATATTTAGTCAAGTTGATTCCAAGATATTTGAGTTTGTGTGGCACTATTGTGAATGGGGTTGTTTTCTTAATGTCCATTTCATCCTTATTACTATTGGTATATAGAAAGGCCATTGATTTTTGTGTGTTAATTTTGTAGCCTGCCACCTTGCTATATGAGTCTATTGTTTCTAGAAGCTTTTTGATAGAGTCTTTAGGGTTTTCTAAGTAGAGTATCATGTCATCTGCAAACAGTGAGAGCTTGACTTCTTCCTTTCCTATCTGGATTCCCTTGATATCCTTTTCTTGCCTAATCGCTAAGCAAGTACCTCCAGTGCTATGTTGAATAGGAGTGGTGAGAGAGGACAGCCTTGTCTTGTGCCAGAATTTAGAGGGAAGGCTTTCAGTTTTTCTCCATTGAGGATAATATTTGCCACTGGCTTGTGGTAGATGGCCTTCACTATATTGAGAAAGGTTCCCTCCATTCCCATCTTGCTGAGAGTTTTGATCAAGAATGGGTGTTGGACCTTATCAAATGCTTTCTCTGCATCTATTGATATGATCATGTGGTTTTTATTTTTCTTGTTATTGATGTTGTGTATTATGTTGATAGATTTACGGATGTTAAACCAGCCTTGCATTCCTGGGATGAAACCTACTTGATCGTAGTGGATGATCTTCTTAACGAGGCATTGAATCCTATTTGCCAGGATTTTGTTGAGGATCTTTGCATCTGCATTCATCAGTGATATTGGTCTGTAATTTTCTTTTTTGGTAGCGTCTCTGTCTGGTTTAGGTATCAAGGTGATGTTGGCTTCGTAAAAGCTATTTGGAAGTGTTTCTGTTTGTTCAATTTCATGAAAGAGTCTTGCCAAGATTGGCAGTAGTTCCTCTTGGAAAGTTTGATAGAATTCATTAGTGAATCCATCTGGACCTGGGCTTTTGTTTTTCGGCAGACATTTGATTACTGTTTTAATTTCATCAATGGTGATGGGGGTGTTTAGATATGCTACATCCTCTTCCTTCAACCGTGGAAGATTATAAGAGTCCAAGAATTTATCCATTTCTTCCAGGTTCTCATTTTTAGTGGCATAGAGTTTCTCAAAGTAGTTTCTGATTACCCTTTGAATCACTGTCATATCAGTAGTGATCTCTCCTTTTTCATTCCTGATACGAGTTATCAAGTTTCTCTCTCTCTCTTTCTTTGTTAGGTTTGCCAGTGGTCTATCAATCTT
Organism: Suncus etruscus; assembly: GCF_024139225.1. Taxonomy (NCBI): domain Eukaryota; kingdom Metazoa; phylum Chordata; class Mammalia; order Eulipotyphla; family Soricidae; genus Suncus; species Suncus etruscus. The sequence goes on along the minus strand of NC_064856.1, from coordinate 90,767,175 downwards.
GTTTATTTTTTCAAAGAACCAACTTCTGCTTTCGTTGATCTTTCGGATTGTTTTTTGAGTTTCCACTTCGTTGATTTCTGCTCTCAGCTTTGTTATTTCCTTCTGTCTTCCTATTCTTGGGTCCTTTTGTTGAGCATTTTCTAGTTCTATTAGCTGTGTCATTAAGCTACTCAGGTAAGCTCCTTCTTCCTTCCTGATGTGTGCTTGCAAAGCTATAAATTTTCCTCTCAGTACTGCTTTTGCTGTGTCCCATAAGTTCTGAGAGTTTGTGTCTTTATTGTCATTTGTTTCCAGGAACCTTTTTATTTCCTGCTTGATTTCATCTCAGACCCACTGGTTATTGAGCATGAGGCTGTTTAACTTCCAGGTGTTAAAGTGTTTCTTCTGAGTCCCTTTGGAGTTCACAAATAATTTCAGAGCCTTGTGGTCAGCGAAGGTAGTCTGCAAAATTTCTATCCTCTTGATCTTATGGAGGTATGTTTTATGTGCCAGCATGTAGTCTATCCTGGAGAATGTCCCATGTACATTGGAGAAGAATGTGTATCCAGGTTTCTGGGGATGGAGTGTCCTATATATATATCCACTAGGCCTCTTTCTTCCATTTCTCTCCTCAGGTCTAGTATATTCTTGTTGGGTTTCAGTCTGGTTGACCTGTCCAGTGTTGACAAAGCCGTGTTAAGGTCCCCCACAATTATTGTGTTGTTGTTGATATTATTTTTCAGATTTGTCAACAGTTGTATTAAATATTTTGCTGGCCCCTCATTCTGTGCATATATGTTTAGGAGAGTGAATTCTTCCTGCTCTACGTACCCCTTGATTAATATAAAATGTCCGTCTTTGTCCCTTACAACCTTCCTGAGTATAAAGTTTGCATTATCTGATATTAGTATGGCCACTCCAGCTTTTTTATGGGTGTTGTTTGCTTGGATAACTTTTCTCCAGCCTTTTATTTTGAGTCTATGTTTGTTCTGACTATTCAGGTGCGTTTCTTGTAGGCAGCAGAAGGTTGGATTGAGTTTTTTGATCCATTTAGCCACTCTGTGTCTCTTAACTGGTGCATTTAGTCCATTGACGTTGAGAGAAAGAATTGTCCTGGGATTTAACGCCATCTTTATTTCAAAATTTGGTGTGTCTTTTGGGTTGTCTTGTCTTAGATTAGGTCTTTCAGTTTTTCTCTTAAGACTGGTTTTGTGTCTGTGAAGTTTCTGAGCTGTTTTTTTGTCTGTGAAACCATGTATTCTTCCATCAAACCGGAAAGTGAGTTTTGCTGGGTATAGTATTCTGGGTGAAGCATTCATTTCATTCAGTCTTGTCACAATATCCCACCACTGCTTTCTGGCATTGAGTGTTTCTGGTGACAGGTCTGCTGTAAATCTCAGGGAAGCTTGCTTGAACATGATTTCCCCTTTTGATCTTGCTGTTTTCAGAATTCTGTCTCTATCTGTGGGATTTGTCATTGTGACTAGGATGTGTCTTGGGGTGGTTTTTCTGGGGTCTCTTTTGGTTGGTACTCTTCGGGCATGCAGGATTTGATCACATATATTCTTTAGCTCTGGAAGTTTCTCTTTAATGATGTTCTTGACCATTGATTCTTCCTGGAAATTTTCTTCCTGGGTCTCTGGGACTCCAATGATTCTTAAGTTGTTTCTGTTGATCTTATCATAGACTTCTATTTTTGTCTGTTCCCATTCTTTGACTAATTTTTCCATTGTCTGCTCATTTGCTTTAAGTTTTTTGTCCAATCTCTCCTGCTGTATGGAATTGTTATGTATCTCATCTTCCACAGCACCAAGTCTATTCTCAGCTTCTGATACCCTGTCCCAGAGCTTATCCATTTTGTCATTCACTTCGTTTACTGACTTTTTCAGTCCTGTTAGTTGACATGTTATTTCAGTTTGGAGTTTTGTCATTTCTGCCTTCATATTTTCTTGGTTCTTATTAGTGTTCTGTTCAACTCGATCCATGGTTTCTTGGAGTCTGTTGAGCACCTTCCATATTGCTAGCCTAAAGTCCTTATCTGAGAGGTTGATTAGTTGTTCAGTCATTATCTGGTCCTCAGAATTGTCATCTTCATTCTCTATGTCTGATGCTGGCCTGCGTTGTTTCCCCATTGTCACACTTGTATTGTGGGTTTTTCTACGTGTTGTGGTGGTATTCATTGTCTATATGATGTAGGCAGCACACTCCTCTGGCTCCTCCCTTTCTGGATGGGCTGACTTGCCTCTAAGGGAAGGGAGTCCTCCGTGGATGAAGCCTCACACTGGGTCAAATCTTAGGCCCGAGCATGCAACAGAGAAGACAGTCCAGAGAGAAATGTTTGCTTCTGTGATATAGCGCCGTTCTTAGTGTGATTTTTCCTTCTTGTTGCAATGGAGTTCTTTCCTTAGAAAGAGTGCACGGCCGCGTAGCGAAGCGGAGCGGCCGTGCTCCTCTGAGCCTCTTTTTGCCCCACTCGCAAGAGTTTCACGCAAGAGGACAGTAGACAGACATAGACAGGTCACACTCACAGTCTTTCACAGTTGAGCCCCACTGGGCCGGTGTACTTTCGCGGATTTTCCCCACCTGGTGTCACACACAGGGAGCCAGCTCTTGCCTATATGCATATTTCTACATGATAATTCTACTTCTTTGCTGATACGTCTCATGTATTTAATTATCTGAAAGATTCTCAAATCATTGAAGTGCCCAGAACAAGAAGTCAGTGATATATCTGGAATTAGCTCTTTGTTTTGCTCATCTAATTTACTGGTACTTGGTTGATTCTACTCATATCTCCATTCCTCAGTATAGTCCTTTTTATTATTCTCTCAATCAAGGGCTAACCCTACACTTTAATGACATTTAACTCCAATTCTATTATCTGAATTGGATCAAATCACATTAAATGATCAAGCTAATATATATTAATATATATTTTATCATGAATAAACATTGCATTACTCTATGGTGTTTGCTACATCTACTTTATTTTTTCTTTTCTTTTATTGCTATTGCCCACATATATGCCTTTTCTTTTTTAATTTTTTATTAATAATTTTTATTTTGACCAAAGTAGATTACAAATCACTCACAGTAGTATTTTAGGTACATAGTGACATGGAATCAGGGGCATTCCCACCACCAATGTTGTCCTCCCTCCACTCCTGTTCCCAGCATGCATCCCATATCACCCTTCCTTTGTCCCTCGGGCTGCTACTATAAATGATCCCTTCTGTGTTTAGCTTGTTGTAGATTGAGTATCGATTCTGTTGTAGTTGGCTATGAATTTGGTGTTTAAAACTGATCATTTTTTTTATCTCTACTCAATGTTCATACGACTGTTTGGTCTTGGTGCCCTCCATTTTTTCCCATCAATTTGTGAGGCATAACAAGATGGTTTATGTGGTTCTGTTTGAAGGTAAGGAAAAAAAAAAAAGAAAAAAAGGGAGAGGCAATAATTCAAACAAGCAAAAAATAGGAAGAGTTCTTCTAGAGACTATAAGAAAAGTAAAAAAGTGAAAATGGAAGGAAAACATAAAAATAATACAAAAAAGTCAATCCCACCAAAAAAAAAAAAACAACAACAACAAACAGACAAACAAATAGACAAAAAACCTGAAAAGCATCACAGCAATAAAGACAACACCAATCACTAACCATGGTCCCAAATCAAAGCATAGGAAAAAAAATTTTAAAGTAAAAGAAAAGAAAAACACAAGCAACAACAATTACAAAAATAATAATTTGTGCTATTTTTTTTCATAGACACAGTAAAAATTGGGGATATTAGAAAGGAAATTTCCTTAGCCTAAGAAATACAGGATTTCTCTGCCCTTGAAGTATACTCTCATGGGTATAACTACAGGCTCCGTACATGCTCTTTTACTCTCCCCTATGTTCTTTTGTGATGTCTGGAAGTTTTCTGCTCCATCGTGATTAATAAAATAAGGCCTCAGTAGCTAGTGATCTTAGTATTTGTAAATGTCATAAGATGGAGTCTTTCTTTACAGTTCCAGAAGTTCTGTTCCATCATTGTTGTTTTAATTAGTCTTCTGTAGTTTGTGGTCTTCATTTTCACACTGATCCTAGGACGAAGCCTAGGATAGAATTTTTCATTATGTTTCCAGAAGTTCTGCTCAATTGCAGTTCAGTCAGACTTCCGGAATTAGAGATCTTGGTTGTTGTTCAGATTGTAGGCCAAAGGCTAAACTAAGGTCTTTTTAATTGATCCCAGGATACATTCTGCTAGTCATGGTGGTCACAGTACATCCACTTTCTATGTGATTATACTGTAGCTTGAATTACATGACTATTAATAGTGTTACAGAAATTAAGTAATACAAAGCCTACTTAGGAGACAATTTTAGAATTCTAAATAGGCACTTTTAGAGTAGGTATTAATTTTTAATTCTACTTTTCCTCTTTTAAAGTTAGAGAGGTTCACAATTCACATATCATAATATTACTAAATACTTAATATAATCAGGTCAAGGATTATATATATGAATATCATTTATAGTCTATAATATAGTAGATTTTGAACTAAATAGTTGGTTCATTAAAATAGAGATTAATTTAGATAATTTTATATATGGTTGTTTATGAAGAAGACTATATTAAGGGCCGGGCGGTGGCGCTAGAGGTAAGGTGCCTGCCTTACCTGCGCTAGCCTAGGATGGACAGCGGTTCGATCCCCCGGCGTCCCATATGGTCCCCCAAGCCAGGAGCGACTTCTGAGCACATAGACAGGAGTAACCCCTGAGCGTTACCGGGTGTGGCCCAAAAACCAAAAAAAAAAAAAAAAAAAAGAAGACTATATTAAGAAAATGTTATAAGACATGGAAAGGCATTTCAAAGCTATTGATAGTAGATACCACTATTTCCTTTACACCTTAAAAGACAAAGATCACATAAGTTCCTAACAGAACTCAATGCTGCTGTATCCTTATGTAAGCCAGGGAGTGTTTTGGAACCCTAGTCTTCATAAAGGAATATCTGCCTAACAGTACCCTAGCAAAGAGAAACAAAAGAAACAAATATTTGCCTCAATCTCCCAGACTGCATTCAATTTTCTACTAGTGCCTTCACTGTCCAAACTTAGTTGGAGTCTCAGAGGCAGTAATATAGAGATAGAGTTTCACTATAACTACCAATATTGAAATGGACATTATACCTAATATTCAATATGTTTGTTGATTGATGGGTTAAATTATTCAATAGAATAATGAGATTATCAAAAACATAATTGGAATTTAATTGTACTCTGGCATTGATGAAGGCAATTAGTTATCTACTACTTATATGAAGACAATCAAATTTATGCACTTTTTTCTCATTATCTTCTTAATTCTTTTTTTTTCTTTTTCATTTTTGGGCCACACCTGGCATTGCTTAGGGGTTAATCCTGGCTCTCTGCTCAGATAGCTCCTGGCAGGCACAGGGGGCCATATGGGACACTGGGATTCGAACCAACTACCTTTGGTCCTGGATCGGCTGATTGCAAGGCAAATTTCGGTGTGCTATCTTTCTGGGCCCTATTTTCTTAATTCTGATTCTGCCTTTACTCAGAGCTACCATTCTTGTGTGTGCATGTGTGTGTGTGTGTGTGTGTGTGTGTGTGTGTGTGTGTGTGTAAGTTGGTAGAATTTGTTGTTTCTGTTTGCTTTGTTGCTTGATTTTTTGTTTGTTTTTGGGCCATCCCAGGCAGCACTCAGGGGTTACTCCTGACTCTGCTCAGAAGTTGCTCCTGGCAGGCTTGGGAGACCATATAGAGTGCTGGAGATTGAATCCAGGTTGGGTCAGCTTGGTAGGCAAATATACTATCACTTTGCTGTCACGCAGTCCTCAATTGGCAGCTGCTGTTTCTATTGTTTACATGCCAGAAATAACTGTATTGGACATTGTGAATAGAAAATACAGATACTGATTTATAATGTTGATCAGTTGAAATCTACGAAATGTTATTCACTGATGTTACTTATCATATTTTTTCAGATTTTAAATTTAACCAGAGAACTTGATGCTATATAAAAGCTCTGAAAAGGAATTTTGTTTCCTCTATCTTAAAATGAAACCATTTTAAGCATATTCCAATAATGAAAACAAAAATTTACCTCTATAAAGTCAAATTAATATCCCTAGCCTGCTTCTTTTTTTTTAATTCACATATTTTTTATTTAAACACCTTGATTACATACATGATTGTGTTTGGGTTTCAGTCATGTAAAGAACACCACCCATAACCAGTGCAACATTCCCATCACCAATGTCCCAAGTCTCCCTCCTCCCCACCCGACCCCTGCCTGTACTCTAAACAGGCTCTCCATTTCCCACATACATTCTCATTATTAGGACAGTTCAAAATGTAGTTATTTCTTTAACTAAACTTATCACTCTTTGTGCTGAGCTTCCTGAGGTGAGCTGGAACTTCCAGCTCTTTTCTCTTTTGTGTCTGAAATTTATTATTGCAAGAATGTCTTTCATTTTTCTTAAAACCCATAGATGAGTGAGAACATTCTGCGTTTTTCTCTCTCTCTGACTTATTTCACTCAGCATAATAGATTCCGTGTACATCCATGTATAGGAAAATTTCATGACTTCATCTCTCCTGACAGCTGCATAATATTCCATTGTGTATATGTACCACAGTTTCTTTAGCCATTCGTCTGTTGAAGGGCATCTTGGTTGTTTCCAGAGTCTTGCTATGGTAAATAGTGCTGCAATGAATATAGGTGTAAGGAAGGGGTTTTTGTATTGTATTTTTGTGTTCCTAGGGTATATATATTCCAAGGAGTGGTATAGCGGGATCATATGGAAGCTCGATCTCCATATCGCTTTCCATAAAGGTTGAACTAGACGGCATTCCCACCAGCAGTGGATAAGAGTTCCTTTCTCTCCACATCCCCACCAACACTGTTTATTCTCATTCTTTGTGATGTGTGCCATTCTCTGTGATGTGAGGTGGTATCTCATCGTTGTTTTGATTTGCATGTCCCTGATGATTAGTGATGTGGAGCACTTTTTCATGTGTCTTTTGGCCCTTTGTATTTCTTCTTTGTCAAAGTGTCTGTTCATTTCTTCTCCCAATTTTTTGATGGGATCAGATGTTTTTTTCTTGTAAAGTTCTGTCAGTGCCTTGTATATTTGGAGATTAGCCCCTTATCTGATGGATATTGGGTGAATAGTTTCTCCCACTCAGTGGGTGGCTCTTTTATCCTGGGCACTATTTACTTTGAGGTGCAGAAGCTTCTCAGCTTAATATATTTCCATCTGTTAATCTTTGCTTTCACTTGCTTGGAGAGTGCAGTTTCCTCCTTGAAGATGCCTGTAATGTCCTGGAGAGTTTTGCCTATGTGTTGTTCTATATATCTTAAGGTTTGGGGGCTGATATCGAGGTCTTTAATCCATTTGGATTTTACCTTCATACATGATGTTAGCTGGGGGTCTAAGTTCAATTTTTTGCGAGTGGCTATCCAGTTGTGCCAACACCACTTGTTGAAGAGGCTTTCTCTGCTCCATTTAGGATTTCCTGCTCCTTTATCAAAAATTAGGTGATTGTATGTCTGGGAACATTTTCTGAGTATTCAAGCCTATTCCACTGATCTGAGGACCTATCCTTATTCCAATACCATGCTGTTTTGACAACTATTGCTTTGTAGTAAAGTTTAAAGTTGGGGAAAGTAATTCCTCCCATATTCTTTTTCCCAATGATTGCTTTAGCTATTCGATGGTGTTTATTACTCCAAATGAATTTCAAAAGTGCCTGATCCACTTCTTTGCAGAATGTCATGGGTATCTTTAGAGGGATAGAATTAAATCTGTATAATGCCTTGGGGAGTATTGTCATTTTGATGATGTTAATCCTGCCAATCCATGAGCAGGGTATGCGTTTCCATTTCCGTGTGTCTTCTCTTATTTCTTGGAGCAGAGTTTTATAGTTTTCTTTGTATAGGTCCTTCACATATTTAGTCAAGTTGATTCCAAGATATTTGAGTTTGTGTGGCACTATTGTGAATGGGTTTGTTTTCTTAATGTCCATTTCATCCTTATTACTATTGGTGTATAGAAAGGCCATTGATTTTTGTGTGTTAATTTTGTAGCCTGCCACCTTGCTATATGAGTCTATTGTTTCTAGAAGCTTTTTGGTAGAGCCTTTAGGGTTTTCTAAGTAGAGTATCATGTCATCTGCAAACAGTGGGAGCTTGACTTCTTCCTTTCCTATCTGGATTCCCTTGATATCTTTTTCTTGCCTAATCGCTATAGCAAGTACTTCCAGTGCTATGTTGAATAGGAGTGGTGAGAGAGGACTGCCTTGTCTTGTGCCAGAATTTAGAGGGAAGGCTTTTAGTTTTTCTCCATTGAGGATAATATTTGCCACTGGCTTGTGGTAGATGGCCTTAAATATATTGAGAAAGGTTCCTTCCATTCCTATCTTGCTGAGAGTTTTGATCAAGAATGGGTGTTGGACCTTATCAAATGCTATCTCTGCATCTATTGATATGATCATATGGTTTTTATTTTTCTTGTTATTGATGTTGTGTATTATGTTGATAGATTTACGGATGTTAAACAATCCTTGCATTCCTGGGATGAAACCTACTTGATCTTAGTGGATGAACTTCTTAATAAGGCATTGAATCCTATTTGCCAGGATTTTGTTGAGGATATTTGCATCTGCATTCATCATCGATATTGGTCTGTAATTTTCTTTTTTTGTAGCATCTCTGTCTGGTTTAGGTATCAAGGAGATGTTGGCTTCATAAAAGCTATTTGGAAGTGTTTCCGTTTGTTCAATTTCATGAAAGAGTCTTGCCAGGATTGGTAGCAGTTCCTCTTGGAAAGTTTGAAAGAATTCATTAGTGAATCCATCTGGGCCTGGGCTTTTGTTTTCAGGAACCTTTTGATTTCCTCCTTGATTTCATATCGGACCCACTGGTTATTCAGTATGAGGCTGTTTAACTTCCAGGTGTTGAAGTTTTTCTTCTGAGTCCCTTTGGAATTCACAAATAATTTCAGAGCCTTGTGGTCAGCGAAGGTAGTCTGCAAAATTTCTATACTCTTGATCTTATGGAGTTATGTTTTATGTGCTAGCATGTAGTCTATCCTGGAGAATGTCCCATGTACATTGGAGAAGAATGTGTATCCAGGTTTCTGGGGATGGAGTGTCCTATATATATATCCACTAGGCCTCTTTCTTCCATTTCTCTCCTCAGGTCTAGTATATTCTTGTTGGGTTTCAGTCTGGTTGACCTATCCAGTGTTGACAAAGCCGTGTTAAGGTCCCCCACAATTATTGTGTTGTTGTTGACATTATTTTTCAGATTTGTCAAAAGCTGTATTAAATATTTTGCTGGCCCCTCATTCGGTGCATATATGTTTAGGAGAGTGAATTCTTCCTGCTCTACGTACCCCTTGATTAATATAAAATGTCCGTCTTTGTTCCTTACAACCTTCCTGAGTATAAAGTTTGCATTATCTGATATTAGTATGGCCACTCCAGCTTTTTTATGGGTGTTGTTTGCTTGGATAATTTTTCTCCAGCCTTTTATTTTGAGTCTATGTTTGTTCTGACTATTCAGGTGCGTTTCTTGTAGGCAGCAGAAGGTTGGATTGAGTTTTTTGATCCATTTAGCCACTCTGTGTCTCTTAACTGATGCATTTAGTCCATTGACGTTGAGAGAAAGAATTGTCCTAGGATTTAA